>NW_027437189.1:35210939-35413439 GCF_033239565.1 Halichoeres trimaculatus | reverse complement strand
CCTGCACTCCTGGTTTGTCATCACCAAATAGCAGAACCTTTGGTGATATACTGTATACTCTCCTGGTGTCTCCACCTCATCCTCCTCACAATAATGTACTCCATCTTTTTAGATCACGTTAAAAATAAAGACTAAAACAGAGAAATATGGGAAATCACAGGTAAATCCTGAGTGACACACATTTATTTTGTCTCTTTTTTCTTCCTCTTTTCTCTCCCTCTTTTCTTTGAATTAAATGAAATGAGAGAACCAGATATATACTCAGTATCAGATGTTGAGGCTGTTTATTGTTTAATTGTAAGATGTGCATCAAACTTCCAGCTGCCGTCAGGTTAACTTTCCATTATGACAAACGGCTTTAATCTGACATCAGATGTGACGGGACAGTTAATATAGATATAAATGTATGTGCTGGTTCAGACGGTTACATTAAATAGTGATTACTGTGATTGTTTACTGCATTAAAATGTGCCTGACACTCTGGAAACCTGCCTCTGAGGCTTTGTTGACATGTGCGCACATGTGCGCCTGTCACCAAATTACAGCTGCGGAGGGTGCGCTCCGCTTTGTGCCGAGGATAGACCAGGTTGAAGCTGGCGAGCTTTCAGTGCACTTTCTGCACTGTTTTTGGCCCGAAATTGTCACTGCGCCAACATGAATCTGCAGACACCTCCCCCTGGTGCGCCGTCAACTCCCCCTGGCGTGCAGTCACACCCATCTCTGCGCAGATGGTCTATCAAATTGTCAAATTGGCAGCGCACGGTGGTGCGCCGCACGAAATTAACACTGCGCGGGGTGCGCCAGGCTTGCGCCCCCTGCGCTGCGCCACGAAATTAGAGCCCAGGGAGTTTAACGAGCAGCCATCTGAGATCAAACTAGTTTCCACAGATTGCAGCTGTCACACACAGCACAGACGGAGTGCAGACACAGGCACAGGGCGTTGGTGGCGCAGTTGGAGAGTGCGCTTGGTCAGTAATCTGAAGGTTGCAGGTTCACATGGCGATGTGCACGACACTTAACCCCAAGTTGCTCCCACTGCTGCGTCAGTGGTGTGTGAATGAGCACGAAGAGGCGTGAATGAGTTAGACATACCGATGGATATGTAACACAGAAAACCTGAGATCCATCAGTGAATGTGACCGCGAATGAGTGTGAATGGGTAAGGGTGACTTGCGGTGTAAAGCAACTTTGAGTAGTCCATGACTAGCACAGCGCTATATAACCTCAAGTCTGTTTACCATTTACCACAGAACAGACACAGACACAGACATAGAACAGACACAACACAGAAACAGTATAGACAGCGTGGACACAGCACAGAGAGAGAACAGTGACAACACAACACAGGAACAGTAAAGATGCAGATACAGCACAGTCACAACACAGAAACAGTATAGATACAGCATGGACACAGCACAGACACAACACAGATACAGAACAGACACGTTTCAGTCTATGTGATTTAAGACAGAGGAGGTTTCCCAGTAAACAGCTCGCTCCAGTCACTGCATGCTTCTGTGACAAACAAATGAACAATGCTCAGACTTTGTCTTGAACACAGGGGACTGACATCCTCAAAGCACACACCATGAGAAGGCTCTGTGATTTACAA
The DNA here is from genome assembly GCF_033239565.1 of Halichoeres trimaculatus. Classification (NCBI taxonomy): domain Eukaryota; kingdom Metazoa; phylum Chordata; class Actinopteri; order Labriformes; family Labridae; genus Halichoeres; species Halichoeres trimaculatus. The sequence goes on along the minus strand of NW_027437189.1, from coordinate 35,411,827 downwards.
AGGGTCATGCTGCTGTAGGCCACAGGGACGAAATTAAGGTGCCCAAAGTTTACTATGTGACAGGGGTTGAACATTACCTTATTACCTAATGAGTGAGAGCCGTGGCACAGCCCTGACACAGAGTCAGTGTAGGATACACATGTAGGATACGTTTGGAGTGGGTATAACTGCTTGCTTGCTTCATACCTGTTGTCTCCCATGGTGTGAATTGAACTGTTATTCTTCTGTGACACCAGAATGGTTTACCTCCACTGAGTGTAAACAGAGGTCAGATTATAGCAGACGAGGGAAATATAAGCGTAACTAAACCTTAAATCCTGATATAAATTGGAGCATTGGCTATGACTACGACCCAGGAAAAAAAAAAAAAAGCCCCAGGAATAATCAAAAACAATTTTAGGCCTAATCTTGTTTTAAAGTCAATTAAAATTCATTCTGATGTTGGTTGTTTGTACATTTCAGCATCATTCAGAGTAAAAGTGTTTTTTTAGAGCTCAGCTGCTCTCAGAGATTCTTTAGAGATTCTGCTGCTTTTTATTTCTGTAAGAAGATCCAGTTTAACGTCTGAGTGTGCTATCAAAGATTAGCACCCAAGTTACCGTAATGACCCTTATATTAGAAGTGTGTTTTTTCTTAAAATGCACCACAATAAATAGATCATAATTATGGCTAATCTTTCGTTTAAGTCTTGGGAATAATTCCCAGAAGTGCTCAGCAGCTCTGACCTTTAAAGTGACTTTCGCCCTTGTAACTGAAGCCAGTCATCATTCACAACAACTACACATAGGTATTCCAGGATAAAAAGAGAGAGGGGTTATTCAAGAACTAAGGCTTAGTTAAGATGCTGGTGATCAATGCAGTAGATACTTTTAGTATCGAAATATTGCTGTTATGGCAAGCTTTTCCATCTTGGCAACTGGAACGCTTGTAACGAGATGACATCATTCCCACTTCCCACTTCCCAGTTCCAATGCAAATGGAATGCATCATAAGACTCATGTGTCAAAGGGCTTCTGGGCAATGTTTGCTTCAAGCACAAGATGAATGTGTTTTTAATGAAACTACCCACTGAGTTCAACCATGACCAATCAGGAGACGTTCATATACTGAAAATGGTTTCACATTTAATGAAACAGAGTCCTGGGCACGCTGGCTGCCCCGTCAGTTCTCTTGCTCCTGGCCTCCTCTTGCTACATGTCACTGTCTTTTTATGTTTCTTGGAAGGGATGAAACTGAAATGTAGTTGCCCCTCAGCAACACTAGCAGTGAATTATACAGTAGTCTAAAATTTGAGTCTGTTTTTTTTTTAAGTTTAGAATAAATTTGCACCCTGAGAGATTTTTTTTTTAACATCTGAAAAATATGGTTCAATAAGACTGTGAAAGCGCAAAGTTCATAACGTCATAAACAAGCAAACAGAAGTGTGAGCTAAACTCAGACTCCTCAGTCAGAGTAAGAAATTATGTATTTAAAAACTGAACTTGAAGGATTTCTTCCTTTGATGTCTGACCCCACCCATATACAGGTAGAGTAACTCTAAAATTCCAGTGTCAAACCAAAGTGTTTTAGTGTTCTTTTTTAAAGACAAAAAGGTATGGTTACCTTGACATGTTTCGACGTACCCTGCCGTCTTCTTCAGAAGCTGTCATCCTGACAGCTGTGACATGTCTTTTTTATCAGCTGTTTCCAGTAGTAGCCGGCGGGACAGATTGATCACGTGGTCTGTCCCGCCAGCTACGTCTCCCGTTGCCTGGCGGCCTCTGGAGAAGTGAATCCCAGGTGTGTGAGAGCTGGAAGGCTCCTTCATCCATGTTGACGGTGTCCGTGCCCCGTTTCCTGATCTCTATTGCCTCCTTTATCCATCTCTTGTATTTGTTGCTTTCTGATCTGATTATTGTTGATTTGTCCCAGTCCATTACGTGGTTTTCACGTTTGCAGTGGTCTGATATTGCTGGTTTTAAGTTTTCCTGATTTGCCTTTTCCTTTTCTGCACGGGTGAGACACATCACAGCTGTCAGGATGACAGCTTCTGAAGAAGACGGCAGAGTACATCGAAACATGTCAAGGTAGCCATAACTTTCTGTCTATAAAAAAGAACACTAAAACACTTATGTTCCTAAGAAGACAAGATGAACCTGATTCTTGGTGTTGTTTTGCCATATTTAACTCTATCCTGGTGTTAAACCATACTACTGTGGGAGTTACTTTGCAGTGTAGATGAAAAATAACATAAAAAAAACTGTTGGTCCAACTCAATATAACTGTTTCAAGTGGAAACACAAACAGTTTCTTTAGTTAACTGTTTTATGTTGGACTAACATCAATGGTTTAAATATCATGTGCTCAGTAATTTGATTCAGTCAGCCACCTGATTCACTCCCTCACACATGTATTCTACTGCTTCCTGCAATAACCTCATCTCCCTCTTATCGGACAAAATCACCAACATCCATCAGCAACTTATCCCATCCATACCAACAAATCCACCCTCCTTTCTTCCCATTGGTCCTCCTCCAGTCACTCTCGGCATTCTCTCTTCCTTCTGTCTCTGAAAATGGCCCAACTCATAAAAAACCAAAAACTTCCACCTGCCAACTTGACCCCCTTCCTACTGTCCTTGTCAAAGCTGCTGCTCCCTCTCTGGCCCCTCTCATCATCACATCCATCACCCACTCTTCCCTCACCTCTGGAATTGTCCCTTCACCTCTTAAAACGGCTGCTGTCACTCCTGCACTCAAGAAACCCGGTGCAGACCCCAATAACCTTAACAATTTCCGCCCCAGGTTAAGAGTCTGGGTGTCATCCTTGACAGCACCCTCTCCTTCACATCTCAAAAATAATATCATCACCCAGTCTGCTTATTTCCACCTCAGAAACATCAACTGCCCCCGCCCCTCCCTCACCCCTCACAGTACCTCCATCTTGGTCCACAGTCTTGTCACCTCCAGACTTGACAACTGCAACTCTCTTCTGTTTCTTATGTAAATTGTTGAAGATTAAAAATAAATGTTCTCAGTATCACTTCAATCTGTTTTTGGGTGATTATCATAGTGGTACTGATGGAAGAGAAATGTACACCAATTTAGTGTTGATTTAACACCACTGTGGTGTTATTTTACATTGTGAGAGTTGACTGGGTGATACTGTCTTGGTTTAAAACTTTTAACACCTTCAAAAGTGTTAATTTAACAGCCATATAAACATCAGAGCAGTGTTAAATTCAACTCTAAGAGAGTTAAATTTACCCTTTTAAATTTCCAGTGCAGGCAGACTGACTCACAGGTAGAAAGAGGAGTATGTTTGGGAAACCTATGTTTATCTGCATGGTCGAGGGGTTGTTTTTCATTGTGTGTGTGTGTGTGTGTGTGTGTGTGTGTGTGTGTGTGTGTGTGTGTGTGTGTGTGTGTGTGTGTGTGTGTGTGTGTGTGTGTGTGTGTGTGTGTGTGTGTGTGTGTGTGTGGGGCTGTTTTCTTTTGCGGCATTCTGCCCGAGAGAACACGTTACATTCCTCGGCAGCAAATCCAGACTTGTCTTTTCCCAGGCTGCTCCAACACCAGATGACGAGCAAGTTCAACTAGGGCTTTTCATGAACCCAGAGAGGAGAGAACTGGGGGTAAAATGTGTCTTATCTGAAGTCAGGCCCTGTTCTTAACCCCACAGCTCTAACTGTGACCTCTTGGAGCTCATACTCTGCATCTGCGGACATGAATATTCAAGCAAAGAGCCGGAGAGAAGCTGAATTAATGCAAAGTGGATGGATAAATCAGGAGGCTGCGTGAAAACAGGCTCATTCTGAAGACGACGTTGTGGGCCTGCAGCTGAAAGGACGACACTGAGTCGAGCCGGGAGCCCGAGGATGAAACAGACTCTGGATTGTCCTCAGAAAGTGATCTACTGACTCCCACAGCCATGACAGCATTCAGTTAAAGCCCAGAGCCAAACGTGGAAACAAGATGAAGGCACATTCCTGCATAATTCTTCACTCCAAGCTTATGAATGCTCACTCTTTTTAATTTGGCCCATTTAATTCAGGCCTGAGGAGGGCGCTGTCAGCTGGTCCAAAGGTTCAGTCACTCAAGCCAAAACATGACAGCAGTGGGTGAGATGGTAGCGTAGCAAGTACAACGAAAATTGAAGTCACAGCGGCAATCAAGAAAACAAAAGTAAGAAAGTGTATAGAAAGTGCAAAAAGGTCCAAAAGAAAATAGATGACGACAGTCTGTCCACCACTCTCCAACCCAGCCAGTCTCCACCTCCACAGGGTCCAGGACTGAGCCTCCCCAGCAGTCTGTTCAGTCTCTGTCTCCTGGATCCTGTCTGCTCACAGCAGGTGAAGCTCCTCCAATGTGGCGCCGGCGTCTGATGTCAGCTCCGTCAGCCACGTCCGTAAACAGCATGATGCCACTCTGCCCTCCAGCAGCCCCTCTGCCGCTGGGCTAGCACGGCTAGCTCGTCCATCCCACCAGAGATAGATCCCACGTTCCAAATAACGATGGATGGAAGGACAGGTCCACGTCGTCACCTCCCAGCTCACACCTGAGAACCAACACGTCGTCCTCACCTCCTCCTCCTCACCTCGAGGGAAATCATCAAGCCTTCCACTAGTTAGCATTGACATGCTACAGGCTGCTAGCAGCTGATTTCACATGTAAACATGTAAACAAAAAGGCTGATACAACCTCAACTTGACCTCAATTTGACCTGAATGGCTTCATCCCAGGCGTTTCAGTAAAATTATGACAAGACATCAGAATGAGAAGATTTCAGGAAACTTCACTACGTGTGTTTTATGCAAGCGGCAATATCTGGTTTGAGAATATGAGACAATGCTGAAGTGCTAAAATCTGCTGTTTCTCAAGTGTCCGCTTGAGGCTGGCTCTGGGAGTACCTGAAGTCACACACACCAAGCCAAAAACAGCAGCTGTCTGAATCGCTAATTTCACTATCAGCACCCACTGTACAGGGGGTGAATTTATTTCTAACTCACCGTTCAGAGGATATTAAGATCTCGAGCTTGCCCAATCAGCACCGCTGAGGGTCATGTGACCGACAGGTGCCCTATAGCTGTACACTAAGCCCTTGCCACTACCAGTATGGCCACTATAGCTGGTGTGCTTCATTTTCCTTTTCAGAAACAGACGAGTGACATCGGGGAGACTACGTCCATGTTTATATAGTCTTTGGTGTTCTGTCATGCAGCAGGTGCTGATCTCTGCACATCATCAAGCTGCTTTGGTCTCTGCCTCTGCTGTGATTGTACCATGTAGACAGTGTGACCAGTTACATATCGCACTGTTACCAAGGCTAGACATAGTCATTCTAACATCAGACCATGCTACCTGTCTGATCCTGATCATTTTCCAACACCAACACCATGACTACAACATCAGCAGCATCCTTTGTAGATCAAGTCCTTCCTTCAGAGAAGCTTCATCCAATAGAAAAACTTCTTCAAACAGAAAAAACTTCCTCCAACAGGAAGGTAAAAGTTTTCTTTAACCTACAAAGAAGCTTAATCCAACAGAGTAGACTTCATCCAACAGGGAAATCTTCAACCAACATGGAAAACTAAAAACTATGGGGAAAAATGTATCCAAAAGGGTCATCCAACAGGAAAAACTTAATCCAACAGGAAAAACTTCAACCAACAGGAAAAACTAAATCAAACAGAGAAGACTTCAACCAACAGAGAAGACATTACCAACAGAGATAACTTCATCCAACAGCAAAATCTTTATCTAATAGCCAAAAGACTTCATTCACCAGGGAAAACTTCAACCAACAGGGAACACTTAATCAAAAGGGAAAACTTCATTCAACAGAAAAAACTTCAGCCAACAGGGAACACTTCAACCAACAGGGAAAACTAAATATAACACAGTATACTTCAACCAACAATGAAAATATCAACCAACAGGGATACCTACATCCAACGCGAAAACTCCTTCCAACAGCCCAAAGACTACATCCAACAGGGAAAACCTCATCTATTACTCAATTGAACTAAGCTATAAAAACTTACAATTTGTTAGTCAGTAGAATTTATTCAAATGTCTGAGTTTTCCGTGTCAAAGATGATGATTTTTGAGTAGATTTAACTTGTGTTACTGTTCGAGTTAGCACAACTTAAAATTAAAAGTTTCTGTGACTGCGTTTTATGGAAAACTTCATCGAACAGAAAAAAACTTCTTTCACCAGGGAAACTACAACCAACAGAAAAAAATTAATCCAACAGGAAAAACTTCATCCAACAGGTCAGTTGGTCTTTCTCTATTAGTCTGTCACAGTTTGTGTGTCTCTGTCAGTATGTCTCTGTCCATCAGTCTCTGTCAGTATGTCTCTGTCAGTATGTCTCTGTCCATCAGTCTCTGTCAGTATGTCTCTGTCCATCAGTCTCTGTCAGTATGTCTCTGTCAGTATGTCTCTGTCCATCAGTCTCTGTCAGTATGTCTCTGTCCATCAGTCTCTGTCAGTATGTCTCTGTCAGTATGTCTCTGTCCATCAGTCTCTGTCAGTATGTCTCTGTCAGTATGTCTCTGTCCATCAGTCTCTGTCAGTATGTCTCTGTCAGTATGTCTCTGTCAGTATGTCTCTGTCCATCAGTCTCTGCCAGTATGTCTCTGTCAGTATGTCTCTGTCCATCAGTCTCTGTCAGTATGTCTCTGTCAGTATGTCTCTGTCAGTATGTCTCTGTCCATCAGTCTCTGCCAGTATGTCTCTGTCAGTATGTCTCTGTCCATCAGTCTCTGTCAGTATGTCTCTGTCAGTATGTCTCTGTCCATCAGTCTCTGTCAATATGTCTCTGTCAGTATGTCTCTGTCCATCAGTCTCTGTCAATATGTCTCTGTGAGCCTGATTCTCTCAGATTGTCCCTTTCAGACTGTCTCTGTGAGCCTGTCTCTATCTGCCTGTTTTCATCTCTGTCAGTCTGACTCTGTCAATCTGTCTCAGTCAGTATGTCTGTGAAAGTCTCTCAGTCTGTCTCTGTTCGTCTGTCTCTGCCATTTAGCCTCCGTCTGTCTGTTTCTGACAGTCTCACAGTCTGTCTCTGTCGGTCTGTCTCAGTTGATCCGTCCCTGTCAGTCTGTCTCTGTCAGTGTGTCTCTGTTAGTCTGTCTCTGTCAGTCTGTCTCTGTCAGTCTGTCCCTATCAGTCTGTCCCTGTCAGTCTGTGTCCGTCAGTGTGTCTCTGTTAGTCTGTCTCTGTCAGTCTGTCCTGGGGGTTTCTATAGTGCAGACACACCTCAGAATTGCCCTGCTACTGTGCTTTTACTTCTGCTGCTGCTATAAAATGTCACATGTTGTTATGAACCTGATTGTCTCTGGCAGCAGGTCATGCTCCCTGTCATGTTCCTGTCACCACCAGAGTCCTCTAATCTTTACATTTCTGTCTCATAAAGTCACTTCAGTGAATACTTTTTAAAAAATAATCTTTTTGTTTCATTATTTTTTACAGTTTAGTAGTTATGGTCCTCTTTTAAAATGTGTCTTAAACCCATTTTTATTCCTTTGGTTTTAACCACAGACAGACTTTCTTTCTTTGTCTGATTTTATTTGCTTTCAATTGTTTTTAATGTTGTCTTTTAAGTGTTTGTTTTTCTCATCTGATGCTAGCTTTGTTTTATTTTACCTGTCAGCACTTTGTTTCCAGCTTTGGTTGTTTTACAGTGCGAGGATTTAAAAATACATGTTGTCTTTTTTTCTGTCTTTATTATTAAAAAACTGTAGTAAGTGTACTCATGTGTTGCTGTATTTACCTTGTTAAACATTTTTTAAAATGTTTGTGCTGATATATGGACCAAAGTTTCTGAAATAAAGAGATAACATATTAAACCAAGTTGTAAACCTCACACAGCTTCTTAAATCAATGCATTACTGAGCTTTTTTCCTGAGTGAAGCTGAACTTATCAGAATGACACCTTCTTTAAATCAGTGTTTGGGCTACAGGCTCAGAGTCCAAACCCTGAACGCAGCTCAGGAACATTGAGCTGAGCTCCATCTGGATTACTTCACATGTCATCATGCGAACAGCCTTCATGTGCAGACTAAATACAGACAAAGATTTTCCTCACCTGTAGTTTTGCGGTTCTTTAAGAGCTCAGCACAGATCTGAGGCTGTTTTGATCCACAGTCTGTGACACTCCAATGAAATAAAACCCACGGAAAGGTAGTGATCCATTAGAAGGCTCCTTCAGCCGTCTCCCCATGGCTCACCTTCAGCCAATTCCTCTACAGTCCCCCCGCAGACTTTTCGGGCTAGAAACAGGTCTTTACTTCGGTCAAACAGTGAGGAGTCCCAACAACAGGCTGCTGGCTTTTCCTGTTGTTTCCTCTGTCTCCTCTTCCCCTCTCCGTCCCGCTCTTCCTCTCTCCCGGAGCAGCAGAGGAGCAGATTGGTTTACTACGAGGAGAAGAGGAAGGGCAGCCGGTTTGAGTTTGGGGCGGGGATTAAACTCGATGAACAGACGGAAGCCCGGCGCGGTGTGAGGGCTCAGCTGACTGTCTCTGTCAGAAGACACACACACTTTATTAACTCCTTACAGGAGTTTGAGCAGGGGAGGAGGACGGGTTTGGGACTTGTAGGGCTATGTGAATCCTGTTCCAGCATAAATTTTCCTAATTGTATTTATTTTTCTTATTTTTAAGAATAAAGTCAAACTTTTCTTATTTATATTTTAATATATCCTAAAAAAAAGAAGAAAGAAAAGAAAGTTAAGGTGTAATTCCAAACGGGAACTGAAGCGCTTGATGTTATTAAACATGGCCGCTAGATATCACTGTTTAGCCATTTTCCATCACATGGCCCGGGAGTTCAGGTCCTCTCCAAATTAAAAGCATCTAAAAATAAAGTAAACAAACAGTAAAAAAAAAAAAAAGTAAAAAAAAAAAGTAAAAAAAAAAAAAAAAAAAAAAAGTTTTCCCTTTGAAAATATATTTGTTTGAACAGATTTTTTTTCTGATTTTATATATATATATATATATATATATATATATATATATATATATATATATATATATATATATATATATATATATATATATATATATATATATGTATATATATATATATATATATATATATATATATATATATATATATATATATATATATATATATATATATATATATATATATATATATAATTGATTTAGTTGTAGCTGTGATGCTATTTAACTATTTTTTTCTTTTGTCAAAATTGGTATGAAATGAAATTTTCTAAAAATAAATGTTTTTTTGTTGTTTTTTGTTTGTTTCTTTGTTTGTTTATTTATTTTGTTGCTTGTTTTTTTTTTTTGTTGTTGTTGTTTTTCACAATATGTAGCTGAGTTTTTGCAAAAATCTCAAAAAGAAAAATGCCATTAGAGGGTGCTCAGTAATAAGAGGTCTTTACAGTTTTTCTCGATTGATTACACACAATTTTTGGTGCCTGAGACACAATGACCACAACATATAACCAATGCACCAACTCCATGAACCAAGTCTGCTAAACTATAAGCACAATTCCTGCTTTACACTCAGACTGCAGATCTACAACACACTTTTTTCAAAACACTGCACACAATTCTCTGAGTTTTGGCACAATATTCATGAAGTAAACTTCTTGTTTTCACAAAGAACACAATGCCACTCAAAACAGTTAAATTAATATTCCTATTATGCACACTGACTCATCACATGGATAAACACCTGTCACATGTTTTTACAACTAGCAATCAGAGCTTTAGCATAAAAGGGCAACAGGTGAGTTTCTCTGTTTTGGAACGATGGACTGCAACATTGAAATCAGAGGGAGAGCCAGAGGTGTGAGAATGAGAGGAGGAGGACGAGGAGGACGAGGAGGACGAGGAGGACGAGGAGGACGAGGAGGACGAGGAGGACGAGTAGGACGAGGAGGACGAGGACGGGGACGATGAAGGATGAGGGCCATAATCTCTGATGAGATCGGGGCCACTTTGGTTGACCATGTGGTGAACCATGGTCTAACAATGAGGGAGGCTGGGCAAAGGGTGCAGCCAAATTTGAGCAGATACACAGTAGCATCCATCTTCCGGACTTTCCAAAATGAAAATAGGTAAGAAATTTAGTCTTACTAGTTTTAGGAAATTGTTGTACTGCAATTCAACACAGCACTCAATGAGTACAGTATTACAGTATTGTCAGTGGACTGTTCTGAAGGACTGTAAAAAAGTAAAGTGTTTATTTGTGTTTTGTGTTTATTCGAGAAATGTATTCCTTCCTTTTTATCCCTTCACAATATTTACAATAATTCACTCTCTGTATTGGAGAGCTGAAAGACGACCATCAAGAGGAGGTTGGGAGTGTCTACTGTCTCCTGAACAGGAAAATCAAACTTGGAACATGGTCCTAGAGAATGATGTCATTACATTACAACAAATCCAAAGAAAAGTACTAGAAAACAATGACATTTTTCCAAATGTTGATAGTATAAGTTTATCCACTCTGGACCGTGTCTTGTGAAGAAATTCTCTGAAGATGAAACAAGTCCACAGAGTTCCATTTGAACGCAATTCAGACAGAGTCAAAGAACTGTGATATAACTATGTGCAAGTAAGTCCTCTACAATCCTGTAACTGATGCATACCCTGAAAACTGTAATATTATACATGTTTTAGTTTTGGAATCATACTGAATGTATTTCACTATAGTGACCACTCTATGTCTATTTCTGATATTATCCTGTGTGTTTCAGAGAGTCCTTGAGCTAGAGGTGGCTGCAGTGGAGCACCAGTTTGTCTTTATTGATGAGGTTGGATTCAGCCTCATCAATAAAGATGTAGAAGGGGAAGGAACATCATCAGCCATTTTGTGTTCTGAGTCAAAAAAAACAAAAAAAAACAATTCTAAAACATTTTGCAAGAAGTGTCACACTGAACACAAAAAGGCCTGAGTCATGATGAATATTTTGTTATCATAGTGTTTTACACTGAGCACATCAGTGTTCAACTGGTTCAAATAAACGTTTATTCATATAGTGGTTTGTGTGTGTCATTTGGAGACAAAACACCATTTTGAGAAGAATAAAGACTGTTTTGGATGTAAAGTTTCATTTTGCAGGAGAATTGAGGGGTTGTGAGAAATGTGTGAGTGATTTTTTGATTTGTGTGTAGAGTTCTGAGAATATGAGGCATCCTTTCAGAAAATGTGTGTTAACAATCGAGAAAAACTGTAAGTTCTGCTGTCCTGCAAAAAGCCTCAAATAGAGGGTTAACACAAATGAGTGTTTGAATAAAGTTTCACCTCTTCTCATGCATCCCTATGTTCATATCTGTCATTTCTGTTCTGCTGACTCTAAGGTGTTTACTGAAAAAGTTTGATGCTAACAGCCATGTCTGTCTGTTCCTCTCTGTGTGTGTGTGTGTGTGTGTGTGTGTGGGGGGGGGGGGGGGGGGGGGGGGGGGGGGGGGGCTGCACCTGTCTCCATAAGCAGGATGAATATGGAGTCTACACTGCAAACAACTGACACCTCATCAGGTGTTTTTGTCTTATTTTATGTAGAAAATGTCTTTTTAGACTGAATATGAGCCACATTTAACTGATTGATCCAGAAAAAAAGTTTTGTTTGAAGTTATGTAAAGACAAATATGAGGTCTGAATTGCTTGTTACAAGTTGAAAAAATTAGCCAATTGGACAAGTTTTCTAGTTTTACGCAAATATTGAAGACTTTTTTTTTTTCCTTGTTCCATTGGCAGATTTTTTTTATTTTTATTTTTGACTTGTAAAAAGCATTCAGAGCTCATTTTGTCTTTAAATAACCTGAAACATTACATTTTTCTGGACTGACCAGGTGAATGTGGCTCATATCAAGTGTAACAAGACAATTCTGACTTAAATTAAGACTAAACACTTGATACGATATCAGTTTTCTGCAGTGGAACTGTGCACTCTGTGTCCCTGAAGGCATCATGAGTGCTGGGTGAGAGCTGGTCTCAGGTCAAGTAAGTCTGGTGTACTGTCTGTCTGTCTTCAGGAGTAAGTTTTCTGTATCAGCAGACTGCAATGGCTGTCTGTCTTCAGGTGTGTGTTGCATCATATCAACAGACTCTAAAAGCTCTCTGTCTCTCAGATGCCTTTCTGTCTGTCTTCAGGTGTGCGTGTGTGAGTGTGCGTGTGTGTGCACGTGTGTGTGTGTGTGTGTGTGTGTGTGTGTGTGTGTGTGTGTGTGTCTGTGTGTGTGTGTGTGTGTGTGTGTGAGTGTGCGTGTGTGTGTGTGTGCGTGTTGTATCAGCAGACTGTAATTTCTGTGTGTAATGTGAGTGGACAGAGGAGTGGGACAGTGACGTCTCTGAGCAGGGGGCCTGTCAGCTTCAATCAGACCACAACCTTTAATGGTTGAATCATGTTTCCTGCATGAATCACCTCCTCACCATGTAATCAGCATCATTTGGCATTTGACAGCTGAGGCCATAACTTTTCATCTCTTGATCCAGGTGACGTGACTGACTGACTGTTTCAGACTCCTTGAAGAACATAAGCCTCCCTCTTAGCTGACTGACTCGCCCAGGAAACATTTCTGCTGTGCTCTGTTTTAGGGGCCTAACCAGTGTGATGGATTTGTTGATTATAATGAATCCTCAGCTCAACAGTCAGCCCTTGGCTCCCTGAAACACTGAGGGCTCTAATTTCGTAGACCAGGCGCAAGTGCAGGCGCACCTGCCCTGTGCCGGCCTTCGCCGCGCGGACAGGGCGTGACCAGCGCACTTTGCAAGTTTCCTGCAGTGCCAAGAGAGGCGCAGTCAAGGCACAGATGAGCGCGTCCACGCCTCCCTCCACGCAAATGGCAGAGAGGGAGGAGAAAAGCCGTGAGTGGGTTTAACACAGCTGAGGGTTGTTTTCACCAATCAAAAGTGATTGGTGAAAATCATTTACTAAGAATACTGCACAGCTATATCTATGGTACTTAAAATGCCCTGCAGCCTAGGTGCAGCATCTGATTGGTCTGAGTGATCCCCAGCACCGCAGAAACAGTGTGCTGGAAAGACCCGGTCGCGGAGACGGTCAGAGCCGCTGTCCCTGCAGCAGGAGAATGGACAGCGGGGCTCATCGGAGGACACGAAGTGCGTCACCGTGTGGGCCAGCTCCCGGACAGATGTAATCTGTTCCTTTGTCATTGATAGGAGTACAAAATGAAGAGACAGTTACACAGCTGGCTTATCCATTCAGAATACTTTTGATCCACCTGCACTCCTGGTTTGTCATCACCAAATAGCAGAACCTTTGGTGATATACTGTATACTCTCCCAGTGTCTCCACCTCATCCTCCTTACAATAATGTACTCCATCTTTTTAGATCAGGTTAAAAATAAAGACTAAAACAGAGAAATATGGGAAATCACAGGTAAATCCTGAGTGACATACATTTATTTTGTCTCTTTTTTCGTTGTCTTTTCTCTCCCTCTTTTCTTTGAATTAAATGAAATGAGAGAACCAGATATATACTCAGTATCAGATGTTAAGGCTGTTTATTGTTTAATTGTAAGATGTGCATCAAACTTCCAGCTGCCGTCAGGTTAACTTTCCATTATGACAAACGGCTTTAATCTGACATCAGATGTGACGGGACAGTTAATATAGATATAAATGTATATGCTGGTTCAGACAGTTACATTAAATAGTGATTGCTGTGATTGTTTATTGCATTAAAATGTGCCTGACTCTCTGTAAACCTGCCTCTGAGGCTTTGTTGACATGTGCGCACATGTGCGCCTGTCACCAAATTACAGCTGTGGAGGGTGCGCTCCGCTTTGTGCCGAGGATAGACCAGGTTGGAGCTGGCGAGCTTTCAGCACACTTTTTTGGCACGAAATTGTCACTGCCCCAACATGAATCTGCTGTCAACTCCCCCTGGCGCGCAGTCATACCCATCTCTGTGCAGACGGTCTACCAAATTGTCAAATTGGCAGCGCACAGTGGTGCGCCGCACGAAATTAGCACTGCGCAGGGTGCGCCAGGCTTGGGCCACGAAATTAGAGCCCTGAGAGGTCAGCGTTCATCACATCAAGTTGAAAAAAAAAGGCAGGACAGTGCTGCAAGCTTTATTTTCCCTCACTCCTTCCTCTCAGCGGAGGTAAGATCCACATCTTCAGTACTCTGTGGAGACGAATCAACAACTTTAATATGATTGCTGCTGAAATATGAGGGCTCCAAAAATGACAGAATTCATCCTATGAAAAAAAGACTTTAATTCCCTGGTAGCAAACATCATGCAGAAAAGTAGTTCAGTCATTAAAGCAGTGAATAAAGAAGACAGGACAGTGAATTTAATGACAGACTGTCACTCTACACAGACTTTACACGTTAACATTCATGAATACATATTCAAACAACTGAGGCCGTGTCTTCATGTGGAGACTGTCCCATTATCCTGAAAACAGAGACACACACACAATCAAACACAGGGTTAACATCAGTATGTGCTTATTGTATATGATTATTTAACATGTTTATTTTCAGTGGAGGACACGTCCTTTCTCATCTTGGTCCAAATATTTAAGAGATCAGCTTGTGATAAATACCAGCCTGATTAAAGACAGGCACATAAGACAGACGTAACCATCTACTGTATGTTTGAGATGAAACACTGTGTTTACCAAATTATTCCTCAGTATTAGTTTGATTAACAGACGCATTTAACCATTCCAGGCATTGACCATATTTTCCCTCTTTTTTTATTTCATAGGCTTTAAACAGTCAATAAAGATTCATCTGCAGGTTTCTCAGAGAGCAGAAACAAACTCATAACGTATCTGAGCCTCCTCTCAAGTTTGTTTCAGTCTGTGGCACGGTCACTGGATACAAAATGTGAAACTCTTTTCTAAAGGAGTTTGTGATTACTGATGGGGTAGCTGATCATTTCTGACGCTTATGGCATTTTCAAAAGTGTAAACAAAGAAAGGATTGAACAAACCAACAATATTTGTTTAAGATGCTTAAACACACATGTTAAAGGAAGACAACCCAGGCAGTGGGAGCTCTTTAACTTCCAGTGATTCGTCACAGTCATCAAGATAAGTTATAATAAGTTATTAATTCAACACAAAATAATTTTGCCTTATCTCATAGCAAAGTTTGCAGCCATTCTGAGATTTTTTTTTTTTTTTAATTAAAAACTACTTTAAATTTATTAGACTGGCTGATGCATGTACTGCATTTATACTAAAATCATATACTGGAATATAATGGTTAAGCAATCATAGATACTTCAAGTTGTTAAAGCAGACTCGTAAAGTTGTATGTTTAACAAATAGGTGTGTTTGATTAATATAGTATTCTGGCTTTTCCAGTGGTCTGGGTATGAATTGCATGTGCTGATGAAATTTTTATCTTACTCAGCAGCATAAATAAATAGCATGGTTTAAAATAAGTGACAGGAACTGTTTTACATGAGTATATTTATTTATTTATTTATTTATTTAATTATTTTCTAGATTAATGTTATAATAAAGGACTTGAAATCAGGAGGTTGAGCTTGTTTGTTTTTTGTTGTGGGTTTGTTAAAATTTTGTGTTGTGTAGCTATTTATTTTTTGTGTAATTTTTTTGTTTTGTTTTGTCTCTTGTTTATGTCCGAGTTTTTGTTTGTTTTTTTAGTCTGTTTTGTGTTCTCGTTTTGATTGTTCTTATTATAATTGCGTATCTTTGTTGTCAACCATGTAATTTTTTTTATGTTTGAAAAATGAAAATAAAATAATAAGAAAAAAAATTATTAAAGCAGACTGAAGTTAAAGAAGATAAATGGTGATAATTTGTAATTATGCACACTCTGGCCACCCCTACTTATGTCACTGTCCTCATTGTGATACCCCATTCTGAAAGTCTGGACACACCCCTGTACAGAGGCACATTGTAACAGTGGTCACAGTGGTATGAAAGCTAACAGGCTTTAAGGTTTGTTTAACAAAATCTGGAGGAAAACTCCTCTGTTCATTCTTAAAAGATGAGAGGAAAGACTGACGAACTGCAACTTCGGTCCCAAAAAGAGTGGTAGGGTTCTCTTTCAAACCTCCCTTGGTATCTCACTATGGGAAGCGCCCTCTGGCGTGACTGATCATGGAAGCTCCAATGACACCACGTCTGTCATCTGACAGACCAATCATCTGGAGATGTACGAGCCAGCCTGCCCCCTTTATAAGCATCTCTGCGCTGCACCCGTCATTCTGGCCTTCTTCCACCATGAAGATCACAGAGCTCCTCAGCTGTTCTGACTGACTGGATTATTCATTTAACTGCTCTTCCGACGCGCCTTCAAGGTAGTCACCAAGCGTCAAGGCAATTTTGGTCACATGTACAAGAGCCCTGTACAGTATAATTCACAACATGGGCGGGAGGCTGCTTTCATTTTGGTGTGGCGGTGAGCCATGATCATTTGCATATGTAGCAGAAACCCTGCATCATAAGCTGCGTTTCCACCAAGCAGTCTGGGTCAGTTCAGTACGGTTTGGCATGGGTAGCGCTGTTTTAATCCTGACTCCGTTTGCATTTCCGCAGCAAACTGTGCCCTCTCGTGGGAGGCGTCATGTAAGCCGGATGCCGCAAGCCGCAGCTGTAACACAGCGCAACACAGTTTACTCCGCTAATAAATCCAACAAAGAAGACAAACGCGACACAGTAAACAAATAGCACAGATGGAAGATATGCAGCATTTCATCCTCTCTGTGATTGGCATGTGGCTCTCTGTTACAAAGTGCAATCAAGCTTTGTTTCAGAGAAGTCTGTGTGCCGCCAGGAGAAATGCAGCCTTTGTCAGGGTAAGTGACAATTCTTTTGACCAATCAACAGTCTGCAGTGTGTTGCTCCACCTTCCAAGAGCAGATCGGTTCAGTCTGGCACCCTTACGGAAGGGTCCCAAAAAAGTAGGCCGGCTCGTCTTTGTTTTTGGGGATCTGTCCCGGGATAAGTCAGTGGAAATGCCACAAAATGCGCGCTGTACCAAGATGAACCGAACCAGTCTGCTTGGTGAAAACGTGGCTATGGGTACCATGAAAAAACAGGAATTACATTACGCCCCTCGAAGTTTCCTCAATCTAAGATTTACAGAAGAACACTTGTTGATTGGTCATGAGTCCCAAAACAAGAGTCAGAGTCAAATCTGAAGTCTTTTGAGCATGAGTCCAGGTCAAGTCTCACAGCAAGAAGCCCTGTCCCACAGCATGTAGCCATGTCTCACAGCATCTAACTCCATCTCACAGCATTTAGGCCCCGTTTACACAACAACATTTCTTCTGAAAACGCTAAAACACTGTGAAAATGCAGTGAAAAAAATCTGTGTTTACACAGAAACGCCGATGGACTGAAAACGCTGTAGTAAGCATGCCAGGCCTGTAGATGGTGCTATAAATGTCATGTCCAGACGCCGCTTTTGGGAGATCTCCACCGCAGTACAGTTGAGCCAGTATTGGGGAATACTAAGTTAAAAAGTGGAGCAAAAGATGCACATTTTGTTTAAAGACAGTCAGCAAATACAGCAGATTGAGAAGCACAAGCTCAACACGGTAGTTTGTGACAAACGTAACAATGGTACTGTTGTCCTGTTGAATGCACACGTGAGGTGGAGTGTGACGTAAGCGTTTCCACTAAAAATGCCGGCTAACTGTTTACACGGCAACAATGTGGGGAGCGTCTCAGAAAAAATCCCACTCTGGAGGCTGTTTTCAAAAGATTGCGTTTTAGGTCTGCTGAAACACCATTTCCATGTAACCACACGAGGCTGAAACGCAACAAAACTTTTGCGTTTCACCCTAAATCCAATGTCGTGTAAACAGCCACTGAGCCCTGACTCACAGCATGTGGCCCTGACTCACAGCATGTGGCCCTGTCTCACAGCATGTGGCCCTGTCTCACAGCATGTGGCCCTGTCTCACAACATGTGGCCCTGTCTCACAGCATTTTACTCTGTCTCACAACATGTGGCCCTGTCTCACAGCATGTGGCCCTGTCTCACAACATGTGGCCCTGTCTCACAGCATGTGGCCCTGTCTCACAGCATGTGGCCCTGTCTCACAGCATGTGGCCCTGTCTCACAGCATGTGGCCCTGTCTCACAGCATGTAGTCCTGTCTCACAGCATGTGGCCCTGTCTCACAGCATGTGGCCCTGTCTCACAGCATTTTACTCTGTCTCAAAGCATGTGGCCCTGTCTCACAGCATGTGGCCCTGTCTCACAGCATGTGGCCCTGTCTCACAGCAAGTGGCCCTGTCTCACAGCATGTGACTCGGTCTCAAAGCATGTGGCCCTGTCTCACAGCATGTGGCCCTGTCTCACAAGATGTGGCCCTGTCTCACAGCATGTGGCCCTGTCTCACAGCATATGGTCATGTCTCACAACATGTGGCCCTGTCTCACAGCATGTGGCCCTGTCTCACAGCATATGGCCATGTCTCACAGCATGTGGCCCTGTCTCACAGCATGTGGCCCTGTCTCACAGCATGTGGCCCTGTCTTACAGCATGTGGCCCTGTCTCACAGCATTTTACTCTGTCTCACAGCACGTGCCTTCGTCTCACAGCATGTAGGCCTGTCTCACAGCACGTTATCCTGTCTTACAACATGTTACTCCATCTCACAGCATATAGGCCTGTCTGACAGCAAAGTTTTCAATGTACAGCAGGGTCCCATACCTACTGCCTTCTGTCCTCACTCACAGTTTCTGAAGTTATGAAATTAGAGTTTATTTTTGTAGTGGCAGCATATCCATGAGTGAGGAGGGAACACTGTGGATATGAGGACCAGCTGTACTTTATAATGTTATTTAATTTAGTTGTTCAGATCTGCTTCAATTTTTTTAAAAATTATTATTACATGTACTAAATTCATAAGGCAAATTTAATAATATCACATCTTTCAGTTGTGAGTAAGGTCTACTTATTGTGTTTTATAGTGATATGCAACATTTTTTGACAAAACTTTTTATTTTAATTTCTAACAAAAAGGCATCTGGTTCATTTGATTAAAGACCCTCAGTAGAATGATTTTCTATAATAATTGTAACAACTTCAGATGTTGAGTTAAATTAACTTAAGTTTCATATTTCATTACTTAGTTTTTTTTAAGGTATTTTTTAAAGTAAACTCAACTTATTTGGATTTACAGTGTACCATCATTGTTGTGTTAATCATTTTGAAATAAGTACCACTGACCACAGTTTTGTTCAGATAGTTTTTATCAGACAAGTAGCCCTTCTTGCCACTCATTTCCCGTGAGGTAGCCCTTGGTCTCAAAAAGGTTGATGACCTCTGATTTAGTCCCTCACCTTTTCCAGTGTTGCAGCCCAGTCCGCTGGTGTTCCCTATCCGGTCCATCCTGGCTCCAAAGCAGGAGGATCTTCTTGCGGTCAGCAGCAGGTCCTGCAGGCGGCTCCTTGTACTTGCTGCCATCCTGCTGCGACCTTCAGATCTTTCTGGTATAAAAGCTTCCTGGTCCACCTCATGCTCTGGGTTCCATCTTTGGCTGGCCTGGCTCTGTTCTGGCTCCTGGCTTGGTTCCTCATAACCTGCCTCAGGATCTCCTTCTTCCTGGACCACTTCAGCCAGAGTCTCCCCTAAGCGTTGTAGTATAGACTGACGAGGAGAGAGGAGAGAGGAGAGAGGAGAGAGGAGAGAGGAGAGGGGAAACTGAAATCCTAACCTTAGATAATACTTCTTGTGAATCTGCATCAACAAATGGGTCATGGGTCAAAAACATCTGGTGTCAAAACAGGATCTGACTTTAGATGAAACTCAGGCCTGTGGGGCATAGTTTCTAGGGCTGGAACAAACACTTCATCCCGATTTTGATTCTTTTACAATTTCAGGGGTGCCAGTTAATTATTTATATTATTTATAATATAATTATTATTTCTGATTTTTTTATGATTTTTTTTTTTTTAACAATAAACAACAAAAGTGGATAATAATTATGATGTCACCAAATTCCCCAAAACAAGCACATGACATATGGGTCAGTTTTTAAGATTTATTCAGGGATCTGACATGTCAACTTTTTCCCAACCCAACCTATAAACAAATACTAAAATGAATCATTTAAATTTATATATATATATATATATATATATATATATATATATATATATATATATATATATATATATATATATATATATATATATATATATATATGTACAACTTTACGTGACTCTTAAGGAAATAACTGTTTTTATCTACAAAACAAACTTGAACAAATATGAACGAACATGAACAAAGATCAACAAATGTTAAAGCTCCTGTAAGGGTCTTCAGTCTGTGTTGATTTTGGCACCCCCTGGTGGTGGCAGCAGCTACAGGATTTGAAAATGACTCCATCTCTTTTATCTGAAGGTCTTTTTTTTTTTTTTCTAGACATAAAGTAGCATCGATATCTCAGTCTGTTTCAGAAGAAACCTCCTGACAGGAGCTTTGAAAAAAAGCTCTGCAGGTTTTTATGAGACAGGAAGCAGGCCTCCCTCTGAAAGGGACTGTGTAAAGTTACAGAGGTCATGACCTATGAGTCCTCAGCGATGGCTTCACCCTTCTGAGCTCAGGCGTGAAGCCCTCTGTTAGAGTGGCTCCTAATGGGACCCAGTCCTTTGTCTGCTGACTCCTGATGTTTAATGGTGACATGAGGTGACCTCCAGAAGCGCTCTTC
Organism: Halichoeres trimaculatus; assembly: GCF_033239565.1. Lineage (NCBI taxonomy): Eukaryota > Metazoa > Chordata > Actinopteri > Labriformes > Labridae > Halichoeres > Halichoeres trimaculatus. The sequence continues at coordinate 35,391,192 of NW_027437189.1, read as the reverse complement.
TCCATGAACAGGTGTAAGGACTGAAGGCCTGATGTGGTTTCTTACCTTGAGCTGGGCGAGGTCGTTGGTCTCAGACGGTCGTCCCAGAACGTGGCCACTTAGCAGGGTGTGCTGACAGAGCAGGACCAGCAGGCCCCACAAGACCGCAGCCCGCATCATATCCTTCTGCTGCTGCTAATTCTGACACCAGGACGCAGCACCACATGGTTTTATATGCATGCTCACACACACACACACACACACACACACACACACACACACACACACACACACACACACACACACACACACACACACACAGCAGACAGTCAGTGTCACAGGCTCATCATTTTGTAAAAGGTCTGAAGTGCATTCTAACACCTCTGCAGGATAAGGCATGTGGTCAGATGTTTGTGTAAGTGGTGCTTAGTGGTGTTGATGTGTGTGTGTGTGTGTGTGTGTGTGTGTGTGTGTGTGTGTGTGTGTGTGTGTGTGTGTGTGTGTGTGTGTGTGTGTTTGTGTGTGTGTGTGTGTGTGTGTGTGTGTGTGTGTGTGTGTGTGTGTGTGTGTGTGTATGTGTGTGTTTGTGTATCATCTTAGTAACCTCAGGCGCTGTGTTGGAGCTGTGAGCTCAGGCGAGGTGTGTATCTGTGTATTGACAGGAATTCTGCATTCAGATACTTCACACTGTCTGCACTCCACAAAACACCATATCAGGGTAAAACTACTGCTGCTGCTGCTGCTGCTGCTGAGGGACAGGCAGACAGGTCAGAGACAGTCAGGTTAGAGACAGACAGAAGGGGTGAAAGACAGAAAAGTTGGAGACAGATGGACAGTTTGGAGACAGACAGAAGGGTCAGAGGCAGACAGGTTAGAGACAGACAGGACAGTAAGGAAACCCTGTCAGCTGTATCTCAGCTTTAGTTATTAAACTCTGAGTATGTCTGTTTGGTTAAAGTTCCTCACAGATGATCTGAGATCAGCCTCACATCATGTCCACTTCAAACTAAAGCACATTACTGAGGGGACCTGTATTAAAACACCCAGTTATACCCCCACTTCCACCCAGTTTACTCAACCGTACCCTCTCTTCATCCCTGTATCTACATGTCAGAGGCTCCTCATTCCAAACTGAGAGTACAAAGCTGTTTCAGTTAATGTGTGTGACAGATTCTGAAGTGTGTTTTCTTGGAACAGTTCAGTGTTGAACCCGTCCTCCTCTTCTCAGCACCCATACAGCCTCAGTTTGCTCCTAGTCTGAGGCCCATGTCCCATGTGTCATTACCCACTTCCTGCTCTGTGCACTTGATAAAGCTGTGAAGCCAAAAATTGTCTTTAACCTCCTGACTCCTAGTAGTTCAAATTTGTACTCTGTGGAGGACATTTGTAAATCTAAATATTTTCCACTTACTTCACACTACTGAATAAACTCCTCATGCCATCTACAGAGGACATTTAGGGCTTTTCAGTGATACCAAATGTGAAGGGGTTAGGCTTTGGTACCTTTCTCTTTTTCATTAAGGGAAATGGCATCCATCAGTGGAAGTGCAATTTATGGGAAGAGGAAAAGTAAGTGTAAAAAACATTTTAATAAGCACATTTTCGCTTGAAATTTTGGTGGCATGTTTTATATGGAACTCTTAACAACAGTATTCAGTATTCTAATAACCTCACAAAGATCGGAGAATCTTAAAATCTTTGTGATTGGACAATATTTTTTTTCCTGGTAGTCAGGAGGTTAAAAAATGTTTAAACAAACATAAACTTTATTCTGCCTTTCCATGTGTGATGAAACAAAACAGAAGGGAAGCATCTGACGGACGTGTCATGAGATAAATGATCACATGTTTTTATGACTTCTTAACAGTTGTTGTGGATCCTGAGATGTTTCATGTATTTTGAACTTTGGAGCAGTTCCATCCACAAAGGATGTTTTCATGGTGTGTCCCACATGGTGTGTGGGGTATAACTCTGATTGCCCTGGTGATCTCGTACAGGAAACAATGAGCTGTAAAAGAGAGGCTGTTTTTCTGTTTTAGAAACTCACTCACGAAACCTGAGGTAATATCTGCTCTGTGAAAACAAATTTACACCCTGAGCTGTGGGAATTTTTACCCAGGATGCAACACTGAAGAAAGATTTGTGAGTGATTCAACTCAAGTATTTTAAAGTACTGATAGACTGAAGTTAAGCATTGCTTCATAAACCCATCTCCTGTTTCAGTTTCCGTCAGAAATCAGCTGATGAGATCTGGAGGTTGTGTGCGCTCTCCATGGTGCTGAAACCTCTGATATCACGTTCAGATCTCAACATAACAGACAACAAAAAGCTTTTTTTACCACAATAACCCAAGTTCATATTATCATAATATGGTTTATAAATCCTGAAATATTATTAGAGATTGGAAGAAGGTGTTTCATTTGTCACTTTCGGAGAAACTTTTCTGACACGCTGTCAGTAATGTGTTGCACTAAGATAGACCTTAAACCATTTATTGCTTTATCTGGTGTCCCTCCCATTTGGCCAATCAGGGAAGGTTCTGGCTGCCTTTGTCTCTTTGTTAGCAAGAAGAATTGTTCTGCTCAGGGAGTCCCCAGCTCCCCCTTCATACAGTGTGTAAAGGTGTGTAAAGGTGTAGAAAGGTGTGTAAAGGTGTGTAAAGGTGTGGAAAGGTGTATAAGGCTGGAGAAAATCAGACACACTGAGAGGATCTCTGAACAGATTCAGTTCGGTCCTCCTTCTCTTCCTGTGTAAGGTGTTTACATTTCCCTGTGGTTCCAGAATGATGTTTATGTGTTCATGCACAGGTGTTTGTGTATTAGACTATATTCTACATATATGACTATAAATGCACACTTATTTACCATATCTAATCCTGCCGCTGCAGGGGGCAGGATTTGGTGTGTGTGTGTGTGTGTGTGTGTGTGTGTGTGTGTGTGTGTGTGTGTGTGTGTGTGTGTGTGTGTGTGTGTGTGTGTGTGTGTGTGTGTGTGTGTGTTTTATTTTGTTCTTGTTTTGTTTGTTTTATTTTTTAACCTGTAGTTGATCATGTGTATAATGTATTAAATTTGATCGTATTAATCTATATTATTTTATTTTATTTCTATTAAATTTTGTTTTACCTTCAATGCTCACTGCATAAAGATTTACCAGTGCAATTATTGTTGTTACTATCATGCATCCTGAAAATCTCAAAATCATAATAAAAATAAATTCTTAAAAAATGGAAAAAGAGGTTTTTTGATTTGTCAGTGCTTCCTGTGCTGTATGTAGCTGTCTGGAATAGTTGATGATATCTTAACATATAATAACTCCACTATCACCATAAAAAACCTCATTTCAAAGTGTGTCTTTGTTGGCTTTGTCATCTTAAAGAATAAATGTAAAGAGTGAGCACTCTCAGTAGTTCCTTGTGTATCTCTGACCATGTTTGATGCTCAGTCATCACTCACAGTGCTGTGAACTGATCTGCAGTTGTAAACATTTATTAGAACATTCAACAGCACATAAACATCAGTCTTGTTTTAAATAAAGCCACCAGCATCATTCAATAAATATGAGTAAATAAATAGCATTCAAATAAAAATATCCTTTGGTAGAGACGTTGCAGTTCCACATTTCAGATGGTAAGACTTCATCTTTACTTTGGATCTGTGAGGAAGAAAAACACTCTGATCAGGAAGTGTTTAAACTCATGTTAATCACAGGAGTAAAATCTGTGTTTTCTGTCTGGGTGAGTCAGACCAGCTCAGTCTGGAGCCTCAGAGTTTGTGTCTCTTACTGTATTTGCCGACAGTGTTACAGCCCAGAGAGCTCATGGATCCTATCCGGTCCAACCGTCGGCCGAAACAGCTGGACGACTTCCTGGAGGAGTCATTGCGGACGCTCTTCAGGTTCTTAGCGGACAGAAACTCTCTGATCATCTCCTCATCCAGGTTGGTTTGAGGCTGCTGAACATCTGCTGCTCCCTCATCTTCGTCCAGACTGACCCCCCCTGCAGGGACAGGCTGGTCCACAGCAGCCTGCTCTGAGACAGACTCCTCCAGTCTGCCGAGGATCACCTGCAACATGCAAGAAGTAATCATGTCAGATAAACCAGAAAGAAAGCCTTGATCAGTGCCCTGAAATTGAGCTTTTTTTTCCCCCTCTCCTCTCCCAATGTTGTCATTTCTTATCAATTGCAAAAGGGCGCTGGGTAGCTGGCAAGCTCCTAGGTTTCATCTCATTTCTGTTTTTCCCCCTGTTTGTTTTCTTATATGTCTTGGAAGGGATGTAACTGTAATGGAATTTCCCCCTCGGGGATCAATAAAGTATTTTCATTCTGATTCTGATAAACTCAGAAAATAAGCAAAACCGTGCACAGCACTGAGGTTTGGTGAGGCTGGAGCAGGTTTTCTAAAGGTTTTCCCTGACCTTTATCAAAGAATCAAAAGGCGTGCCGTGAGTTACTTCCAGTGTGTTATTTAAAAAGTGTTGACATCCTGTTAGGTCTTTCCTTTCTTGTAGAGTGTTTAGGCCTGAGGCCTTCACAAAGTCCTGTTATCTTGTCTCACCATATAAACCCCAAAAATCCCAAACAAATTATGTGGAGTCACAGATATCGCTACAGGGATCAGTCACTGAGTGAAACCTTCAATAGTAGGAAACACCTTCCCAGAATGACCTGGAGTAAAAGTGTCTGTGAAGGTGCAGCAGGTTTACTCAAACTTTCCAAACTAAAGCTTAGCCTTCGTAAACTCACCTTTAAGATGTCTATGTCGGTGTCAGACAAGCCGGTGCTGACCGGGTACGAGCTGATCAGCTGCAGCTTTAAGATGAGCAGCAGGCCGATGACTGGGATAGAGGATAGATGCATGTTTCTCTCAGAGCTTCTGGTATCAGCTGATGGATGGATGGATGGATGGATGGATGGATGGATGGATGGATAGGTGGATGGATGGATGGATGGATGGATGGATGGATTGATGGATGGATGGATGGATGCTCTCTGGCCTCTTTCCCTGGTAGCTGTTGGATGTTGGATGCCACAGCAGCACCTCTCTGCTCTTTTATACTTGAGCCGGGCTTACGTAGGAATGTCAGGAATTGGACTGGCATTCCTGACACCTGATCCTGATAACAGGAGCTGTCGGAAACTGACCCTTTTAAAGAGCTGTCTGCTAGATATGGGGCATTCGTATGACATAGCTGCCTCCATACGGCACTTTGTTTCAGAAACATACCCAGCCCCCCCTCCACACGGGACATTGTTTTCAATGAGCTACGGGAAGTAGTAAACGGGAAGACAGCGCAACAATGTTGCTAATTTAAGGAATGGACGTGCTTGTGATGGGGTGGCCTCGATGAATGGAAGAGCAGCCTTCAATGGGCAAAGAAAAGTCAGAGGAGAGGTCTTCACCAAACCACCATACCCCCGCACACCATCAGGGGAAGGGTTTTGGTTTACTACAAAAGTCCAGCTGTGGTCCCATTCTGCCTCCACAGGTCAGCCTTCTTTTGATCAGTCAGTCTAATGAGTAGGAATTAGTGTTGTGAGAATCATGAACGAATAGTTCAATACCCAAGAATCACTTTACTGACTCAGGAATCATGATTCTTCGCCCCAAATGACTCATTAACTGACTCAGTAGAAAGCTCACGGTAGCCGAGCCCCTCACTCACATCATGGGAGAATGGCTGGTACGTAGAATGGCTCAACTCACAGTGTATACGGGTCATTAACTCACCGACAGTACATACGGATCACTAACTCACTCACAGTATGACTCAAAGCACATATGAGTCACTGGCCAGCTCGAACATACATAGCATGACTGGACTCTCAGCACATACAGATTGCACTAATTCACTCACAGTATAACTCAAAGCACAAACGAGTCACTCACGAGCTTGAAAATACATAGCAAGCCCCGACTCTTAGCACATACGGGTCGCACTAACTCACTCACAGAATGACTCATACGAGTCACTCGCCAGCTCGAACGTACGTAACATGGCTCAACGCTTAGCACATACGGGTCGCACTAACTCACTCACAGAATGACTCATACGAGTCACTGGCCAGCTCGAACGTACGTAAAATTGCTTGACTCTTAGCACATACAGGTCGCACTAACTCACTCACAGAATGACTCATACGAGTCACCGGCCAGCTCGAACGTACGTAACATGGCTTGACTCTTGGCGCAGACACTTGAGTTCCCAAACTTTCCCAACTTGCAATGTCTCGCCATATCACTGTAATTCTATTAGTATTATTTGTGAGTTAGAAAGATAAATGTTTGTTTTATATATGTTGATCTTTCACTCTTCCTTTCACATTGGAGTGTATTAATTGTCGGTTTCAGTCATTTCGCTGGTATGAATCTCTCTGACATATAGATTTCTATGCACTTTCTGGGTAACTGACTCGAGTGACTGAAATATATATATATATATATATATATATATATATATATATATATATATATATATATATATATATATATATTTATATATATTTCAGAATAAAACTTTAAAGTTTTTTAATGTAACATATTTATTTCTCAAAATATAACTTTGCAATTCTGTGTTCATGTCCAGCATGGAAAATCACCTATACTCTTCCACTCCCTCACAGTCACAACAATGCATTTAGGTACCTAAGCATGGTACCTAAACATGGTACCATTTGATTTTACGTGAATCAGTATACGGTACTACAGACAGACTTTGGTCAGTACCTATAAAAGTACCTATTTCAGCCCCCATACCTTCTATTGAGTCTCATCTGGTCTCAGTTAAACCTTGTTTAAGGATTGTCATCACTGATGGAAGGTTCAGCAGCTTTGACTCCACCACCTACACTCTCTCCTCTACTCACCGTCATGTTTTGTAAAAATCTTGACACTCCAGATAAATTTCTTGTGTTTTATTCTTCTAACTGAGGTAAGTGACCCAGCTGGAAGAGGGGTCATTTTTCTACCAAACTTCCTTTGCAGCCAGTGTAGTCACCCACTGATGGCCGTCAGATAAGAGATGCAGGTTAAAGCCAAAGTGAAGAGATTTTATTCCAGTTAATTCTGCGACCATTACACAGTTCCTTAGAGAACATTCATTTCAGTCACATGAACTTTGGTGATACGGAATTTAGGTGTTACACACTGTAAAACAAAACAAAACTAAAACAAAAATGGTAAAAGCACTGGCAGCAAAGTTTCCAGATGGATACCGTAAAATTACAGTCAAACACAGTAACACCGAACTATGTGTAATAACTGGAAAAATGCAGGACTAGATTTTACTGTCAAAATTAGTTAAAACACAGAATTTTATTGTTCATAAATGTCTGTTATACTGTAAAATAACATGAATTCAGTCAAAACACATTCAAATCAGATTCCTGCAGGATTAATTTATGTAATTTCATTGTGTAAATTATTCATTGTAGGAAACAGTCAAATCAATCTACAGTAATATCCTGTTAAAATACATGTTTTCCCATGTACAATAACAAATTTGTAATGTATGAAAGTAAACTGTACATAAAACTAAAGACAATTGTCTGCAGATTAACAATATCAATATGTAACTTTAGAGAAAAATAAAGTGTCTTTTTGGAGATCCCCTCATGTTGCATGGGTGAAGGCAGATGTGTGGCTGCAGCTCTTTAATTAACCTGTTATCATAAACAATAATAAATATCAGCTTTCCATTGATGAAAACGGGTTGTAAGCGGCTGAAGTGTCCTCAGTGTCTACAAGACTGCCAGCTTCAATAATAAATTAAAGGACAAATTAGTTTTCTCTGAAACTGACTCGTCACTTTATTTCAGTGAACCTCTTTGATTTGTGCCAAACAGGGGAAGAAAGTCAGTCAGACTCAGACATTGTGCAAAATAACTGTTTTTGTTTTTGTTTTCTTTACTGCAGGATAATTTAAAACAAGCACACACTAATTCATCCTACAAAAGGCAAAACAATGAATAAATACATTTACAATAATTGTTCATCATTTAGCAGCTCACATTTGAAAAACTCAAATCACAGTCCTGGATCAGAACCACATGGAGGAGAGTGCAGGAGGATCTGTCTTTAAAGGTGGGAGAGGACCTCTGAGGAGGACATCACACACGATCATCTGTGAAAACAGAACATATTTACACCATTATTATTATTATTATTATTATTATTATTATTATTATTATTACAACAGATTAAAACCAGACTGTCACAGGTTGTAATATCTGAGCGTCAGAGCAGCTGCGCCCTTCAGTGACCTGCTGCACTGCAGAGGAAACCATGATGATGATGATGATGATGATATGATGATGATGATAATGATGATGTGAAGCAGCTGCTCCAAAGGAGTTCTTCTCTCACATTAATGTCACAGTGATACTCTTTGATTGATCACTGTCAGATCTGATGAAGGAGGGTCTCTGCTTTTACCAGCCTGAGTTCAATCACCAAGCGTCAAAGTTTTGTTTGTGTTGCAGTTTTAAACAATTTAAAGAGGCTAAGCTTCACAAATAGAAAGCACAGTGTAACAGCTGTGACTTCATCCACGCTGTGCCTCATATTCAGACTAGTTTTTATATGCTTTCTCCATTGTTCATGCCTTTCCTGCATTTCTTTCAAACTATTTCCTCGAAACACCTAATTTTATCCACAGTCTGAACAAACTTTTTTTCCTGCGTTTTGGACTCCACTGACGTCATTCCTCTGCAGCACTGCGCGGGAGGAATAAAACACTTTTCATTCTTTGTCGCTATAATAAACATAGATAGATAGATAGATAGATAGATAGATAGATAGATAGATAGATAGATAGATAGATAGATAGATAGATAGATAGATAGATAGATAGATAGATCCTTATTACCCTTCACGGGACATTTGTTGCCACAGTCTGCACAGAAAGAGTACACATACACATGAAAATAAAGTTTCTCAGATTTCACCCTCTCCCCTGCCATTCTCCTACCTTCAGCATCCCAGCCCGCTGAAGGAGCCGATCCTCTCTAAACGGACCCCGAAGCAGCTCCTCAGTCCTCCCTTCTTGAACCGGCTCCACGAGCGCTTGGAGGTCCGCGTCAGGTCCTTGAAGAGACGCGCTAGGACGTTCTCTTTGGCCGCCTGCAGGGCTGAGTTGCTGGGGTCGGAGGAGACCCAGGGTTGCTCCTCTGGAGCTCCGAACATTGACTTATCTGTGTAAGCATCTTTCCCCTCAGCAGCGTTCACCTCCTCCTCTGAGGAGTAAAACGGTGAGTTAAGCTCCTCTTCTAAAAGCTGCTTCAGAGTCTGCGGGAGAACAGAGAACAGAACTTTCAACTTACCACACAGAGTAAACTCAAACACAGACCAAGATGCAAGTTTCCTCTCAGCTGTTACTGAAAGCATCAAATGAAAAACATCCAAGGTGATTTTGTTTTTTAATGATAAATATCCACATGATCCTTTAACCTCCTGTCTGCAGTGGTTGAAAGAGCCTTACTGGGCTCTAAAGGGGATCTTACCTGTAGATCAGACACAGGTTTGGCTCTAATAAAGCTCAGCAGCAGGAGCAGAGAGAAGCAGTAAAGGCTGAGGCTCTGGTTCATTTTCTCTTTCTGCTTTTTTTTTTTTTTATTTTTGCTTTTTTTCCTACTCGAGCTGTCGCGCGCGCCTCAGGTCCGTCCCCGCTCCTGTGTCTCGCGCTGGCCAGGTGCCGCCTTTATACGCGACCTGATTCCGTCACGAGGCCTGGGAAAATTAACGAGGTGTGACTAATGCTGCCACACGTGGGAGTATGGAGGGGTATGCAGGCCAACCTGACAGTAAAACGGGGACTGGAGGTGTTCACGGGTTCAAACTCCTCTGTGACGCGCACGAACTCCAGTTCCTGAGCTTTCATTGTCTGTTCAGAAAAATCCTGCTGCAGGGATGGAGAGCTTCGGGTGTTTCACCCAGGTTTACCTTCCCTCACAGAATTATCAGAGAGAACATAGTTCATATGACTTAGTTATTTCTCATGCGGATGAGGTGCCCTGCAGAACCAAGGCTCAGAAGGTTTGGATGAAGCTCCTTTTTAAGAAGATCCTGTGAAGCAACCACTGCACCAGGCAGAATAATGACGTCATCATCATCAATGTTTAACCAATCACTTTTTTTATGTTCAGCTAATGTTTGATACCTGAGATGTTTCAAATCTCTGACCTGCACTCCAAAACAAGTGTAGCACATTTTAACATTGTCTTTGTGCATCACTGATCCACAGAGGAGTGAGGTCAGTGTGAGAAGTGACAGGAAACAGGACGGTTAACAAACACCCTCTGTGACTGAAGCAAGGCCTCATGAAGACCCCTAGTGACCTGAACAGTTTGTCTGGCTCAATATGTGCTGCTCCTTCAACTCTTCCTGGGATGATCCTGCAGAAGGCAAAGCTTCCTGAGCTGCAGCCCGAACAGACCTCATCATGAGAAACGTGCACATTCAGAGACAGCTTCATGACCTCATGCCAAAGTCTATAGAATAGAATAGAATAGAATACAATACAATACAATACAATACAATACAATACAATACAATAGAACTTTATTGTCATTGTAACAAGTACAACGAAATTGAAGTCGCAGCAGCAATCAAGAAAACAAAAGTAAGAAAGTGTATAGAAAGTGCAAAAAGGTCCATAAGAAAATTATGACAGCTTGTCCATCATTGTCTGGTTCAGCCAGCCTCCACCTCCACAGGGTCCAGGACTGAGCTTCTGTAGTCATGCTCCATCCCTGTCTCCTGGATCCTGTCTGCTCACAGCAGGTGAAGTTCTTCCAATGTAGCATTGGTGTCTGATGTTTGCTCTGTTAGCCATGTCAGTGAATAGCATGATGCTACCCTGCCTTCTGGTATTCCCTCTGGTGCTGGGTTAGCACATCTAGCTCGTCCATCTTATTGGAGATAGATCTTACGTTCCCAATAACAATGGATGGAAGGACAGGTCCATGTCGTCACTTCTTAGCTCACACCTGAGAACCAGCACATCTTCCTCACCTCCTTCTCCTCACCTTGTGGGAAGACATCAGGCCTTACACCAGTTAGCATTGACATGCTACAGGCTGCTAACAGCTGATTTCACATGTAAACAATGCAGCCTTAGTTACTAGGGGTTTTCCAGACAAACACAGGATAAAAAGTAATAAAAATATTGCTGAAGCCACAAAAAGTTTGGTGTCCATGACCAACAATGAAACATACAAAGTAATGATCCACTCCAAATACAAAGATTACTAAAAAAGAGACATAAAACTTACAAGAAACGAACAAAGAAGAGAGAGCTGCTGCAAAAGGCAGCAATAGCCAACAGGGCGGCTCCTAGCAATGCAAAACAAACATAGAAAACACTGAGAAGCAGAAAGATGCACCACCAGCAAACATGCTGCAGCATCAAAACAAAGCAGAAACACACACACACACACACACACACACACACACACACACACACACACACACACACACACACACACGCACACACACACACGCGCACACACACACACACACACACACACACACACACACACACACACACACACACACACAGAATGCTGCAAGACAGGGACTAACGACAGCAGAGCTCCAGGCCTGTAGGTGGCACTCAGTGCAACAGGGCATTAGTGACTTAAACGTTTTGTTCTCCACTTAAAGGATAAGTTCGGTTTATACAGCTTTTACATTGTTTATAGAATGAAGTAGAACAAAATACTCACCCAGAAGGCTTTCCTGATCCAAGCAGTGCTTCGGGAGATATCTAGATCCAGAATCATGCAGCGGATGTCCGTATGATGGGATCCATCAGGGCATAGACAGCGCCGCTCCTAAAACTGCATTAATCGTCCAAAATCTTGTGTTTTTCACCAATATTCCAGAAAGGAATATTGGTATATCAGCTCTCCAGGGAGTACTGTGCATGTGCAATACTCTCTGGAGCACTGACTCTTTTCTTTGAGGGACAAACGTAAACAAAATCTTCGTTCAGTTCAGAGGTCATTACAGCCACACACTCCACTGTCTGGAGTGACACAGACTGCAGCAGAGGACTAACCCGGAGCGGACCATGATGGAATATTAAATCAGAATTTAATGAGCTGAAACACAACCAAACATTTAGACCTGCTGGTGATCGGACTGAGAACAGCAGGTGGTGAAAAATAAACCAATGAGCTTTTAGAGCCAAAAAGCTGGAAACTGAGAGCTATTAAAACAATCATTTATAACCACCCTGACTGTTCTGTTAATTATGTTCAGTCTACAAATCACTCACTGACTGCCTGACTGAGAGCAGGAGACAGATTCAGAGGCAGATCAGCACGGTCACTTAACGACTGTCAGTCAGTCAGTGATTGGTGTCGGAGCTCCTGTTCAGTGCTACTTCTTCCATTATGGAGACATAAGATGTAGAGGTGGACTTCATTAAGGGTCACAGAGCTCCCAGCCGACTCCATCCTGTTGGTTGGGGCCTCTTACAGTCTACAAAGAGACACAGGAGATGGGATAGAGGAGAGCTGTCGGTTTGTTCCAGGTGTGTAACACTAACACAGCTCATCTTTTCATCACTGTCAATCTTTTTCAGCACTATAAATCTCAGAGCCAGGACTTCGGGAGTGCAGAGAGAGAACTGTTAGAAGAAAAGCTCAAAAATTCCGAAGTGAGGTCACATGTCACCTGACATCATGTGACGCCATGTGACGTCCTGCCTCATGTTGGTGTCTTTGATCAAACTATAAGAGCTGATCTGCCCACCTGCAGAGTCCACAGAGAGGAGAGAAGAGGACTGATCTGAGGTTTGACAAACGTGTGTGTGTGTGTGTGTGTGTATGTGTGTGTGTGTGTGTGTGTGTGTGTGTGTGTGTGTGTGTGTGTGTGTGTGCCCCCTCCTCCCACTCCAGTGCCAGCCCTCTTTCCAGACAGCGCTGGGGGTAAATGATGAGCGATTAGCCCTGGACCTGGGGCGGCAGCGCTGAGGCTGAGCGTACGCTGTGGAGGAGGACGCTGCCTAATTGACATTTCCCCAGCTCCTCATCTGGAGAGCTATCAGATGAAATTGACTCAACCCTCAGGGCAGCGCTGAATGTTCAGACACTTTGTATGTTCAGAGTCTGAGTTGTGCTGGCATGATGTGAAGGGAGCGGGAGAATCTTGTCTCTTATTCAGGCAGGGCAGATTCACCATCAGAGCTTTCAGTTCTGTTTCTGCTTCTTAACAAAGACAACTCCAGACGAGAAAGGTGAAAGATGTTTGTGAAGTAAACATTTTTCCTCTGGACATTTGAAAGCATGTTGGTTAAACTTTCTTTTCTCACAGGATCCTTCACTCATTTGCACACAGGTCAGCTGAAAGTGATGCATCAGAGGTCACAGGCCAAGAATGAAATGCACAATGACTAAAACAAACAAGTGCACACTCATGTGCAGTTTTTCATTTTCCCCTCCTGGGGGTTAAGTTTTAAACCTAGCAAACAATGTCTTATGTTGTCTGAAGGTTCATGGTTACCCCAATGAAACTTGTTGAATTCATGTCTCTGAAGAGAAAACCCTTTCAGCTTCCTGTGGGTAATCATGTCTAAAAATGATTCATTCACAGTGTCTCCTCAGCCTAAAAACAAGGGCCTGTCAGTGTTAACGTGGCACATGTAGAGTGCAGTTAAAGTCAGAAACCAACAGCTTCATTCTCATTTCCTTCCTCTTTCATAGTATCAGATGCTGTTCTTCGTTCGCCTTCACTTTGTGTCAGACTGAGTTTAAAACAGCAGGAGCACTTTGAGTCTGAGCTGAGCATACAGGTGCAGGTGCTCAGACCCACAGAGCCCCTGGAACTTTGCCATGTTTGTCATGCCACGTCCACAAAGTGAAACCTGTTATATTGGAATTCTATGTGATAGTCCTAAGTTGTAAAGCAGACTCTCACCTGCCCTGATACAGGTCCCCCCACACTAAGGAGGACACAGGTCTAAGGGAGGTCCTCAGTTTAGCACGTTGTGATCAGTCATATGTTTCACAGCTGTTGGGAACAACAGTTTGATGTTCACAGGATCTGTGTGAGACAGAGAAGCTACAGCATGAAGCAGGGATCCCTGGATGTCAGAGAGGACGCCAGTGGTGTGCACAGGGCCAGGGGCACCCCCTGTGGCCTTAATGTTAAAAAACAAATGCTAAATACCCTCTTGGGAGCCCAAACCCAATTGGCTGGTTAAAACATGCTCAACGAATCCCTGGGTGTCAAAATTCCGGTGTTAAACCAGTTCAGTGTTAAATTCTTGGTGTTGTTATGAGATACTTTATTCTGTGCTGGTGTTAAACCAGTTCAGTGTTACATTTTTGGGGCTCTAATTTCGTGGCGCAGTGCAGAGGGCGCAGTGCAGGGGGCGCAAGCCTGGCGCACCCTGCACAGTGCTAATTTTGTGAGGCGCACCGCTGTGCGCTGCCAATTTGACAATTTGGTAGACTGTCTGCACAGAGATGGGTGTGACAGCGCACCAGGGGGAGGTGTCAGCAGATTCATGTTGGTGCAGTGACAATTTCGTGCCAAAAAAGTGCGCTGAAAGCTCACCAGCTCCAACCTGGTCTATCCTCGGCGCAAAGCAGAGTGCACCCTTCACAGCTGTAATTTGGTGACAGGCGCACATGTGCGCACATGTCATCAAAGCCTCAGAGGCAGGTTTCCAGAGAGTCAGGCACATTTTAATGCAATAAACAATCACAGCAATCACTATTTAATGTAACCGTCTGAACCAGCATATACATTTATATCTATATTAACTGTCCCGTCACATCTGATGTCAGATTAAAGCCGTTTGTCATAATGGAAAGTTAACCTGACGGCAGCTGGACGTTTGATGCACATCTTACAATTAAGAAATAAACAGTCTTAACTATCACTTGGAAATATTTCCATATCTTGTGCTCACCACCTGCTGAGCCACTTTTCTTATTTTTGAGTGCTTTACGTATCCTCATGTATGTGTCTCAGAGATTTTTCCACCGTTTTTTCACCTCTTCACTTCAGGTATATTGGGACAATTTTTGTAAATTCAAATTCTGAGCCACCTTTTGTCATTAAGATTAATAAATACCCAATAAATCAGATATTTCTATATTCCTCTAGATGTCTACATTCCATATTTAAAAAGAAAAAGTACTAAAAATGTGTTTTTAGGGCACAGCACTCTGTTTTAGAGGTGTAAACACGAAACTTGTTTTTCACAACTTGTTTGGTAATTTGGGACAGAGGGTTTGGTAATTTGGGACAGAGGCCTGTGGATGTAGAAGATTACATTGTGCTGCAATAACTTATAAAAATACATTGATAGACTGCATAAGTAGAGCACAAGTAAAATTCATTTTATTTTTTAAAACATCTGTAAAACATCAGAAGTGCCTTGGATAAGTAAAAACAAACAATAACATATCCATTTTAACGTCATGAAATTCATTGTGTCAACAAGTTCATTTTAAAGTCAATTGTCAAAATTGCCATGAACATCTGAAGCATTGGCTGACAATTTGCGCACTCAAAGGCAATCCTTGCAAATGTATGAATTGTCATCATCAAGAATTCCGTTTTCCTCCCCACAAGACATATGCCACTATTTTTTGCAGGACTTACAGGACATCCACTCTTCACCTCTCTTTGGATCTTTTATGTCCCCATACTTCTCTCCACAAACACAGCACAGGTTCTTTGTTTCTTCAGTTTTCTTCTTCTTTCCAGGATCTTTCCCTTTCCCTTTCCCCTTTGCTCTGCTTCGCACAAATTCAAAGTGGGCTTCACTTGTTAGGTAGCTACTAGGAGGCTTTGACCTTTTGACCTTGCTGGTAGAGGGGCGCGCACAGGTAGGCAATGTTTCTGAGCTCATTAAAACTTGTCTTAACTTCAACTATGTTTCTGGGGTCTGGGGGAATAATTTCATCTGTCTGGATAGGCCTTGATGTTGAAAGAACAGCTTGGTCCAGGGTGGCAAATACATCTGGGTCTAATGTTGCTGAGACATCCAGATCCAGAGAGAGGGAGGTGTCAATCTGAGGGTTCTAAAGTATTTCAATACAAACCCAGAAAGATCGTCCCAAATGACCTGAACATGCTGTCCCAAATTACCATACCATGTTTGGTCATTTGGGACAGCAAGAAAATGTCCAAATTAAGAAAATTTAAATATCATCACAAAACAATGTATGTTTATTTCAGTACACCATTGCATCATAAATCCGAATATAAATCACATAACTACAGTAAATAAGTCATAGAAATTTAACAGCCTTATATTGAATCCAACAGAAGCAGATGCCGCTTTCCTTACCTCCTGATATCAGGGGTCAGCTTCCTGTTTGATGCTGACCACACCCCCATGGGATGTCCCTCAAAATATGTCATGTGACTTTCAAAGGAGACATTCACAGCAATGCATTAGCACCTCTTAATTTGCCACAGCCCTATAAAGGGGAGTGGAAGCATGGTTCTTATTTATCTGTCCATAATAACCTGATGTCCCAATATACCTGAATTCACCCTAAACTAGTCATACCCATATTTATCTCTACATAATATACATATATTGTGAAAATTATTTTTAAAAGATTCGATTTAGACCAATAAACATATGTTGATTACAAACGATTCCTGTTCCATTATTGCATAATTTATTTTGTGTGTATTTTCTTAAGGTTCCTTGCAACTGGAGATTCCCTTGCCACCATTGGGTTTAACTACCGTGTGGGAAACTCGACAGTTGGAAAGATTGTGGATGAGGTATCACAGGCTATTTGGGATGTGCTACAACCTGTATACATGCCATTGCCACCAATGCAAGACTGGAAAACCATTGCAGGGGGTTTTAAAGCTAATTGGAATTTCCCAAACTGTATTGGTGTTCTGGATGGGAAACATGTTGTCCTACAAGCTCCTGCATCCTCTGGCTCAAAGTATTTTAACTACAAAGGCTCCCATTCTGTTGTCCTCTTAGCTGTAGTTGATACGCATTACATGTTTCGGGTCATTGATGTAGGAGGATATGGAGGGAACAGCGATGGGAGCATTTTCTCCGAGTCTCCCCTAGGGAAACGTCTGAGGACAGGGACCCTGGGGTTGCCTGAAGACACCCCGCTACCAGGCGCAGACGATTTGGGCCAATGCTACATGTACTTGTGGCAGATGAAGCTTTCCCCCTTCAAAGACACCTCATGAGGCCATTTCCTGGGAAACAGCTGCACAGAAAACAATGGTGCTACAACTACCGCCTGTCTCGATCCAGAAAAATTGTGCAAAATGCTTTTGGCATCCTTTCCACCCAGTGGCGAATGTACCACCGTGTCCTTGGTATCTGCCCAAAAAAAATCAGATTCAGTTGTAAAGGCAACATGTGTCCTGCAAAACTACATGCAGCAAAATGGAGAAGTGGATGGGGGTATGCCACAGTCACTGTCCATCAAAACAGGAGAAGGAGAATTGGTTTGGAACCCATCACCCAGACAGGGTCGAACAACTCAACCAGGGAGGCAGCTACCATCAGAGGAAAATACTGTGATTACTTCAACTCACCTGTTAGTGAGGTGCCATGGCAACACCAGATTGTATAGATGGGTTCGACAAACTTTTTTTTTTTGTTTTGTTTTAATGATATTTTGAAGGCTTTTTCAATTGTCCGTTGCCATGCTACGCTATGAGAGAAATGACTGAAAATGTGTTTAAAATGTAAAAAAAAAAAAAAAAAGTTTACTTTAAGTTATTATATACTCACATGTTAAAAAAGCTCAATAGGTTGTGTTCACATGACATCAACACATTCCAAAGAAACTATGGTTTAAAACTGAGATGAAGGGCAGTTATACATTCCATACTGGATAACTACAGAAACTGTCAAAATGCAGGCTTTTCCCTGTAGTTTATAACTAATCTCTCTGTAACTCCTGGACCAATCCACATGAAACAAAAGCTGTCACAAAGTCTAATGTCTTCTCTGTCAGCACGTATGAACTAAGGTCCAACTATTTTCTCATGAAGGTGTCCAAAAGTGGAGACAAGATTCAAAAACGTGTGTGAAGTTGGTCAGTAGAGAGGACGTTTAGCCATAAGAATAATATGGAAGCTTTGGGAATCCAATCACTATTAAATAATTACAAACAACAACATTTGTTAATTTTCCTTTTTGAAATTCCCTTTAAATACTTTCAGTCTTTTATATAGTTATATTGGTCCCTACCTTCCTACTGAAATTAGAATATAGAATGGGAACGCAAGCCAGTTAGTAAGTTATTGATGAATAAAGTACCAATGGAATTCATGTTCGTAGTTACATCATCAAATAAATGCAGTTGTACATTACACTAGTTATACTTGTATGTTATTTGAGTGCAAATGATTATATAGGCCTGTTTATCTTTTTGCTCTTTATGTTCAACAGGGTATCGAGGACGTCAGAAAATGCAAGAAAAAACTTACCGGACAAGTTCACTCTGGAGCCAACAAGTTTCCATGCTGCTGCCTTTTTATTTACATCTCTGTAATCATTTTGTGAAGTATCATAAATGATGGGACAGTCGGACACAGCCAAAATGATCTGTTCCTCCATGTTTATAGCAGCGAGAACCGGACAGCATGTGCAGCTTGCTCTGCAGTTCATTGGTCAGTTAAAGAAACCTTTGCTGATTGGTAATAGCGCCAGTCGACAGTGACAAAAGTAGAACTGTTTGTTTTTAACTTTCTTGTATCACTTCGCAGGGCCGCGTGTGCACGTCTACGTGGACGAGCGTGAAATTTCACATGCACGAATGACGCCTGTCGCTTGTTGGGAGGAGGGAAGCTGAATGTCGCCACGTCGCGCTGGTTCCATAGATAATATATTGAGGCAAAGCGACATCGCCTTCCATTTGTTGAGCCCATTAGACGTCTTGAAGAGCACCATTGACCTGAATAGTTCAAGGGTTTGAGCTACACACCGCTGTCTCTGTTAAGTCGCTGTGCTGTCTCTCTATTGTCTCTCTTTTGTCTCTCTTCTGTCTATCTTCTCTCTCTCTACTGTCGCGCTCCCGTCTCTTCATCGTAATTGTTCCCCCTCTCTGCTGTGTCTTTGCTGTCCCTTTGCTGTCTCTCTTTTGTCTCTCTGTTGTCTCTGTTGTCTCTCTGTTGTCTCTCTTTTGTCTCTCTGTTGTCTCTGTTGTCTCTCTTTTGTCTCTCTGTTGTCTCTGTTTTGTCTCTCTGTTGTCTCTGTTTTGTCTCTCTGTTATCTCTGTTTTGTCTCTTTTGTCTCTCTTTTGTCTCTCTGTTGTCTCTGTTGTCTCTCTGTTGTCTCTCTTTTGTCTCTCTGTTGTCTCTGTTTTGTCTCTCTGTTGTCTCTCTTTTGTCTCTCTGTTGTCTCTGTTTTGTCTCTTTTGTCTCTCTTTTGTCTCTCTGTTGTCTCTGTTGTCTCTCTGTTGTCTCTCTTTTGTCTCTCTGTTGTCTCTGTTGTCTCTCTGTTGTCTCTCTTTTGTCTCTCTGTTGTCTCTGTTGTCTCTCTTTTGTCTCTCTTTTGTCTCTCTGTTGTCTCTGTTGTCTCTCTGTTGTCTCTCTTTTGTCTCTCTGTTGTCTCTGTTGTCTCTCTGTTGTCTCTCTTTTGTCTCTCTGTTGTCTCTGTTGTCTCTCTGTTGTCTCTCTTTTGTCTCTCTGTTGTCTCTGTTGTCTCTCTTTTGTCTCTCTTTTGTCTCTCTGTTGTCTCTGTTTTGTCTCTCTGTTGTCTCTGTTTTGTCTCTCTTTTGTCTCTCTGTTGCCTCTGTTTTGTCTCTCTGTTGTCTCTGTTTTGTCTCTCTTTTGTCTCTCTGTTGTCTCTGTTTTGTCTCTTTTGTCTCTCTTTTGTCTCTCTTTTGTCTCTCTGTTGTCTCTCTTCTCTCTCTCTACTGTCGCGCTCCCATCTCTTCATCGTAATTGTTCCCTCTCTCTGCTGTGTCTCTGCTGTCCCTTTGCTGTCTGTCCATGGTCTCTCTGTTGTTTCTCTGTCTGCTCTTTTTGCTGTGTGCTGAGCTGTAAGCAGGGAATGTTACACCTGATAAAAGATGGGCCAGAGAGAGACAGCAGAGGATGCCATCCTGTCAGCACCGTCTCTCCTCTTTCTGCCCTCACAGATTAGATAATCATGAACACACTGCTGGAAGTTTCCTGTGCTGTCTGCCCTCACCAGGCTCAGCTCAGCATCACTCTGCTGTAATACGTAATCAGAGTTCCTCTGAAAGGTTTAACTTCAACACATCTCTAAATCTATAACTGATCAGGTTAGTGTTGGATCAGCCATAAAGCTCCATGGCATTCTTCCTGGAACTATCGGTGGGTCCTTCTTGACCCTTTTTGAATGAATGAAGCTGATGCCTGGTGCTGCTCCTGTGTCCTGTCAGAAGGTCTAAAGATAAGCTTCATGGACTGCTTTAAAACTGAGCTCTCATTTCTGCTTCTCCTCTTTTAAAAACTGTAACATTTCAGAGAAAGAATGAGAACGACAACTTCACAGGTTCTATAAAAACTGTTTTTCAATGATCAATTCTTTGTGCTTTTTGTGATAAGAGAGACAAGAGCTCGGGTGATATACCAGGTTGATAGAAGGCTCGCCAGTATGTGACGCACTGTGAAGAACAGTGAACGCACCTGTAAACAAAGAGGGATAATCTGATTGGTCAGTACTAGTCCGCCTTCTATTGGCTGATATACAAAAAAATTCAAGAGCAGACAGAGATCTGTGAGCAGCACAGGAAATCTGCTTGCGCAGCATTGTAACCGAGTGCAAGGACACAGTTTGAACATGTGCAGAGCAAATTTGAGCGCAAGAGCAGAGTTTTGAAAGACAATATCAAGAAATCTGAGCATGAAATCAATAAAATACTGCTCTCAAATCAATTAAAAATGCTCTTGATTTAAGACAGGAAATTCATTCCATAAAAAGAGGTTTTAACACAATCTGCATCCCATACATTAAAGGGTTAAAAAGATGAGTAAAAGGAGTGAGTGTTGAGCTTGTTTTTTTTTTAACTTTCTCTCCATCCTCTTCCAGTTTACAGCTCACTCATTTACATTTTTAGCTAATCATTGACAGCCGAGCAAAAAATAACCACCTCAACCTACTGCTGACATGAAGGCTTCTCTGAACCACTGGCTCACCTGAAACACCAGCTGCTGCTTATTGTTGGGCAGCATCTACCAAGGCCCTGTTTACATGACGTTTCATCTGGAAACGCTAAAACGCAGTGAAAAAAATCTGCGTTTACACGGAAATGCTGAAGGACTGAAAATGCTGTAGTCAGCATGCCAGGCCTGTAGCTGGTGCTATAACTGCCTCGCTTTTAGTAGATCTCTACTGATGTAGAGTTGAGCCAATCACATGGTGTATAGCATAGACTGTATAAAAGATTGACATCATCCTGCTCGGCTCAAAGTGAGGTCGCCACAAAAACTGCTCCCCCTGGTGACTGGCTGCAGTATAGGTAAAAAATCTGTCTTTCCAGTCATTCTGGATGGGCTGTGGTCAAACTTTAAAAAATTCATACACCTTGTAGAAATGTTTCTCATGTCCAATTTGTTGTGGTTGGGATGTTGGGAGGTAGAGTCAAGAAGTGATTAGACCCTTGGAAAAAAAGGATAAATATTATTTTTGTCATCCGGCTCCAATCAGATTCTCTCACACTCTCTACTGCGCAGACTCTGGCTGCACAACTACTTCAATGGCTTCACCTGTGACGGGGGTATTTTGGCTTCAAAACCTTACAATGGTAAATGGCAGAGCCAAGCTGCCCACTCTATAAACAGTTTATGGTGTATAAGCGAATGTTAAATGCTAAAACCATTGTGGCATAAACAGCCCCTAAGAGCAGACTACAGGTGTTTCTAAAAGATACTCAGACAGCTCAGAGCTCAGGTCATTGTTCTCTAACCCTACACCTCACCTTTGGAAACAAGTTCTAACCTTCAGGTGAATGGAAAGTTATGAGCTAACCAAATATGATGTCACTAAGGACCAGAATAAAAATTAAAAAGACTCTGGGAGGAGTGGATGTGTAGAGATCATAGCCTGGTAATCTGGAACCAAAGGAAAAAGGTTCATTCTTCAGGTTTTAATACTTCAAATCTGTACAGACTAAAAAACCCAGAGTGAAATCATCAGTCCTTAAAAGGATCTGCTCCACCTTTCCCTCACTCTGCTCCACCTTCACCTTTCCCTCTGCTCCACCTCCAACCTTCTCTCTTGTCTCCACATTCATCTTCTCTACCTTACCTTGACCTGCTAGCTTGTCGCAGCCTTCACCCTCTCACTGCTCCACCTTCATCCTCACTCTACTCCACCTTCACCCTTTCTCTACTCTATCTTCACCCTCTCACTGCTCCACCTTCACCCTCACTCCTCTCCACCTTCATCTTCTTTTTACTCCACCCTCACCTTCTCTGTGCTCCACCTTTACCCTTTCTCTGCTCCACCTTTACCCTCACTCTGCTCCCTGTTGCTCCTTTACCCTCTCTCTGCTTAACCTTCACCCTTTCCCTGCTGCACCTTCACCTTCTCTCTACTCCACCTTCGCCTTGTCTTTGCACCAGCCTTACACTGCTGCAGCAGATCAGGGTTTAACCTTCATGTGTTTTTTTCCTGTCCTGGACTGATCCCAGACTCCCTCAGCCTTACATCATGCCTCCCTTTCTCCGGCCGGGGGCTGTGGAAACAGAGGCGTGTTGTGACCCCTCT
This sequence comes from Halichoeres trimaculatus, assembly GCF_033239565.1. Lineage (NCBI taxonomy): Eukaryota > Metazoa > Chordata > Actinopteri > Labriformes > Labridae > Halichoeres > Halichoeres trimaculatus. The sequence continues at coordinate 35,368,518 of NW_027437189.1, read as the reverse complement.
AGTGCCACCTTTACACAGATAAGGCTATTCTCACCCTGCAGGGCTGGTGCTGCATTTATTTAGTGTGAGTTCATGCTATTTTTAAAACCTGGCTCAAAATGAACTAAAGTTGTGCTTTCCCTGGCTGTCACAGGGCATTGACATTAAAGAGGAAATGTGAAAATAAAAGTATACATATTATGCAGGCGTAAACAGGTCAGAGCTGTATGTGTCCACCCACGTGTTAATAAATGAGTCATATAGCTCTCTGTCACAGACCTTTTCATGGTCTCTAATTAACTCTGTGCGTCTGTTAAGTGATGGCTGAGGCCTTAATCCTCTTTAGATCTGCCTTCATTGCTGCTCAGGGAATAACATGCCCTTTGTTCTTTTCACACGTTCCTCCTGCGACGTTTAATTAGCTTCATGTGTGTTGAAGATACTGACTGTGACTGGAGCTATGACCACTGTTTACTTTAATATGTGGAGAAGAAAAATGAGCTGGATCTTAAAGTGATACTCCAGGATGGAACAAGTTGGGTACTATCACAAGGTTTAGGGCAGAAATGACCCCTACAGCAGTGTTTTTGTGCAGCAGAAGCCCAGAGCGCTCTCCCCCCTCCCTGCTCCTCTGCCGGTTTCCTCTGCACTCAGACGGGGCCAATTTTTACTTGACCAAAAACACAAATAAACAGACTCCCACTGAAAAAATCTGATATAGGTCTGCATTCACGCTTTATTTAGAGAATTTTCAGTGCGTTACTTTCACACAAAAACACCACTAAATAAGGCTCTAGTTCTCATCTTGTCGTAAAACAGCGCTACCTCCGCTGCAGAGCCACAGCTGGCTACGAGGCGCTCGCCGCTTAGTGTAGCAGTCCGCGCGCGGCGTGCCAGATATAAATAAATGCAGGTAGTCTGCCAGGACGAAGAGACATGATGAGAACTAGAGCCTTATTTAGCTGTGTTTTTGTGTGAAAGTAACACGCTGAAAATTCTCTAAATAAAGCGTGAATGCAAACCCTATTAGATTTTTTCAGTGGGAGTCCGTTTATTTGTGTTTTTGGTCAAGTAAAAAATTGGTCCCGTCTGAGTGCAGAGGAAACCAGCAGAGGAGCAGGGAGGGGGTGTTTGGTGCAAGCGCTCTGGGCTTCTGCTGCACAAAAACACTGCTGTAGGGGTCATTTCTGCCCTAAACCTTGTGATAGGACCCAACATGTTCCATCCTGGAGTATCACTTTAAGGATGGGTTACGCTTTGTGTACAAACGTGACGTGCAAAAATGAGACGTACAAAATCAGCATGAGAGAACATGGGTGGCTTTTAGAAAAGGGCTGCACAAGGTGGGAGGCTGCTTCGTCCACTCAAAGCCACGTGGGGTGGAATGTCATCACTGGTTGTGAAAATTTAGGCCTCGTTTCCGTTCAGCCTGAGGAGACTAGATGCTTCATCCATTCTTGGATACAGTGACTCTGTGGTCCTGGTTTGGTTTGACCCTCCTTCACTTCTCCACCTTGTGGAACAGACTCTGACACTCTTCATGCAACATCACCTGGCCTTCTGTTACGTTTCCTCTTGTCAGGATCACTTTGGTCTCTAACTTTGCTTTCATGAAGTTAATTTCCATTACCTGGATATATTTGATCATATGATCACCTTAGTTTGCTAAGGACACTATTATACCCTTTATGGTCCTGTTTATTTCCCGCATCAACTTCTTTAATTAGTGGTTTTATTAACAGGCCAGATTTGGAGAGTTGTTATTTTGAAGAGGGGTGCAGTGAGAGCTTAATCCATGAAGCAAAGAGTTTTTCTCTCTGTTTTTCTAATCAGTGTTTCTTCAAAGCGACGCAAACATCATGGAAATATGTTCCCGTGTCTGACTCCACATATGCCTGGCAGACATTGTTCTTAAAGAGCTGCTTACAATGTCATTAAAACCTCTTTAGCTGCTCCGCCCTGCCTCCCCTGGCCCCCCACAGCGTCCTGAAAAATATCAATGGCTTTACCTCGGGCTGCTGGACCCCCACAGTCTCTGACGCGTCAGAAACAGCACACAGAGGAGAGGAAGTCAGGCACAAACACACACACTCACAAACACACACATCTCTTAAGGTGAGGATTTGAAGCCGGTCTAATGAATGAAGGAAAAGCTCCTGGGATTAATGAGCTGCTTGTCTGAATACCTGCAGCACGTCTCTTAGTGCTCCAAGCAGCGGCTGAGGATGAACATGGAGCAGACCTCCGTCATGGACCTGAAGGTTTGGTTTGAGAACTGTGAAGAAGGGACATGTATAGCTATTCCAGCTCCATGTTCAGTTGCTCCCTCCCCTGAGCATCCAGAGTAACCCAGATACCTCTGTGTTTGTAGAGGTTATTTTATGTTGATGAGGAGTTCCTGAACGCATCATTAACTCTGCTCTCTGTCGCTGCAGGCAGGAAAGCTGCAGACATGCACACACTGGTGCACAGGAGTTTATCTCTGCAGGTACAGGCTCCTCCTCCTTCCCCTCCTCCTTCTCCTCCTTCCCCTCCTCCTCCTCCTCTTCTATAGGAGGAACTGTTTGACTCACTCATGGCCAAACTGATGTGTTTGTGTTACCATCCTCTCTTCTTCTGTAAAAACTACCTTCACCTTGATTAGGAAAGCAGTCCATCTTGTACTTCATGTACATACATCAAGAGATGAACAGCCTGCAGTAAAACATCTGATGGACAAAAACTCAGTATTTCTGGGATTGGGGACAGCTCTCTGCAGAAACCTCAAACTCAGGGTGTTACTGTCACTGTGTTTTAGTAGCGTGTATGATAAGGATATAAAATCCCTCCACTGAGTTCTGAGCCGAACCCAAAGTCTCTTACCAACCTGGTGCTTCCTGAGGGGTAAGGCGGAGGAGACAAATTTCTAGTGAGCAGAGCAAAAAAGGAACAGATTTGAAGGCAAATTCACAAAGAATGAATTACGACTGCTAATGACCCCATAAATGAAGCATCATTTGCCCCTGCTCTGTATTAAAGTCCCTGTGAGGACTTTCTAAGGCCTTGTCCACACATAGTCAGATTTCCAAAAACAAATACCCTCCATTTATTTTTAGAAATACTTTTGTCCACACGCAGCAGGAAAATCCACCAGTGAGTAACTGTAGAACCTCTCCACACTAGCTCTCACTCTGACTCTCCCTCTGCGGCTCGTTACTGCCCGATGTGTGCGACATGTTCTTTTGTTTCCCCTTTGTTTTTCTTCCTCTGGAGACCTTGATTTTTGCACAGTTTTTGTAAATAAAGCACAACTTTCACTTTTGCAACTCCAGCCATCTTCATGTTGTTTTTTCTGTGGACCTATTTTGTAACAATATATATAAACAATTATATAAACTGGGCGGCCAAATATCAATGAAGTAGATTTCCCTATGATCTGGATAATTTTGTGTCCATCCAAATCTGATTCTTCAGTTAGATTGTTCTTTTGGTCAATGTTTGGGTCAGACTTTCTTAAATTACCTAAATCATTAAAAAAAAAAAAAAAAAAGCCTACATATACTGTTATTCAACTGTGACCACATCCATCAGGCAGCTCTGTGCTGTTTGCTCTTGGTCTAGATCTGAATCTAGAGTCTCAGAGACTTTAGCTGAAAGTCAGTGGACTTAACCCTGATCTAGAGCAGGGACCACAGACAGACCAGGACTTCTTGGAGGATAATGAAGGGTTAGAGAAGGGCAGAGATGTTAACTTCTCTTTTTAATGATGGCCAGGAGACTTTAAGGGCAGGTATGTGAACAAATGGTGACTTGACAGAGCCCCTGACAGTCATAAGATCTCATCTGTGAAACTGACTCTGACTCATTTTGTTCATCATTTCACTAAGTTAAAGCTGCTGTAAGACAATCAGACATCCAAACATTTCATTGACCATCAGGCGTCATTATGAAGATTGTACACCCAAAGAAGGAAGGTGAAGGGAGCGTGGAGAGGAGAGGATGGGTGCTCTCTCTCTAATCACTGCACTGTGCAGCCAGCACACTGTCCCCCCTTGTGACAGTTTTATTATCAGAGCTGGTATGCAACACAAGAGTAATTTCCCCTAATGATCTCAGCCTCTGTCCACACCTCAGGACAAGTGAGTGTGGCTGACATGAGCAGAGAGAGGGCAGGAGGGAGGTTATGAAAACGGGCAGGAGAGAAAAGGAGACTGAACTGAGTCAGAACTGGATCCTCTGGCTTATAAACAGCTTAATCCACTGGACTATTGTAATACAGGTGAAGCACACTGTAAACTGTAAACATTAACAGAACTCAAAAATTATTTTGTAAAAAATATGTTTTAGTGATGCTTTTTTAAAATGCTTTGAGTTAACATAAATAAAATAAAATACATTTGGAGCTGCCTTAAATAATCTTAATATTATCAGATCAGTATTAACATTCCTCGACTTATAATTAGGGAGTAAATCACTCAAGATTGTCAATATTCTTTAACTCATAATATGGAGAAACACACTCAAAATGTTCAGTACTCTTTAACTTATAATCATGTACTCAGAACTAATCTAAATTGATATACTGATGTCTGCCTGCTACACAATTATAATCAGCTAATAAGAAAGTAATAAAACATTTAAGTGACACCACAGTTCTTGGTTGTTGTGTTAAGGAATTTAACTCAATGCTGGTGTGAAACTGTTTGAGTTACTTTTCAGTGTTGATGGCAAATAACACCACACAGTGTTTCTTTAAAGACTCCTCACTCATGGTTGCAATAATTGTGTTTTGCAATAGCCCTTCCTTTGATCTGCACTTTTGATCCAGAAGTTGTTTGTTAGCAAACCTTTTCAGCAGGGTTTCAGTAAAAATTACTAGTGGGCCGTTTGTAGCTTTTAATTCAATCAAAATGAAACTGGAGGATTTTTTGGCCAGATCTGCACTGTTTTAAAATTGAGGCAAGTGATTTCACTCAAATGATTTGAGTCATGATGAACTAAATAAAAGGTTTAAGTAGGTTCAACTTCAGTGCTAAAAGTGTTGGACTTAAACTACACTGCACTGTAAAAACAAACTGTTGGTCCAACTTGATAAAATTGTTTCAATTGGTCACACTTTTTTTTTTTTTTTTTTTAAACGTTTTATTTTGGGCTGACATCATTAGTTTAAGTCTCATGTGCTTATTGATTTGATTCATTTCAAATCATCATCTTGTATAAATCCAACTCAAAACAAGCCAAGCTAAATTTTCAGACTTTTCAATTAAATATTCTCTGTAACCAAACTTCAAAAAACTGCTCTTTACATTTTAAGTCAATCGTTTTTGCAAAGTCATTTTTGCTGTTTAGTGAGTGAGTGAGGAGGGAACACAGTGGTTATGAGACCCTGCTGTACATGAGAGCACAGACTATTTGTGCCAAATGCATCAGACTGCTTGTCTGCGCTCTATGGCACAGGCTGGCTGTCTTTGCTTTTTGCTGCATTGCGCGGACTTGTTGGCTGTCTGTGTGTATGCCACGAATCGGCTGTATGTGTGCATCATCCCACGCAGTGTCTGTGCCCAACACTAGATGGGCCTTGGCTGTGCCCAGCATGCACCAAACATTACTGTCTGTTAATTCAAAGTTAACTGAAAAGGCCCCACAATGACAAACTGAGCACAGACAGCCAGTCCATGTCATGAAGCACAGACATTAGGTCCGTGTCATGTGTAGAGCACAGACAGCCTGTCTATTGGAAAGTCTCTTGGGGACTATCCAACAGTCTGTGCCCCTCTGCAGCCACTTAATGTTCAACAGGGTCTCATATCCACTCATATTAACTTTCTTCCGTTCATTCTTGTTTTGATTTTATATATCTAAATATCAACCCTTCTCCTTTATCTGGACTGGGGACCAGCAGAAGTGACCATAATGAGACACACACTTGCATGATTCATTTGAAAGCAGTTGTCTGCTCTAGAACAGCAGGAGGAGACTGCTGTGAGTGAGGACTGTCTGTGTTTTGGACAGGGGAGGGACTCCCACACGCTGACCATTGAGAAGATCAAAACACGCTTTAACCTCAGGTTCTCCAAACTCAAGAAAGGTCACAAGAATTGTCGTCTTTGGAAAAACTTGCCAGAGGGGTCTGAAAAGTCATTAAATGTAGCGACAATGTCTCTAAGTTGGCAACACTCAGTCATGGTTTTACCTCCACTTTCTTACTGCCATCATCAGAGCTCAAACTGAATCTAAAGTGCTCCCAGACAGCAGAACAACACAGGTACACCTTCTGTCATTTAAACAACACACATGCTTCCCTACAATGTGTTGTACTCCTACGCCTTGAGTTATGCATGTGTATGATCGGAGCCAGATACTCGCTTCATACCAAGCTGTAAAATGTAGAAAAAAAGAAAAACACGAACGCGCCCCGAACAAAGTTATTTTTCATAAAGCGTTCCATGATGGAGAGGTATCCAGAAACAGGTTGCTGGGTGTACAATGTACAGCTCAGTGCTTATGAATGCGACACATAGCCTATGAGTTGATGCACCACTGCTCTCACTCTTGGGGGCCTCCTAGAGGTGACGGGGCCCTACGCAGCTGCTTATGTTGCTCATGCCTCGGGCCGGATCTGATTGTGGTGTTATTTCATATTATGAGAGTAGATGTTAATTTAACACTTCTTCAGAGGTTCCCATAGAAACACCAGAGCAGTGTTAAATTTAACACTAATGGAGTTCAATTTACCCTTTGAAACCTGCACTATAAGCAATGAAGGTTTGCATACATACAGGCATCACTTTACTTTAGGCAGATTTCTGGACACTCTGCCAAGACCTCATCGAGCAAATCTGTGAAGTCAGATGATGGAGTGGAACAGAAGTAGAACAAATCACCAACAGCCTGGTACAAATATTATATATTTATGCAGGTGAAAGTTGTCCAGAGTTGGGTCAGGTGTCTTTAAGTTTCAAAGTGAATCCTGACTGTGAGACTGAGAACATGTCACTGAACATCTGTCTGTGTTAGACATGGAGGGAATGAGAGTGACACGGCTGAAGGAAGGACGAGAGACTCATCAGGATGAGTTTGGAGCAAGTGGCTGTCGAAGAATTACCGTGAAATAAAAAGTCACACTGAGAGACAGAGAGAAGGTGAGGAGGAGAGGAGGAGAGGAGGTGAGGAGGCGAGGGGGAGTCAGGGTGTCTGGGCACCTTCACCTCTGCAGCTCATACCATTAAACCCAGCATTCTAACCATGGGGCTCTGTCATTATTACCAGCTCAAGAGAGGAAGTTGAAGCAGATATGGTGATGTTCACTCGCCGATGCCACATCCTGTCCCTCAGAGCAGCATGTGTTTACCATCACCTACAGATGGTCTCCAATTACACACAAAGGACGAGTGTTTCCATCTCTTCTCTCACTAATCTGGTGGGATAATAGCCAGCTGCCCTCACCTCCACACACCTCTCTGAGCTCCTCTCAGATTATGTTAGGCTCCCCCCTCGCTAGTCAAAGGTGAAGATTTATAACAGGCTGGATTAAATGACTGAGAGGCCTTCAGTGGGCTCAGGTCTCCTGCTGAGAGGCTCTCGTAGACACCAACCCCTGCGCTCATCTGTTTGAGCGTTTAGATCACTTTTAGTCGGTCTAAACATAAAGGGCCATAAACACGTGTTTCCAACTTGATCGAAGAAGAAGTGACACCAAAGCTGCTTTTAAAGTTACAGGTGCCTTTTAGCATCAAGATATCCTACATCATAACCATCTTATTCTTTAGCATAGAAATCAATGTGCACTTACTGACGTACACACAGGCAATGAGAGGACAGCGTCTTGGTAGGAAAAACTGTGTGATAAAATATGAACAAATGGAATGTAAAGTCCCTGAGGGGGGCTTTAAAGCAAACAGATTAATACTGATACTGATGCTTCTTTATGACCCACTCAAACTAATGAAGCCATCACAAACAACTGTCTGTTTCTGTTTTTGTTTTTAATGCCTCAATCTGCTTCAGGGCTGGTTTCAGAGCCAACGACCGACAGAGTCCTGAGGAACAGTTTGTGTTTATGGATTCAACAGGAAAACTGTGCAACAGATTAATGTTTGTATGCTGTTGATTCTTCAATTCAGGGTACTTTTGGCTTTTGAAATTTTGAAAAAATAATGTTCTTTTATCTATGTTTTTCAAAAGGTTTATCAACTTGTCTGGAACTAAGATCTCAGTGTAGCTTTGATTGTACTTCACGATAATTTTGATATTGTGATGCTTTTTTCAAAGTTGTCACAGCAAAATGTCATTACCATCGCAAAAACAAAACACTGATTTTAGTATAAAATGATATGACAAGCAAAGTTTCCATAATCATTCCAGTAAGTACAAAACGCTTTTTAAAAACCATGTACTAGGTATTTATAAGTACATTTAAAATACATTTTAATAACATGTTCTCTCTAACTTTTTAATATATCGCGTTGTCTCAACAATGAAATATTGTGTACTAATCAGAATATTCAAATTACAACTTTTTTCAGAAAATTAAATTCAGACCTCTTAACATTACTACGATAATTGAGGTGAAACCCTAGTTAACAAAAAAGCAACATTGTCTATCAAAAAATGTATTGTGATGGTAATGACAACATGTTTTGGTAATGACATAAAAATTATGATGGTGCTTTTTAACATGAAGAAAAAAACAAGAAATAAAGAAAATACTGTTATTTCAAGAACATATTTTGAACACTAAACCTTTTATCATCTTCCTTGAGCTTGCTGGCTCATTTCTGACATAAAGAGATCAAACTAGAAAACTGGCATGCTCACCTCAAATGTCCCGTATAATAGAGTGCCAATTCAAAAATGATAAAATAGAAAATAAAATTTTCAGCACTCTCATATAAGTGTGTAGATTTATAATTCATACATAACAACAGTGGCGTGACCATGGACTGCATAATTAATGGACATAGTCTCCCGGATGTCACCTGTCTGTTTCTGAAACAGGTTTTTGAAGCATATTGGCTATCACAGCCCTATTGGAATTGATGAGAGCCTGGGGTACAGCTATGGGGTCCCTTCAGTCAGATGAGTTGAGCTGTGCCTCTGATTGGGTGAGCTCATGATCTTAGTATCCTCTAAACTGCTAAGTCAGACAAAAATGTGCTCCCCATACAAAAGGCCCGGGATATTGCAGGTCATTAACACGAATGACAACAAAGTCTTGATTAATCTTGGTCACTTCATAGGCATGAAAATGTTCTTGAAAAGTTACCGTACATAAATGCAATGTGTGCAGCAACACTGTCTCATGAACAATCAGAATTGACCTATTTTGGTTAAACAAAGGCATTTCAGACTCCACTTTGCCACAAATAACCAAATTTGAGTGGTAAACAAACCTATTGTGTTTAGTCCAGTTCACCTTCATTACTTGAAAACTACTGAGCAATTGCTGCCTGTTGGTTATCTGGTGAGGTTTCCCACTTTTTTTTTCTTAAATCTTTCCATCCACTTTAATCCTAATTAAATACATAAAATATGTATCAATTTTATTATTTGAATCATTTAAATGTCCATTTGATTACATGATGTCACTGTTAATATGGAGAAAAACACATTTAATGAGTTATTTTTCATATAATAGATGTTGGAGGGCTGAGGCTATTTTTAATAGATTTTGATAAACCTAAGATCAGTAATAGAATTGATTTGATGTGTTGAGAGGGGAAACTGATGCTAAATTAGATTCCTGGAGGTAGAGTTTAAAAACACGCACTTCAAGCTGTGGCTGATGATGAATTCTTGTTATGGTTGAAGGAAGCCAAAAATGGGGTCAGGACAAAAGTAAAAGTGAATAATTTTTTTGTTTACTGTAGTTTCCTGTGTCTCCCCTCACACCTCTGCATGGGTGGTGTCAGCTTTGGTTAACACAGAGGTGCACCTTTGGAGAATCTGCTTCTCTCAGGTCTGCAAATGGCCATTTACCAGTGAGAGCTTTTTTGCACCTATCCAGGGTCTGCTGACAGTCCCTGGGCTGTGATATGTCACTGTGTAGGTTTACAGACCTCAGTGTGCAGTGCGTGCTAAACACCAAACCCTTAAATCACTAGACAGTGAGGCGATGGTTTCTCTCAGCTGATAACAAACCAAAGAGACACACCCAAATAAGCTGCTCCAGCTTAAAGTCATCAGGAGTAACTTTTATCCTCTGAAACTCTTTATATCCCCTGCAAGGCCACTGGCTGATCACTTATATTTAACACTGTTTTTCATCATCAAGCTTCAGAGGCTGAGTTTATGAAGCATGCTCTGTTACTGCTATCTGTGGGCAATCCTACGCTCAGTAAGCTAAATGGTGTCAAGCGTTCCTCCTGCTTTGAATTATATCATCATAAAGTCCCTCACACGCTGCAACCCGAGCAGCCCCTGCTGACAAACTGATTAAAGTCACCAGCTGATCGGACACGTCCCGGCTCTACAGGTGATGAAGATTCAACAGTGAAGAACTCACCATCTGTGTGTGTGTGTGTGAGAGAGAGAGAGAGAGGAGGGAGAGAAAAACTCATTAAACAAACAAACATTTGTTCCTCCTGACAGGATCCATCAGAGTGTATAACCATGTTGGTGAAGAGAGATAAATAATAGCAGATTTTCAAATGTTATAAAATAAGTTACACAAAGACCTGGACGAGCGTTCAGATAAACCTCTGATCATTTTTACCCTTTCCTTTTTAACCATGTATGATCACCATCAGTCATCATAAACTGGATCAGGGCTGGTCATTGTGGGATGTGAGACACTGATTAAGGGGCCACAAAATAAGTCTCTGACTAAACAAATAAATAACCATCATGCTAATAACAGTTCAAACAGCATTTAGACATTGCTGTTAGTATACATCCAAACACAGCAGCTGAATCATGAAATGGTGCTGTCTATGGGACTGTACCTTCACTTAAATGCTCTCATCCAGACTCTAAACTTGAAAAATAAAAAAACTGTATATGTTTGGGGGGTGTCATAAAAAATTTATGAAAATTAGCTCTTTCCAGGAGCAAGATTTCCACAAGCAGATGATGTCATGTGACCGGGACCACTTGGAAACTACTTTTTACAAACCAAAATGTTTGTTTAGTTGTCTACTAACATATAAGTTGAAAAAGTTGCTTAGTAACGCTGAGATTTTTTTTATTGAGTGTTGAAAATTACAGTGATACACTTAGGCAACAATTGTTGCTGGTGGGGCAAAAGGGTTAAAATTGACCAACACAGCATTGCCCATCAACACATCCCATTTATTAACACAAAAACACACGGCAAAAATCACTGGATACATGGTTTGGGCCATGGAGCGCAGACAGCCAGTCTGCACTGTGGATGCAGATGGCTGGTCTGCGCTGTGGAGCACAGACAGCCGACAGCTGGTCTGCGCCATGGAACACTAACAGCCGATAGCCGTGGACAGTTGATGTACAATTAATGCGCTCCATGTACAGACAATCATTCTGATGAAATATTGATGAGGAGGAAGTGAAACATACCACACTTTCTTCAAGGTTCCCACCAAAAAGCTGATTTGGGTCGCGTGACTTTGGAGCACACCATTGCTAATTTATAGGGTTTTTTTTCACACACAAAGTGAAATGTTTTATCTAAATTAATTATTTCAATACTTTAAAACTGCTTTGTCATGTTCTAATGATTATTTTGATCAAATAATAACGAAAATAATAAACACAAACATGTATTCTAGTGTTAATTTTGAAGAGCAAACTTTATGTGTGAGAAATCAGACAGCACAAAAACTTAATGACCCACTGGAAAATTGGTCACTGCTTGAAATTAATATTTTGGTAAAATTAATAAATATATGCCATGGACCCATATTTTAGAATCACTCATCAGATTCTTACCTGTCTTCACTAAAATGTTGGAGACTGTTTTAGATGTTTGGTGGTTGAAACCCAAAGGGAATAATGTATTCATTATTATGAGTATTCTTTTCATTCAAGTAGGGGGGGCCCAGGTGACTTCCATGTTCCCTAAAGGGAGGCTCACTGTCTTACACTTCAAAAATCGCTCCTTTATAACGTTTCCATGGTCAAATTCTTTATTAAAACCAAAGAGAAGACAAACTTTGTGTGATTGGGAAACAGAAAACCTTTATTTATCTGAAACATAACAAAGGCACAACGCAGAGTTATCTCTGCTTCTTCCTTCTGCAGGAAAAGGGTCAGTTTTCTCATGGTCTGATCGAGCACGGGGCGCTGTGGAAACCTCCACATGAGTCAAAAGAAGCAGAAAGGATTTGGCAAACAGTCGCAGGTCCGGCTTCACGTTGGATATGTACGAAGCATTGTTCCCTTAATCTCATAGCTTGGACACCTCCTGCTGTGCCGTATGACGCATTTAAAAGGCTTAACATCAAAACAAGAAGTTCAATGATAAAATAAGTGAGCACTGCCTACTGTATAGGACTTTGAGTAAGTAAATGACAGAGAGCCACCTCAGAAACATGACTGCATGATGCTTCATTCACAGCACAGGCAGCAAATCATAAAAATCCAGCTTTATAAAAATAATCTCTTAAATACAACATAAAGCAGAGACAAGAAACAAAAAAAGGAATGTTTGATGAACAAATATGTGCCATGGTTTTCAATCGCCCTGACAAACAGTGGTCTTCATTAAAAGCACCCTTCACTTCCTTTGCTGGGTCTCATTTTCAGTTCCTCAGAGGAAACAGATTCTGTATAGAGAGAGCAAGAAAGGAGCTAATGTGCTGATAACATCCCGTAGCTGAGGACTCTGTGGAATACTTCAAATATAAGAGTTAATACAGGAGCTTCATTCTTTACATCCCCACAGATCCTGACAGAAAAACTTGGTCTGAGTAACCTCAGACTGTTGCTCAGTCCTCTCAGTCCAGACAAATTCCAGCTCTGAGCTCATGGATGGGCAGGCGGGGAAACCATCTACACATCAGAAGTGCAAATCAACTTTGCTAATCTATTTACAAAGAGCTGAAGTGGTTAAAAATGTTACTGTTGGTCCACCTTGGAATGAGCCCACGAGGTCTCTGAGCATCCTCTGAGGGTTAGTTCAGACACAGGCTGTGAGGGATGCCAGCCCGCGTTAGTGCAGACAATTCCAGTTACCTCCACAGGAAACCCAAACATACAGTCAAAAATCAAAGTGCTACAGTGACAGAGATGATAAAGCATTGTTGAAAAGTCAAATCAGATGTTCTGGCCAGTGGGTAGTTTGGAAACTTCAGCAGGTGGTGTTTCACTCAGGTCAGCTTCACGCCGCAAGCAGCGGAAGAAAAGCAAACAGACTTATCTTTGTAGGTTTTCAGGGCACAGGAACCAAAAGAGCAGACCATAACCTCGTTACTGAGGGAATGTAGTGTTTGATCATGCAGGAGGTCATGAGGACAGACATCTAGACAAGGTGTCCTGGTCTTTCATCGCCTGGTGCTCCTATGAACTCTAAACCAAAACATCATTACAGACTAAACATCTGAGAATTTAAAGTCCTGTGAGTACTGTTTGAATGCACACAGAGAAATGTTTCATGGTTATTTCTCTTGATTTACCTACAAGAAGCTGCTGACTCACAGACAGGTGAGAAGTTAGAGGAGAGCTTAGAAATGTGGTCTGTGGAGGACAGCAGAGGTGTTTCTCATGTAACAGCACCTCTGCCACTAAACTACAAACATGCAAACATTGAAAATGAAAAGCTCTTAAGAGTTTAAAGAGCACCAGGTGCACAAAAGCACCTTCCTGACCCCCTCTAATCTGTCCCTGCGCCATGCATTGATCTGAACTAGACCTGGGGCTCTGGTCTTCAACCAGCAAAAAGTGACCTCACTACATCGAATCAAAGCATGAATAACTCTTTCCCAGTCTGACCGTTAGCTGTGCAAAGGTTGAGGAAGCTTAAATCAGAGCAGAAATGAGTTTAAAATAAATATTTGACATGTCACACAGTTCAACAAACATACAGCTCCTGTTGTGACCTTCTGACTTATGTTGATCTTGCCCCCAAAATTTACATTTTAAAGTTTTTTTTTTCCAGTCCAAAACATCCCAGGGTGATTTGATTTGACAAGAACTTGCTGTTGAAGCTGAAAAGAATGATTAATCTGATTGCACATGGAAGTTTTTGTGTTTTAAGGTCATTCAAAGACATCAGTATTAATTTATATTTGTTCTAAAACCAGTTAAAATCTGCTTGCAGGGGTCTCCAGCTCAGATAATTGAAAAAGAATCTTATTTTCATTACATCCTTCATAAAAAGATGGCCAGTGTTACGTCTCCTCATAGAGAAGCAATTGGTTCACTTCACTGACAGGTTAGTTAATAAAAAAAAAAGGAATTTGATGTTAATAAAAAAGGATGCAACAACATAATCGAAAGCTCTGTAGACCAATGAGGCCTCAAAGCCACACAGGAGCGTGTTCTGCTGTGACACATGAGGGAGCCATGATGAATGTGAAAATTGTTTTGGTTAGCAGACGGATCAGGACATTTAGCATCACACTGGTCTAGATGTTTTTATCTCACCATGTGGCCAATGAGATGATGAGTTTCCTAACACATCAAGGTGGTACAGTCAGCTCTGTTCCTTTTGACCAACCGTTAGTATCCATGGTGGATCACAGCACAGCCAGGGATGAAAGATAGACTCCTGTGAAACACAACCTGCTGGTCTCCCTAACAGAAGGACTGAGATCCACACTGAACCGCAGAGAGGGAGAGTGTGTGTGTGCGTGTGTGTGTTAAAATTCAGTTTGGTTTGGGAATGCCTACATGCTGAGGGGTTGGGGGTTGGTCAGATGGTGATGTAATGCTGTCTCAGCTTGGCCACCAGGAACTCATGTGTTAGATTATGTCGTGTGATTATTCCAACAATCTGAAAGACAAAGCAGATTGGGGAGGTTGGATGAAGCCAAGACGAGCTGGGCTATCAGACTTTAATCCAGGTTTCTAATAAAAAGTGGGATGTCCCTACAGCCACAGAGCATAATATCAGCTTTTGGAATCTGGCCCAGCAGAACCTGATCCTCTTTACCGTCTCACTCACCTCTCCTACAGCGTTAACCACCGGTAAGTGTCTCAGGCCCATCGTCCTGAACAGGTTGAACACCTGGGAGATTCGGGTGTTAGGAGACACCGTGTAGGGACAAGGGTTCATGTAGGGGGTGACGTCCTGGGGACAAAAAACACATGGAAGACTTTCATACCTGCCCAGGATGTGTAAGTCCCTGTGAGGACATTTGAGTGATGTAGAAAAACTCTTCCTTCTAGATACATGCCTGATCCTAATCCACACTTTAAAATGAGATTATCAGCACCAATAAAGGTTTAAAGGTAATTCCTGAATGCTACTCCTAGCTTCCAGGTCGAGAAGGACCCCATTGATTTACAACACATCTAAGCCTTTATAACACCACCACGCCGGCTGATGACATTTAGTTCAGGGTAGAGAGATCTGTGTCTTTCTCTGCTGAAAATGATTTCTGTGATTAATTTTGTAGTGATGGTGGAGACTGGAGCCTAACTGTCAGACAGAAAAATGACAGAAGAGCAGAAGAAAGATAAACAGGGGAGATACAGACCACGAGCTAAAGGCTAAAACACGAGCTAAGACTACAACACAGGCTAAAGGCTAAGAAACAGGCATCTCAAAGCGATAATTTCATGCCTCCTCTGTCCTATCTTCTCTGTGACACCGGAAGTACTTTCTGAATCGCCATAGCTGCATAAAATACTGAACACAACCATCATCAAATCAATGTAATGGAGGATCAATACTGGTATCTAATAAATAATATCTTCCTGAGACACAATAAACTAAGTTATATTAATAAGTTTCAGAGTTCACCATCAGATGCACTCCAGATTAAGGCCAAATCATTCAAAAATACTTTAACAATTACGCAATTTACCAGTAAACTGATCTGTGTCTTCTAAACAGCTCACAGAATAAACAGAGAGCAGGTTTTCTTCATGGTAACGTGTTTGTTAAACAGGTTAAAGGAACAGACAAATCTCTGTTACTGTTTCTGTTTGATCAGAGTTATTACAGCGCACATGTGAAAACACACAAACAGCTGTTAGAGCTGACTGACAGATGATCCAGAGGTGATCAGCTGATGCCATCATCACTGAAACACGTTGCTTCATGTGACGCTCCGGAGGAGAGGATGTCCCATTGCTCTAAAAACAAATCTCCTCCATCCTCTCTCCTCTCTTCATTTCCTCACGTCTCTCTCATGTATATCTGGTAGGAGGCACTAAGACACAAATAAACGACGCAAATGGAGGAAGGAAGGATGGAACTCTATCGCTTTGAAACACACCCTAAAACGCAGACTAAAGGCTAAAACACGAGCTACAGGCTAAAACACAAGCTAACGGCAAAAACATGGGATAAAGTCTAAAATACAGGCTAAGCTCTAAAACACGGGCTAAAGATTAAAACAGTTAAATACTCCCATGAATGTTTCTCTTTGCCATTTCACAGATAACTTTGGCTGAGAGAAAGAAGCTATTATCCTTCCAGTTATATTGCAGCTCAAACAGACACCTTAGAGTTTTGTGAGTGGGTCTAACTTTCCACATGTTTGATTAAAACCAAACACATGAACTAAAAAAACCATGGAAGGCATTAAATTGGCAGCACAGAGGGTTTTAGATCAAAAAATAGATGGAAGAGACGTAAAGAGATCTATTCATGGTCACACTTAAAAGCTTTCCAAACTTTTACCACAATAGTTTCTGAGTGATCACATGTTGAACATGTGATGTGAATATTATCTGACTTCAGCGTTTGCTGATGATTTGGAGCACTCAGTCGTTGGCTGGATCCTTCTACCTTAAGATTATTTGATGTTTGGAAGTTTCTCTTTGTCTGAAGAGAGTTTGGAAGATACAATGAAAGCTTCGTTAAGTTTAGCCCTCTGTGCAGAAAATGTGTCGTACCACTATCATGCGGGGGTTGAGCAGGGCGAGGTCCAAGTCGTGGATGTCGGGGTATCGTGGGTAATCTTCTGTCATCTCTGTGAAGGATAACCGCGGCTGCGTGGCACTCTGTGGGAGGGAGGCTCACTCAGATACACACAGAAACGTTTGAAGCACAGGTCAAGTGTGTGTGCGTGCATGTGTGTGTATGTGTGTATGTGTGTGTGTGTGTGTGTTTGTGAGAGACGGACCGACTGACTCTCGGAGTAGCAGACCCCTCTGATGAGCAGGTTGACAAGCTGAGAGCGCAAGATGAGGCCGTGGAAGGTGAGAGGTCTAAAGCGCTCCTCCATGGTCCACTCCTCACTGGGGGACTGGTCTGGGTACAGGTTTGGGTACGGAGTGTGTCTGTGGAAAAGGAGGTCACAGGTGAACTATCACAGGTGGCTGGCTTCATACACACCATTATATTATCATAAACATGAACCATTTGACTTATAATCTGTGCATCTCAAAGGTGCTTGCAGGTCAGTGCTGTCCTCTGCTGGAGACAAAAACAAAGCACACCACCTCACTGAGCTCAAAAGAGTCAGGATTTGGTTCTGAATTTTAACAAGAGTTATGCATTGCAAAGGAAATTTGACAAACTTAAAACCACTGTCATTTATAAATGTTTTCTCTAAACTATAAATGCAGCAAAATGTTGTTTTTAAAAACTGGAACAAAATGTTGAGTAAATTTGTGTGGGATGATAAAAAACCAAGAGTTAAAATGAAGACTCTGAAAATGGCTAAAGAGAAGGGGGGACTTGCTCTCCCCAATCTAAAGCATTATTACTATGCATCTCAATTACAATCAATACGTACTTGGTTAAATGATAACTCTGAGGTAAGGTGGAGGTCAATAGAGAAATACATGTGTGGTGTTTCATTAAAAACGATACCCTTTTGTGCAAAGCAACAAAGGTAACAAGCAATGGATGGTACATTTATTAAGAATACTTTGCAGATTTGGGGTCAAATTAAGAGTAACTGAAATAAAAATGATTTAATGGTGCTGAGAGAGATAAAAGAAGATCCAGATTTTTTTCCTAATAAACATGACACAACTTTTACTATATGGGCACAAAAGAGACTGACTATTTTTGGACAGTGTCTGGACGAAAATGGAATAATGTCATTTGAAGTGTTGAATATATACTTTGTGCTCTTAGGCAAAACTGTGAATAAAACACAAAACGACAATGATAAATATTTGATAAGGACACTGCGCATAACAGCACAGAAGTAGATAACAAGAAACTGGCTGCAGAAAACATGTCCCCTGATAGTTAAATGGAGGGTAATGGTGCAAAAAATACACCAGATGGAGGAATTAACTTATAAAATAAGGGGAAACTTGAAACTTTTTGAAAAAAGATGGTCTAAGTGGTCACTTTATTATCACATGGTCATGGCATAATGAATTGAAACTATTGAATTGTGATTTTTATGTTGAGGCCGACAGTTAACTGGGGGAGCACTATATGAACTTTACCTTGAGAAATGTCCTGTACTTTATTTTCATTTTTTTCTCTCTCTCTATTTGTCTGTTTGTATATACTCTATGTTTGCCTTGCCATAATGTTCAGAAGGTGTGAAAATTTGAGAAAAATACAGTAATCAGATTTTCATAAATCAGAAATGTTTTTGTATACATTTAATTGTATATGGAGAATCTTAAATATGGTAGCACTTTAAACTTGGATGCTAAATAATGTTATTATTTATGTATGTATAAAAATGGTTGTCATCTCTACATAGGTCTCTTAAAAAGGGCAATGAAAGTTGTGATGTGATGACAATAAAAAGTATTAAAAAGGAAGTGATTCACTGGCATCTTTACAATCACTCCATAACTCCTCGCACTAACTTTAAGGACTGTCAGGTGTGTGTGTGTGTGTGTGTGTGTGTGTGTGTGTGTGTGTGTGTGTGTGTGTGTGTGTGTGTGTGTGTGTGTGTGTGTGTGTGTGTGTGTGTGCATCCTCTACCTCCTTTCTAACATCTGCTGCAGCAGGTCCTCTCCCTCCTCTGCCGGCTCTGAAGCAGCACTCTGCTCGTCACAAACGTTCCTGAGCTCACTGGACGGATACGACTTCATAGACTGACAGCGCCGCCGCTGTTCCCCAGCTCGAGACATCACACTGGATTTCTACAAGTGAGGGTAAAAGAAGTTTTACAGATCCAGTCCTCTTGGACAGCCTTACAGAAGATAGAGAATAATTCAAATTCAGTTCAATCAAAAAACTTGATTTAACCCTGAGGGGCAATTAAAGGCACATAGAGAAGTAAACAATTTTAACAACCAAATACATATGAAATCCAGGAAAAGGGAAAAAATAGAAGACAATAGATTATAAAATACTAAAGCCATTGAAATTCTGATCAAAAAAATAACTAAGTACCAAAAAACCTGAGTATAGGATAAGACATGAATCAAATATGTCGATGAAGAGGACATGCTGACTGTTTGAAATGTTAGTCCTCTCTGCCCTGATCCTAACAAACATTTTAAGCCATGAGTGAGAGTAAGGGTCCATTTGAAACTAAAGGTCGGACAAGTGGTCACTGAACCTCTACTAGGGGTGGGCGATATGGCCCAAAATTTACTTTACGGTATTTTTCCTTCATATTGTGATAACAGTATTATATCGTGGTTTTCCAACATGTAAAACATGAAGTCTTACCAAAACATGATTCTGACTGTTCTGTGTTATAAGTGTACACATCCTACCAAGCAGGAGGAAAATCTCTAATACTGTGATAGAAAAAGGCTTTGCCCATAATGTGCTTTTGGAAGGAAACTTTTCCCAATTCAAGCTTGAAGCGCACTGTACTGGTGAGCACTGAGGAATGAAGAATATATACAAAAAAAAAAAAAAAACTTTTTGCATGTTCTGTATGTTTTCTGAAGCCTGTAAGGTTGTCTAATGAAGCGCTTAAGATTTCTGAGCTTTTATTCCTCTAAACACTGCTGCTGTGATACAGACGGCTGTGGCATGGGACAGAACATTTTACTGACGTGCTTTTTACCATCGCTGTCGTGTTTTTCGGGCAACAAACACAGAGATACAGACAGATCAGTGATTTTGACGGAAGAACAGAGCGACAGTTCAGACTCAGAGCCTGAACCACGACCAGAAAAAACAAAAACTTTTGAAGCAGGTGCTCGGTCCACAGCTTTATCGATCCAAGGTAGGATTCCTAAACCATGCTGTCTTAAGATATTTATCATCGTCACTCACAAGGAGTAAAAACAACAACCTGTCCCAGCGGAACATCATGATGTGGCGCTTGACAGCGCTCAGGCTTCATCCTCAGAACAAGAGTCTATCACAGGCATTTTGTAGCTGCATGTTTATTGGTCAAAAAAAAGGGTAAAAACAAACTTATAGCAAACTAGCACAACGCTTGTTGTCTCTTTCCCATCAGCAGAAACCTTCTGAATGACAGCGGTCGATCCAGCCGGACGCACAGGAGCAGGCTGGCTGTTTATGCCTGAACTCCGTCAAAGCTCAGCAAAACTCAGATTTTTCGTCTGCACGCATTTCATTGATAACGAAAATCATCGAGAAATTTATTGGTTTCAATGCTTAGAGGGTATGAAGCTTGTTAGACTGTAAAAATCCGTAATTTACTGTTTCAGTTTGCTTCAAAACGTTTATTTTGATGCCACTACTTTTGTTAAAAAATGATTGTATCATATTTTAGGTTAAGAGGTTTGACCATAGACACTTACCTGTAACGATGCACAGACTGTGTCCAAAACAGGGTAGCCATCATCACACACATCAGCTGTTTCGCTTTCTGCACGTGGTAAATGTTTACCTCGTCACGTCACTGACTCAGTGCTACTGGACTTAAAGGTGCATTTTCAGAATGGCTGTGGCAGAAACGTCTTCTCACGACGGGAGAAATAAATCTCCTACATAGATTAACCACTACTTGGACTAAATTATGTGTAACAACGCTTTACCGCGGTAATAACAGTAAAGCAAAATTCATTTCGTGGCAACTTATGATACCGGTGACGGTGATGAAACCAGTATATCTCTCACCCCTAACCTCTACACTTCTCTAGTGGTCTTACTGCTCATTAGTTACACCTCAACGCTGAGCTCACACAGTTTAGGGACCAACCTTGAATCGGATGTTGTTGCTGACCAGGATGTTCCCCTTCATGAAGTCTCGCTCATTCTGTCGGTTTTCAGTGACCACGGGGAAGGCGTGGTAGACGGTGGTCCGCAGGATGCTGACCAGAGACTGGACCCGGGTATGGGGGTACACGTACGTCAGGTTTGTCTCCATGATGTCACTGGCTGTCAATCTGGTAAAGGTGAAGGAAGCGACATGAACAAACAAACAAACAAACAAACAAATGGTGAGGACGGAGCTGCACTTTGTGATGAGGATCCTGTAGAGGTGCCAGTTAACCTGCTTGTTTCCAGCAGAACTTAAGATAACACAAATGACTTCAGCTTCCAGTCACACACAGACTATCTGTCAGGTGAGACAGGTAGGAAGAAAGGATCTGGCTCACTTGTCCATCTCCACCTCAGTCTCCCACTCCAGCAGCGGCACTCCTCTCAACTGGATGTGGATGTCGTAGATGCCTTTGTTGAAGAAATCTCCAGTCCACTTTGCGACCTGGTGACACACAAAAAGGCTCAACTATAAAGTGAAGAGAGAGCATGTGACTTCATCATAAACAAAAAAACTGATCAACTCTTCATGAATTCCTGCAGATTGCAGACACTCAGTCTCTGTATTGATTATACATATGTTTATATGAAACTTCACCATCAGAGTGATCATGATGGGCAGCCCGTATGTGATTTCATTGGTCGATTCGATGAGGATGACGGTCAGGCTGATGGTCATTCTAACCACACCCCCGAGGAAGGAAGCAGCTCCGATGAGCGCAAAGGTCCCCGAGTAGATGTCCATCCCCAGCTTCCTACCAGAGGAAGGACAGACATCAGATCAGTGATCATTCCAGACATTGTGCAGAGAAGAGATCACAGAGAGAGAAACTTCACAGAGTTAAAGGGGACATATCATGCTTGTTTCTCCTTTTCACTATGCCAGACTAGGATGCCTGTAAAGCATTTCTGCCCTCAGTACAAGTCATTTAGTTCCTTCATTGCCCCACAATAGCGTTCTCAATATCCTCAGTTTAGGCCATTCTGAAGATCTCGTTGAAACGCTCCATTTGGAGAATGACCTCCAGTAACCTCGCAACGTCACAGCCCTTTGTACTCTGATTGGTCAGTTCTATCAGAGGGGTGGAGGGGGAAGAGTCAGGGGGTGGTTTTTGCAGCATGGCAGTATTTACGAAATCACCACATTGAATGGGGCAGACCGAGCGAGTTTGCTGTTTGTCAAAACTTCACCGTAAGGCATTGATAGCACTAATGAAATGGCAGAGTGTAGGATACGTCCTTTTGTATTGGACCCCGAGTCAGACCCGGACGGTTCTGCAGCTCAGGAGGAAGAAAATCCACCTGGACACAGATCATCTCAGGACGCTTCAGTGTGGTGAGTCAAACCGGTACTGTAACATGTATAGTTTATACGTGGAAATATAGGCAGACTTCACCAATAAACTATTTCTATAACAGGGCTCCATCCTGCTCCTTCACTTTTCTCTGTCTGTTTTATCCATCATGCTGAAAGTGTAGTCTAAAGATCACCTCTACCGTCAGTTCCTCACTATGTTATTACCGCAGCATTATTGTGGTCCAGGTTCACAGTGCATGTCAGAACAAGCATGCAAATATCACAGTCTCACAAGTATTACGACGACAGTGTTTTAACTGCTAATTCACCATGTAAAGCCAAGCTGCTCAGCAGAGCAGAGTCCCTGCATCCAGCACTCAGTCAGTCGGCTCTTGGTGGGTGTATCCCTCGGTGGCGGTTGTGTGACTAACTGACATCACAGAGGAGGAGCTGCTTTATCAGATTACTCCAATAAAAAGAAAGGATCCTCGTGTCGTCACGAAGGTCAAAATCTCGCAGCCAAATGGCAATGACCTATTTTCAGAGGCATCAAATCTCGTTCTAGGATATCAGAAAAAATACAATATCTCATTTTTTGAAAACTCAGGGGGTGTAAGGTCTTGTTTTCAACTTTATTATATTATATGTAAGTATTAAATCAGGGATCAGCATGATATGTCCTCTTTCATAAAGACTGGAGCCAGTGGGTGATTTGATAGTAGCGTGTGCTAACAGTCATTACTTTCAGCTGAGAGGAGCTCAAAACTGGCTGACACAACACAGTTAAGGACAAACCAACAGTCAGCAGATTCCAGCATGGTGGACGTGAGCCTGCAGAAGCAGCAGGGAGGCTAGCTTCAGTTTTTGTGAATGGAGAGAAATGTAATCTCACACTTTGAGGATGTTAGCTACCAGACGTCCAAGAGCAGCCCCACAGAGCAGAGAGGGAACAAACAAACCGCTGGGCACCGACACGCCATAAGTCCAACATGCCAACAGGAAGTAGAGCAGGAAGAAGAGAGACAGAGTGACCGGGCTGAAGGTGCCTGAGAGGAAAAGAAAGACAGATGGGGTCACAAATGGACTATTCAGCTTCTCTTTCAGATACATTAAATGACCCTCGTGTGCAGGAAATGGGGGTTAGATTTTCAAAGTAAAAGCCCTTGAGAAAGAGTGTTTCTGGTCAGACCGTCCTGATGGAAGAGCTGATGGATGGCGGCCTCCTGCGGGTTGAAGAACAGTGTGGCCATGTCGTTGTAGGTCTTATTGGTGCAGAAGAACTGACGGATTGTTGAGTTGATGTCTTCACTGCCAGACACCTGAGAGAAAAATCATTTAGCCTGAGATTAAAAATCATGAGCATAAGTGTAGAGATTTCATCATGAAACATAGAAGCTTAAGTCTCCATCCTTTGGATCAAAGTCTCATTCATAAAATCTTTTGTATTTATACCCTGCTCTCTGTGGGTCCATGCAATTCCATCAGCTCTCTATGACAATAACTGGATTGTGAAAATGATGATTTTAATATTCCATTGAAGCCAGTATCTAATGCCAAACATCCAGTAGGGACTTCCTGTGCATGCCTACCATGCATTCAGATCACAAGTAAGGTGAAATTCAAACCTCCAGATAAATCAATGCCATAGTTTCAAATCTGCAGCTCTGGCTGAAACCTTTGATAGTAAGCAGACTGTTAGCTGCTCTTCATGCACATAACTGTTCACAGAGAAAAAGAAAATCCACCTCAGATTAAAAAACCAAGGGGAAAGGATGTCAGGATGCCTCCCATGGTTGTTTCAAAGTGTTATATATTAACTGTGCACAGAAATTAATCCAACCAAAGGAGCAGCGCCCTGTAAAATCAAAATAATCTGCAGGAAGAAAACCATACTTACTGTGGAGTTGTGGGTGTGTGGGGTTGACAGATCCCGACATTCCCCCAACAGTAAGGATGATGCAAACACCACGATGGATGTGACCATGGTTATCAGAAGACTCTCGAGGACTCTAGAGACATGCAAAAATCAGATCAGCATCTGTGTTCTGTGGTTTTTATTTTAATCTAAAGACAGGTCTGAAGGCAGGTCTGAGGACAGGTCTGAGGACAGGTCTCAGGACAGGTTTGAAGACAAGTCTGAGGACAGGACTAGAGACAGGTTGGAAGACTCTTAGGACAGTTTGGGGGACAGGTTTATAGACAGGTCTGAGGACAGATTTGAAGACAGGTTTGAGGACAGGTTTCCAGACAGATCTGAATACTGGTTTGAGGACAGGCCTGAGGGCAGACTTGAGGACAGGTTTTAGAACAGGTCTAAGGACAGGTTTGAAGACAGGTCTGAGGACAGGTCTGAGGATTGGTTAGAAGACTTTTAGGACAGGTTTTAGGACAGGTTTGAAGACAGGTTTTAGGGCAGGTCTGAAAACAGGTTTGAGGTCTGGTTTGAGGACAGGTCTGAGGACAGGTTTGAAGACAGGATTGAGGTCAGGTCTGAGGATTAGTCTGAGGACAGGTCTGAGAATTGGTTAGAAGACTTTTAGGACAGGTCTAAGGACAGGTTTGAGGACAGGTCTGAAGACAGGTCTGAGGAACAGTTTGGGTTCTGGATGAAGTAGAACTTACCTGATGAACTTGGCCTTGGGATGAATGTGTTTAATACGATATTTTGACAGACTCTTGTTCATGCAGTTGAAGAGTGCACCTAGCAGGCCACCCACCACCCCCATTATGACGAAGAAAGCCAGATCCATGGCCGTCCACAGGTGGCATTTCTTATCTCCATCTGGACACTAGTGGGCAAAAAAAAACGTTGATAAGATCCAGATTGTGTGTAGAAATGATTACTTTGTGTCTTTTTTTAATAGACAGATCAAAGGAGAAACTTTGAACCTTAAACTCTCCAAAGTTGAGCAGACCCGGCAGCTGGAAGGAGCCCCACTTGTTGAAGTTAATCCCTGAACGGAAGAAGTTGAGCGTGAAAGTTGCAGACATGGAGCAGAAGAGCTGAAACAGAAGAAGAAGAGGTCTGAGGTTGTGAGTTTGTGTAATGACTATGAAGAGAAGAAAGGTGTTTTTTAAATTCAAGTTTTTTTTCCTTCATTTTTTCCCCCTTTTTTTCTTCTTGCTTCATTTTTTTTTTGTTCTTGCCTTTTTTTTCATTTTTTCTTTGTCTTTCTTGTTCTTCTCCTATTTCTTTCTTTTTCTTTTTTTTATGCTGCTGTTTTTCCACTGTTGTTAGATTCCTTGTTGGAGCACTAAACAAACCAGCGCTCCTTATTTCACCATGCATGATTTAGGTGATGACATTGAAGGCTTTCTTCTTTTATTCTTATTTCTATCATGGGGTTTAGTTCAGTGTTGAAGCTCAAACACAGTGAACATAAAGAATAGGAAACATTGTGTCCTCCTTCATGTAGACGGGAGTTTGTGACTCACCACTTTCCAGGTGAGCGCCTGGTTCCAGAAGGACGAGCCCTCCTCCAGGCTGAAGAGCGTTCCTCCGATAGGAGCGCCGAAGGCAGCAGCGACTCCAGCTGCAGCGCCGGCCGATACAAAGTCCCGCTTGTCCCTGAAACAGAGCAGAGACCGAGCAGGGAAGTGGGGGGTTTATATTTGGACTCAAAGAAATCAGAAAAGAGAGAGACACAGATTTACCTGTCACTGCGAAAGTAAGGGAAATCAAATTTGATCCTCTTGAAAGTGATGCTCTGAAACTGAGAGAAGAAAACACATCGGATGAGCAAACAGAGCTGAAAAGGTTCAATACATCAGCTGCATCATAAGACTCTGGATTCAAAGCAATAATTTGGAGAGGACTGAGTAAAAGCTTCCTCTCAGATGAATCTGTGACAGTTTGAAGGCAAAAAACAGATACTGAGAATGAGATGTATTCAGGATTCTGAAGAGACGTACTGCAATTTGGCTTTATGGAAGTCCTTTGCTTGTTTTCTTCTGGAGGATATCAGTCTGACTGAGGCACCACTGCCCCCTGTAAAACTTTCTCTCAAACTTTGCTGAATCTTTGAGACAGTGGCCCTCATTTATGGAAAAATGGGTGTGCGCTCGTATCCATGCACAGATCGGCATTTATCAATCTGAATCTGTAAAATACATTGCTTATGAAAGAGCAAAGTGAGCTGTATGACAAATGTGTTTTCCTTTATCCATTTATTTAAAAGATAGAGGGGCCAGTATCAGTGATGAAGACACTCTCATGTCCACAGTGAAGTGTCTGAGAGGAACAGTCAGAGGACACTGGATCAAACTTTCAGCCTGTTTTTTTTTTTTTAATGAAGTTGTATAGATCCAGTATTGATCCATTCCTAAGAATAAAATCATATAAATCTGGTCGGTGTGTGAAAAAAGTGGGTTATTCATTAACAAAGACACTCTTCTAGATAAGATCACCACCAGTCAGCTCATCTCATGGAATAAATAACCACAACACTCTGATCTGCCCGTGTGTAGACACAATCTGTGCCTCAGTCTGTGACAGGTTCAGTTCAGTTTATAACTGCAGCTTCTTTCAGAGCTGACACACTTTTAACAGCCATCCTTACAGGGTTTTTTTTACATGGGTGTGATAAAATAATATAACTGGGGCTCTAATAGTTAGCTTTAACTTTGGGTGAGAAAAAAAATCAATCATATAAGCATCAGAATTTTTTTTTACAATTTTTAAATCAGAATTTTAAAAAATATATGTATTTATAAATGTATTTTTCAAATTTAAATCTTTCATTTTAGTCTTTGTTCAAAAGGTGGGTTCCAGCAGATGGTGAAATGTTTTCTCAGACTATCCAGTAAAGTGATGTCACATCCCCTGAATAAATCTCAAAAACTGACTCACATCTGATGAGCCTTTCCTCTGAAAACATGGCCCCTGATACAGCCCGAAAATAGAAATCATCATCACTCAACTTTCACATGGTCTGGAGTTTCATGGAACCCCAAGGATTCATAAATACATAAATTAAAACAACTTTTTGAAACACTTTTTTTGATAAATAACAGACAAATATACAATATGACCATTAAATTGTAAATAAGGCAATATCATTATGATTTTTTATTATTATTTAATATTGAATTATTATAATAAAATATTTCATTGTGATTATTTTAAGAATTTCATACTTTTTTTAGTGATGTCTTTTTATTTTCCACGCTTTTATTAAATTAAAAAATAAACGTTTTTTTAAAAGACAATTGTTATTTCATAATGTCTTTTTCCACAGTGGCCTTTTTATTTCATGTCATTTTTCTTCAGAATGACTTGGTCTGTCAAAGCTAGAGGGTGGGACCAGTGCTTGATCCTTTAAGATCAATTAGTTTGACAGGGGTCTAGCTGCAGACCTCCACTCTCAGCTCCTTGAAACTGAAACTGACTTCCCTCCTGCAGCCATTTAGTCTCAAATGTGTCATGTACTCCTGTTTTTAGCTTTTCAGTCATCTTAGCATTAGTAATAAGTCTCCACGTTTGAATCCATACTGCAAGTGCTGCTGCAATGTGTGTGTAAAGGATCAGCCAATCACTTAACTGGTTCCGTCTTATGTGCTTTGATTGACCATACAGTCTATGTGATTGACACACCAAGTAATTGTGCCGACAAACAAGATTATGAAATAAAATGAACATTGTGGAAAAGGACATTGAGAAATAAAAATTGAATTTGTAAAAAAAAAATTGTTTTATAAAAGGTTGGAAAATAAATAAAAAAAGTCATTACTTTTAAACGTATGAAATTGTTAACAAAATCATTATAAAATATCAAATTATAATACTTCGATATTGAAGAACAATAAAACACATTTCATAATAATATTACAGTATTTTACAATTTAATGGCCATATTATATATTTGTTTATTATTAATCAAAATGGTATTTATATCAAAATGATTTTATTTATTTAATTGTGAATCTTTTGGGGTTCCGTGGAGTTAAAGAAGCAAACTAAAATTCTCAAAAATCAGAAATATTGAATAATCACAATTTAAATCAAATCAGACCATAAAAATTGTCCCAGCCCTAGAAATAATGTATTATTAATCACAGTTTAAACAAAAGATGTGTGAACTAAATGTTTTAATCTCTGCTGTAGTTTGGTTTGTTACACACACGCTGCAGACAGCTGCAGTGATTTTCTTGCAAGTGTTTTTTCTGACTCTCCTTAAAGTGATACTCTGGGATGGAACAAGTTGGGTCTTATCACAAGGTTTAGGGCAGAAATGACCCCTACAGCAGTGTTTTTGTGCAGCAGAAGCCCAGAGCGCACACACCAAACACCCCCTCCCTGCTCCTCTGTCGGTTTCCTCTGCACTCAGACGGGGCCATATTTTACTTGACCAAAAACACAAATAAACGGACTCCCACCAAAAAACTCTGATATCGGTCTGCATTCACGCTTAAATTCAGGGGAACTTAATAATTTGTTTCAGCGATAAAAACTGCAGTAAGTTACTTCATAACTCTTTTTTTCCCTAAATAAGAAACAAAACAGGAAGAGCAAACACTCTAAAGATTATTCTACACACAGAGTGTTAGTCAGCTAGGTGTGTGTTTACCTGAGGAAGACCAGCTCCCACGATGGCTCCGCTGTGAATCATTGGGCCTTCTTTTCCTACAAACAGACCTGAGAGCACCAAGAGCAATCACGATATTTCACAATCATTTTCACAGCTTTGACCCTGTGTTCTCTGTTGTTTGTTTCTATGGTTTTTACTGTTTTATTTATTGCTCTGTAGCACTTTGAGAGCCTTGAAATGTAAAGTGCATTACAAAAAAATGGATTTTATTATTATTATTCTGTTGTTGCATTTCTTCATCCTTACCTCCAGCCACACTGAACAGGACTCCTCCAGCTTTGCAGAGAAACGTTCGCAGACGCACGATTCCAGGGATCTTCACTCCGTTCAGGTAGCTCTTGATTTCTGGGATCCCTGAACCTGCAGCTACCGGCTGAAAACAGGAAATCATAGTGTTAGTGTCTTAACATCATCTCCAACACACTTAGCTTCTGTATTTGAAAAGGAAAACAAGAAAGCACAACTCAAATAAATGTCCTGAGTGTATCTGAGTGAGCTCACTTCAATGAGGGCGAGCATGCTGGCGATGAAGACGAAGAACATGTTGAAGGAGAGGAGCTCCAACAGAGACAGAGCCAGGCAGCCTGTATCACTGCACTTCTCGATGGCTACGGACACCAAGTGAAGGAGAAATAAAACACTCACTCTGCACATGTTTCTACAGAGCTCTGCCGTCAGTGTTTCTGCTGCCAACATGTAGCTCACAGTAGGAGCCACATGTCAGAGAATCACACAAAGCAGCACATAATAAGCTTTACACATGCAGAGAAACTCTGAGCTGAGCTTAGGGACTGTCTCAAACTGTCTCAACATCTGATCCATTTGATTCTGTTCTGCACATAAAGGTTATAACAATCTGTCTGTGGCTGTTTTATTCTGCAGACTATGCAAACTGTGATTTCACTTAATGACTGAAGCTCGGCAATCTGTTTGACTGTTTGACAGTGGAAGGATACAATCACCCACCAGAGAGAACTTGATTTTAGTGAAGAGGTGCACAAAAAAGTCTACAAACAGGCCCACCTGAAAGAGACAGACAGGTCACAGTGGAGTCACATGATCAGCATCTAATAAAAATAAACTACAGAAATATCAAAACATGACCTGGACTGAAACATTTCTATGAAAAAAAAAAAAAAAAAAAAAAAAAACTCTTTTTATTTGAAAATCTTTCTAACTTTGCAGAAATTACCAACATGTAAAATAGACTTAAATTAAAGATCAGGAAATGTTGTGAATACTAAGATATTTTAATTTACACCTACCAGACCCACTGTGACTCCAATTGCAAACACCATCAGCCACCGCACGGCTTCATACTTCCCGGATTTCTGGTGGCAAAAAAAAAACAGGTTCAGAGGAAAAATCTAAAATTGAGAAGTGAAAATGTCCTTATTAAAAAAGTTATTTTCTTTATGATCATTATGACTTTCATATTTGGAGCTCAGCAAACAGGCTTTTAGATATTATCAACTACAACATTTAAACTTTTATGTTTTAATGCTCAATCCAAAATAGTGAAACATTGTACAAATAAACAATAAATCTGCACATATTTATGGACAAGCTGGTCTCCACTTCTTAGGCTGTTGGCAGTCCCTAAGATCTTGAGTGTCGCCTCATATTTATCATTTGTTTATCATGATTAAGAATCTCAATATCAACCATCACAAATAAATACATTTCAAAATAACACAAATACATTTCTAATCTTCCTTACTTTGTGGTCCATCCCCTCCAGGACCTCCACATACGGCTCATTGATGCAGCGGTCATAATCCAAACTCTGAAAGAGCCAAAACAAGCACAGACTGTGTTCCTAAAGCCAAGGTCAGATATCCACACGCTCTTACCATCACCAGAGACAGAGTGAAAACAACAACAACACTTTCTACACACGATGTGTTTCTATTACAACAAAAGTTCCTCACCTCATAGTCCTTCCTGGGCAGGATCTCATCTTCTTCTTCTCGGATTTCCCCAAGAATTGTCTTGGATAAGAAAGAGGAAGGACACAGCATTAATACACTCAGATTAGCAGGCAGCTGACCAGAACTGAAGCCAAAAAGCAGTATGATTAAATGCAGTTTAAACAGCCACACCAGACTCCATTTACAATTCTGTAAAATTATTTTGCACTTAAAAATAAGAAAACACCTTTTACATGAAGTATGCTCACATAGTTTCCAGGCATAGTTATAATCTTTAAGCTAATTCGGCTCTTTAATAATCTTAATCATTAACATGTTTTTGCATTGAATGAACCCCAATGTGAGATATGGAGCGCACCTGGACGGTACTTGCAATATCAAGCTTATCATACATTTAAGGTGTGTGTGTGTATGTAAAGTAGAAAACTGACGGGTAAGTTCAACGCCGAATTGAGGACAAAATTCAGATTAATAAGATACATTGGCATAGTGTTAGGAAGCGTGCAGTGGCTCAATATACCGTGAGGGAAGCTCTAACTTGAAGAATTTTTGAACAGGGTTCAGTACATCTGCTTCAGCTCCATGACTAAAGAAACCTATCGACTGATAGCTACCAGGGGCAAGTTATGGTCCTGTTACTGACTTCTTTACCCTTCTTGTTATTTTGCATCGAAGGACAGTAAAAGAAAAATGTAGTTTACTTGCAAAAGACAAAATAGACTGTGGTCAGTGAACAGGGTGGAGTAACTGGAGCAGGACACAGCGATGAGCTCAGGTGAGAGTCTGAGAGAGGTATAATAACCCACATTAAAACCACCTACACAATCCCAGTTTGCCCAGTAAATTTAAACAATTTACCAGTTCCTCTGGTGTCCGTGTCTCTCCTTCTCTGCAGCAACATTGGCAACAAAAACAGCTTCTACAACACGCCATCTTCGTTGTTGTGTCATGCTATGTTCAGGGCCCACAGTAAAACAGGCAAGTTCTTAAAAAATCAAAACTGTACACTTATCGGGAAAACTCACTTTTAAGATCACGTCAAACTGATAAGAAATTACGGAAGTTAAAATCCATAAACTGAAAGCTTTGATATTAATTTTGTTTTAAAACGTTACTGGGTAGCACTGTCATGTATGTACACGAAGTTCCATAATTACCACGATAAGTAAACGCAGCATACGGCATAGTCATGTGACTCAAAGGAAGTAATCGGACCCAAACATCAAATTGCGCCGTGTTTACGCAAAACTAGTCTGATTTCTTTTTAAGTCAGCAAAGATTTTAAAAAAGCATCTTTGAATGTCTGTGCACACTGTACTGTAGTTTTTCTTTGTTTCTTTCTTTCTTTCTTTCTTTCTTTCTTTCTTTCTTTCTTTCTTTCTTTCTTTCTTTCTTTCGAGTTATTTTGATAATAAGGTTTTTTTAGAGAGACACATGCTACAAATGTAAAACGTATACTTATCATATAAGTAACACATAAGAGAAGAGAATAAATGTTAAAACCGCGTGGTTGTGATTCTCCATAACACCAAATATGGTGTTTGATGCTGCATTCAATGTCTCTTATAAAAACTGATTTTCTTGCTGTTTAGCTTCCACTTGTTTTAACAACAACAAAAAATACAACCATAACCGTGAAACAAACTTGATTGGATTAAGAAATGCATTAAATAAAAATAAGTCAGAGAAATTTTCAATACACTCCATCAGGGAAATACTAAATTTCAGATATTTCGTAGAACATTACCTCAACAATTTTGTGTGCATAAATTTGGTGTGCGGTATTTATTAAATTATTGGATTGAGAGTCAAATTTGCGTGGGATGAAATCGATATTGGTTGTGTTTCATGAATAAGCAGTGGCTGCGGTGTGAGCGCTCACTCTCGGATAGTGTGTTTTCCGTCTTAATTGAACGCAGCACCGTGTCGTTGAGCTCCGTTGTCTCCCACGCTGCTGCTGCTGCTGCTAATGCACTCTCCCATGCGTAGTCCTGGATGGAAGACAGCCAAGCTCCACTGGGACAGCCGGTTGGAGGAGGTAGGAGAGGCAACATTTAATAAGTCGTCTCTTGTGTTGCTCCAGAACACAAGAGTTTAACCTTATCGTTTTATTTTGATTTCTACAATCAATGGGCTAGCATCGCTGATGTAGCATCTAAGGGCTAACTTACTCGTACGGGTTCTAAATCCAGACTGTTGTCACCCTCGTCTGATTTGTACGAGTTTTTATGCTACTACACCGTCCTAACACCTACTAGAAAACTCTAGACTTTTAGATTAGTGTTGTCGGCGTAGGGTGTGATGTGTAGGCTGCATTAAAGGGGGATAAAAGTTGCTAAAAGTATAAGTATGAAGATCACTAGCCTCTTCTATTCATTCCTAGTGGATTTGATGTGATCTGATCTTTTCTGCCGTGTTCAGTTGGTTGGCATGTTGACGAAAAGGCCGCCCGAAGTGATATGTCGCACTTTCAATGGCGTTTGCAGGAGCGCGTCCAGAGAGGGGTGGACAGGGCGGTATGAGACCCCATTGAGCCATCTAATGTGCCGCTCTAAAATCCTAAACTGTGATTGGCTGTTAGCGTTAATGTCGCTTGACCAATGGTTAAATCAAGTATTGGGATGGTTAATGGTCAAAAGGATCTTCTTGAAGTTTTCTTAAAATTTTAGTCAAGAACAATTTCTTTTGTTGTCATTTAAACCTGTTGTAAATTTTGACTGGAGAGATAACCTCATGGTCGTCCTTAAAGGGATAGTTCAGTTTTTTTGAAGTGGGGTTGTATGAGCTCTATGTGACCACTAAGGACATTAGATACAGTAGAAAGTTGTCTCCTCTCCCTCAGTAAGACACAGACTAATTGCTGGTGACGAGGAAATAGGGGCTAACAGGGAAATACCGTACCAGATTCAAAGGCTATTTTCTCTGCCTACAAGAACTCAAATCAAAAAGTAATACCACAGTTTAAGAGTATGCTACATAAAATATTTTTAATTGCATTAAGTCTTCAGAAATATAAACATTTATCTGGACCTAACTAACTGGTCATGTGTCCTTCCGCGCAGCGCTAGTGTGCTCCGTCCCCCCTCCCCCTTTCAGCTGTAGGGAAAGTAAACAAGCTATGCTTCGGGCACCGGTTGTGGCCTCGTGTAAGTTTGATCAAGTATTGTAATTCTTTTGTTTGTACTCTAAGGATTGTGAGGCAGCGTAGGAAATTCAAAATGAGTGACTATGACAGTGATGAAGAAGTTCCATTCACTTTGGAACTAAAAGGATACCTGTATGAACCGGAGTACACAGAAGAGGAGCTGCTACAGATGGAGACTGAAAGGAATACAGAGGAAGCATCCACAGACACTGGATATCAAGATGCTGAGTGTTACTGCTGCTACGACTGTTGTTGTTGTTGTTGTTGTTGTTGCTGTTACAGGACACTCCAGAATTTAGAAGAGCAGGGAAATCTGTGTGATGAGTTAAACTGTGGTATCATTTTTTGAGGCAGAGAAAATAGCCTTTGAATTTGGTACGGTCTCTCCCTGTTAGCGTCTATTTCCTAATCACCATCGATGACAGTCTGTGTCTTACTGAGGGAGAGGAGACAACTTCTACTGTATCTAATGTCCTTAGTGGTCACATAGAGCTCATACAACCCCACTTCAAAAAAACTGAACTGTCCCTTTAAAGGGGCTGTGAATTATTTGAAAGTGATCTTTAAAAAGGCTCCCTTTAATATGTGATTGTTAGCGTTAATATTGCTGGTTACATGCGATTTTAAATTAAATCTTCTTAGCTTCCAGTTCAGGTCGACCGGGACCAAAATGTCTGGGTCTCCAACAATACCACGCCAACTGACGAAATTTAGTTGTGAGAAGAGATAAAATACAGAGATCTGTGCTTTTTTCTGCTAAAAACGATTCCTGTCATTAATTTTGTAGTGATGGTGGACACAGAAGTCTAACTGTCAGACAGAAAAAGGACAGAAGCACAGAAGAAAGCTTAAAGGGAGAGTTATACAGCCCGAGCTAAAGGCTAATTAGCCTTCTGCTCGGGTTGTATCACTCCATAATACAGGGGCTAATCTGTTTGTGATAATGTTGACTCCAACCCACAGTCAGCAGTTATTCTGCAGTGGTCTGTTCAAACTTGAGAGTCTATCAATAAAATGAAGAGTGAGGTTATGTTAGCTCTGATTGGTAGATGACTGGCAGGACAGAACCAGGATCACTCATGTTACATATTATGGACATGTCTTAGAGCACAGGGCTGCCAGCTGCACTAAACATAAACTTAACTACTTACAAACTGACAGTGTTTACATGTTGTCACGTTATCCTTCAGATATGTCGGAGCACCGGGCTGCACTATGTATCTGTACTGATAAATACCTTACCTCAGTGTGTTGTATCCAGTAAAAAGTTGTCTTGAGCAAAGGGACTTTGTTTTGATCCAATCTCCATTTAATTCCAAAACAAACACACACCCCGCTTAGTAATTTATGACAGCGTGCGAAGACTCTGAGCCACAAGGTGGCGATGGAGTGCATAGATCCTTCCTAGATAGCAGCTTAGAAGGAATTACACCGTAAAGATTTCACTGTCAGAAGTATCTGTGTCTAAGATGTGTCATTTGTTTTGTGTCTTCCTCCCTCAGTATAATCTGCCATCATGGTGAACCAGGTTCAGCAAAGGGATGGCAGCTGGCAGCCATGCAAGAGCGACTCCAGCGGAGCCAGCAACAGTGGAGGAGAGAGCTCCAAGGAGAGCTCGCGGTCCTCCACGCCAGTGCTGGACGCAGACCGGTCAGACAGGCTGCGGGACAAGATGAGGAGGAGGATAGAGTCTGGGGACCACTGGTTCTCACTAGAGTTCTTTCCCCCTCGCACATCCAGTGGAGCCGTCAACCTTATTTCAAGGCAGGTGCATTCAGATATGATCTGTTAAGGGACATAAAGAGATTCAAACCAGTGAAAAGTCCTTAGTGAATATAGACATAATAGCATCGTAACACCTTTGTGTTCTAGTTTTGATTGTTCAAATGTTGACTGACTTTTTTGCTTATCTTTCCCTTGAAATCTCGTAATTATGATTAGCAGTCAAAGAGATTAGCCCCCTGACTTAAGGCTGGCACACAGTACAGGATTCTTCAAACCTTCACGCATTTACAGAGCACACATTTGATGACAACACAGGCAGATCGCATCACATCTCTCTCTTCTGATCTTACAGTGTGTGGTGTGCACTCTGGAGGACACACACACTAACCCATTCTTCAGCACGGTATCAGCTTCTTCATGCTCAGTCACGCTTTAGAACGCAAGATCAGAATATATTGCGTGATAAAACGTGAGTTTGGTGTAAACAAACATGACGAACAAACAGGAAAAAAGCAATGACTGTTGTTTTTGGCGTCTAAATTTTTGAGAAAAAGAAAACCAAAAAAAAGAAAAACAATTTTGGAAAAAGTCATGGAGAGGCGGGATATGGGCCGTATGAATAACAGAATGAGTTGTTGGTGAGTAAAGTTGTCACAAGTATTATGGTATGGCCACACCGGACACAAACCTGCGTCAAAATTACATACAAAGTCACTGCAGAGACGTGCTTGGACGCCGATTCGCCACAGACGTGTTGGACGAGTTTGTAGCGTTGGCCCATTTGAAGCGTCAGACGCCTCTATGCTCGAGTTGAAAATACTGAACTTTCAAAGCGAATTTGCATGAGGCTGTGCCGCTGCAGCCAATCAGCAATGACATTCACTGATGAACAATACACGTTTTCAGACCTTATTTTTGTTAAGAATAAACATATTTCAGGGTTACATAATTATTTGACCTTATTTTAACCTTCACATTCAAAATGGCTGCCACTTTTGGTGTTTTTTTGGGGGGGGAGTTTTTGCCTTTTCTGGGGCATTTTTCTCCGTTTTGTTACAGAGTCTCTATAAGGTTAAAATGGAAGCTCTGCTCATGCTGAATTACATAAAATAGAGTTAAAGTTCACAGAAATAACATCTGAAGTCAATAAAGTAGATGTTTATGTGTAAACAACGCTTGTTGATTACCCATTTCCCATTAGAAAGGACCATGCAGCTATGACTTGTCAGGTCTATATCACAATATTTTTGGCTTTATTTAATTCTTTTGCAGTTTCAGGCCAATGGAAATGAAAAGATTCCTTTAATATGCTCCCATTTAAATGAATGGAGATTTACCATCACCATGGAAACCGCTGGAGCAAAGACATATGTGTGATGTCACACATGAGCAGCGTTTCCATTTTAACCTTATAGAGACTCTGCAACAAAATGGAAAAAAAAATGCCCCAGAAAAGACAAAACCTCCCACCAAAAACCCCTAAAAAACACCAAAAGTGGCAGCCATCTTGAATTTGAAGGTTAAAATAAGGTCAAATCATTATGTAACCCTGAAATATGTATTTCTTAACAAAAATAAGGTCTGAAAACATGTATTGTCCATCATTGTAGGTCGAACTTTTAAAAAGATCATTTCCATGACAGCCATGTTGGATTTGGACTCCAAAAATGTTTCCCCACCCTTTTAAGAAACACACCCCATCTAAATTTGTATTTTGGCCCTACTAGACGACAAATCCATTGAGAAACGGACCTTTGCTCACCGTGGTCACGTTTCGCTCCAAAATGACCCAACTAACTGTTTTTTAATTTCACTTTAAGCCTTGGCAAAAGTAGAACAGGTATTAAAACTTTTATTATTACTAAATAAATCGATATTGAATCTGATTGTGAATCGAATTGGGACCTTGTGGATCGGAATTGAATAGATTCAGAAAATCAGTGGCCATACCCAGCCCTAAAAGTTACGACATCTTATTTCATAACTTTGATATTCCATCTTTCATGTAATTTAATTAAAATGTTTTATGTCAAAATTGTGGCATACTTTCTCATAACTGCAACTTTTCCATTGTGTAGTAACACTTTCACAGTTTTGACTTTTTAATTTAACGATTCAGATGTTTTTGACATATTATGACAAATGGGCTCACAATTTTAATTTGTTTTTCTAACTGTTTTTCCTTGAATGGAAAATTAGCTCCTAATTTGGACAGTCTGTTACATTAATTGTCCCTGTCAACCAATATTTTGATTATGTGTGACATTGTCTTGCTCCTTTTTTGTTTCAGTATCTTATAACTTAATAAACTGAATATTTACATCATATCTTTTTACCACAAAAGTGACCCAACATTTGCTTTTTTGTCATCAAGGCTTCATACTTATCTACTGGCAAGCGTTAGTAGAGATAAGCTCACACATGACCAGAGGGTGAAGCAGAAAGCTGTAGTTCTGTGCAGTCTGCCTTGTTAAAAGTAACTTAAGGAAGCTTTTCTTAATCCCTGCAGAACAACTGAAGATATACAGATCACTCACATCCCACAGTAACATGTTTTCACTCATTTTAAAGACCTTTAAGAGCTTAAAGATGAGTGACTGAACTGGCATGAAGATCTGTGATGTGTATTAAGTATCATCCTGGCTGTGTCTTCATGCTCTGCTCTCCTCTCCTCAGATTTGACCGTATGGGCTCCGGGGGGCCTCTGTTCATAGACATCACCTGGCACCCAGCAGGAGACCCAGGCTCAGACAAAGAAACCTCCTCCATGATGATCGCCAGCACTGCCGTCAACTACTGTGGTCTAGAGAGCGTCCTGCACCTGACCTGCTGCAACCAGAGCAGAGAGAAGATCACAGGCTACCTGGCCAAGGCCAAACACCTGGGTCTAAAGAACATCATGGCCCTGAGGGGAGGTAAGAGACAGGTCTCTGATCTCATTCACATATAGGAGTGGAGGAAACAGAGGGAGGAAATCCCTCTGTTTCCTCCACTCCTGTGTGTGAGTAGAAATAAAAGCGTCTGTCACAACTTTACTAAATCAAAACGACTTGTGCTTCAGTCATGCTTGATGTGTCCTAGAGGTCTGCGTAGCTCTGAGTTTCCAAAGTACAAAAAAATCTGGGCATTTTTATGATTCATCACACAGAGATAACTGCGTGTAAATAATTCCTGGTGTGAAATTGCAGCCACACTCTGCAGAGACACAGAATTAGCGAAAAAGTGACATTAACAGTTAGGAGAACTACTTCTACTCGGGTTTAGCACTTGCAATACACAGCCCCCTGCAGTTTGGGAACAGCCGCTGCACAGAGTGTTAAAAAGTATAAATGGACTCTCGCACTGATTCCATGCGTCACGTTTGAAAGCATAACCCAGCCTTAAACCTGCAGCTTGTGGACAAACATTAACTAACGTCTAAAATCAATACAGACTTCCTTTGTTTTAGGAACATTGATTTGTAAGAAAGATTCAAGGCACCAGGATACAAAATCATCAAGCACCTGGCCGTGACTAACCTCCTCATCATGGAGCAGGCTGACGATAATAGATTCATCTGCATACTTTATAATGAATCTGTTTGTGTGGTTACTACAACAGTCATTAGTATATAAGATGCAGAAAATTGCAGACAAAACACAACCTTGAGGTGAACCGGTTGAGGATGACAGAAGGCTGAACAATGTTCCATTCACTCTTACTTGTTGTGATCTATTAGTGAGGAAGTGAAGAATCCAGCCCACGAGACACACATCCAGACCAAACAAATGCACAAGTTTATCTACTAGGATATGAGACTGGATCGTGTTGAAAGCTGATGGGAAATAAAAAAAAAGCAATCTGACATGATTTTTACTGTTTTAAGAGAGAACTAGGAATACTTTGATGCAACGAACACAATGCTGAAAAGTCTGGGTGGTGTACTGTTTACGAAGCAGGCTACTGCTTCATGATGAATACAGTTAATGTCATTTGTTAACATGACCAACAAATATTTAGTATAAAACATGCTTGGAAAAAAAGTTCTAAATAAAACAAATACACGTATATAAACAAATACCTACTACCTTTATTTATTGAGTATATCATTTCAAACTTCATTTCCACATTGCAATAATATATAAACTGTTCATTCATTGAACTTATCAAAAATGTGCTTTATCGTGATGTATATCCTATCAGGATCCAAAATGAGCTATATTAGGATATTACATTTTGGTCTAATCGCCCAGCCCTAAATGAAACTCAGTTTAGTTTGAAGGAAGAGGAATGACGATCAACATACTCACATTTCAGAGATCAATGTCTTAAAAACAAAGACTCTTAAACGGACAGTTCCAGTTTTTTTAAGTAGGGCTCTGTGAGGGACACTATCACAATAGATGTAATAACCACAGGGCATCTTGTTTTTTTGGATATGGACAAAACACCTTCATACTCTGGTGTCTGCACAGATCCCATCGGAACCGACTGGGAGGAAGAGGAGCAAGGCTTCAACTTCGCCATCGACCTGGTGAAGCACATCCGATCAGAGTTTGATGACTACTTTGACATCTGTGTTGCTGGTATGTGTCTGTGCTACCACTCCTTCAGTGCTGATCACTTTCAGCAGTCAGGAGTCCATCTCTGAGTTAGGTCTCCATGGTTCCAGGATACCCGACCGGACACCCTGAGGCTGAGAGCTACGAGGATGATCTCAGACACCTGAAGGAGAAGGTGGATGCTGGAGCAGACTTCGTCATCACGCAGCTCTTCTTCAGAGCCGACACTTTTCTGAAGTTCCTGGACGACTGCAGAGCCATTGGTATCACGTGTCCCATCTTACCTGGAATCTTCCCCATCCAGGTGACCCCTGATGCATTTCAGCATTTGAATTCTGCCTAGGTCTCATCTCAACAGGAAATGAAACATTCCTGTATCAGACTCTAATGTGCATCCTGTTTTTCCTTCAGGGTTACCAGTCTCTGCGTCAGCTGGTCAAACTGTCCAAGCTGGAGGTCCCAGAGGAGATCACTGAAGTCATCGAGCCGATCAAAGACAACGACGCTGCCATCCGGAACTACGGCATCCAGCAGGCGGTGGAGATGTGCCGGGTGCTGCTGAACAGCGGGAAGGTGCCGGGGCTTCACTTCTACACGCTGAACCGAGAGGTGGCCCCTGTGGAGGTGCTGAGACAGCTGGGTCTGTGGATAGAGGACCCCAGGTCAGTCTCACACTTTAGGTACATGTACCTTCTATAAACACCCAGTGTTGGTTTGGTCCAGTCCCAGGCTCTTGGTTAGTCCATCCTGATTCAAAGAGAGTCAGATCTTGTCTCTTTCTTCCAGACGACCTCTCCCCTGGGCGGTGAGCGCTCATCCAAAACGAAAAGTGGAAGATGTTCGACCAATCTTCTGGGCGTCCAGACCCAAGAGCTACATCTACAGAACTCAGGACTGGGACGAATTCCCCAATGGCAGATGGTGAGCTCAGGGACTGGATAAGTAATGAACAAGACACCCTGAACATTAGTTTCTTTTTTAAACTGTTCAATAATTTGCTCGTTCAGGGGGAACTCTTCGTCTCCAGCCTTCGGCGAGTTAAATGACTACTACCTGTTCTACCTGAAGAGCAAATCCTCCAAAGAAGCTCTGTTGCATATGTGGGGAGAGGAGCTGATGAATGAAGAGAGCGTCTTCGAGGTCTTCACCTGTTACATCTCAGCACAAGCAAACCGCAGAGGGCACAAGGTATACCAGGAGCCCACATTTTCCTCTGGGGCTTTTTGTTCGGTAGAAAATTAAAAACTCACCCAGCACCACCTAAAAGGTCATCACATTCATCCCTCACCACATGTCCTCTCCTGACAGGTGATGTGTTTGCCGTGGAACGACGAGCCTCTGGCCCCAGAAACCAACCTGTTGAAGGAGGAGCTGGAGAAGGTGAACAGGCGAGGAGTCCTGACCATCAACTCGCAGCCCAACATCAACGGGAAACCCTCCACAGACCCCATCGTGGGCTGGGGCCCTGCAGGAGGATATGTCTTCCAGAAGGTGGGAAGGCTTTGTGTAGGTTAGCAGATGAGTTTGTCTCTGACATGTTTCCTCAGTCTGTTTTTTCCTTCATCAGGCGTATCTGGAGTTTTTCACCTCCAGTGAAAACGTCACAGCTCTCCTCAAAGTCCTGAAGAAGTACGAGCCCAGGGTCAACTACCACATCGTCAACGTGCACGTGAGTCCAGCAGAGAGCTCCTGCTGTTCTGTGTGTGTGTGTGTGTGTGTGTGTGTGTGTGTGTGTGTGTGTGTGTGTGTGTGTGTGTGTGTGTGTGTGTGTGTGTGTGTGTGTGTGTGTGTGTGTGTGTGTGTGTGTGTGTGTCAGCGTCACTTATTCTTGTTAATGTGTGTATTGTGTTTGCAGGGCCGTAACCTGACCAACGCCCCCGACATGCAGCCGAACGCTGTGACATGGGGAATCTTTCCTGGCAGAGAGATCGTCCAGCCGACCGTTGCAGACCCAGTCAGCTTCATGTACTGGAAGGTGAGCCTTAGAGTCAACGTCTGGGTTTTGTTTGGACCCCTTAGATTGAGGCCCCAAAGGTAAACTGTCTTCAGTACTATTATATTAGTAGGGATGGGTACCTTTCACATTTGAAACGATACGGTACCAATGCCCAGTACCTGGCAATCGGTACCGGTACTCAACAGTACCAATTTTCGGTACTTTTGTGTGTTAATGTGGCAAAAAATATCATTTTTTAAATGATAAAATGTAAACTCTTTTTAATTTCACATATTTATTCTTCAGTATGTAAACTTGTAATGCTGTGTTCATGTCCAGCATGGAAAATCAACCTTTCTTCCACTCTCTCACAGTCACAAGGATGCATTTTGGTACCTTTATTTGGTACCTTGTGATTTAACATGAATCAGTACCCGGTACTTTTGAAAGAATTCGGTCGGTACCTATAAAAGTACCTAATTCAGTACCCATCTCTATATATTAGTACTGTAGAGTTTGCTTTTTGACTTCAGTGAGAATGTCTTTCTCCAAACCATCACCATCACCATGGAGGTGTGTACTTTTAAACAGGGAGGAAGCTCCCTGTCTTCATTTATCAACCCTTGTATAACCAAGTGTCTGTGCTGAAAATAGCCTTTACACTTTGTTGAACCTGGACCTGGACCCAACAGTTCCTTGGGGTGTTGTTCAGTTTTCATTTTTTCAGTGTAGTGCAGTCAGACTAAAAGTGTTTCAGGAAGAATAAATGTCTCCTTCATTAAAGGATAAGTTTGGTTTATACAGCTTTTACATTGTTTATAGAATGAAGTAGAACAAAATACTCACCCAGAAGGCTTTCCTGATCCAAGCAGTGCTACGGGAGATATTTAGATCCAAAACCGTGCAGCGGACGTCCGTATAATGGGATCCATTGGGGCATAGACAGCGCCGCTCCTAAAACTGCATTAATCGTCCAAAAACTCACGTTTTCCACCGATATTCCATCATGGTCCGCTCCGGGTTAGTCCTCTGCTGCAGTCTGTGTCACTCCAGACAGCGCTGTGTGGCTGTAATGACCTCTGAACTGACGAAGACTTTGTTTACGATTGCCCCTCCGCGCATGCGCAGTACTCTCTGGAGAGCTGACTCCTTTCTTTGAGGGGCAGCGTAAACAAAGTCTTCGTCAGGTCAGAGGTCAGCACAGCCACACAGCGCTGTCTGGAGTGACACAGACTGCAGTAGAGGACTAACTCTGAGTGGACCATGATGGAATATTGGTGAAAAACACGAGTTTTTGGACGATTAATGCAGTTTTAGGAGCGGCGCTGTCTATGCCCCGATGGATCCCATTATACGGACGTCCGCTGCACGATTTTGGATCTAAATATCTCCTGAAGCACTGCTTGGATCAGGAAAGCCTTCTGGGTGAGTATTTTGTTCTACTTCATTCTATAAACAATGTAAAAGCTGTATTAACTGAACTTATCCTTGAAGAGCGTAAAGAGCTCCATTGTTATGGGTACAGTATCAGTGGCTCCAGCTTGTGGACATGCTCTCATCTCTTATCAGAACATTTTTAATGACACAGAATAAAAAGAAGACGAACTGAAAAACAGAGAAAAATAATGCAAAATCTGAAACTAACTGATGCCTGCTGAGGGCCAGAGGCCAGCAGCCTCTGTTGGGAAGTTTTACTGCTTTATCTGGTGCAGCTGCTGCTTCTTTTTCTGCTCCTCTGCTGGCTGCATGTATGAGCTCCACTGGGTCACACACAGGGGGATGCTGACACTGACACTGGATGTCAGCCTCCGAGGTGAAACCGGTACGGATAGACGCATCTCAATGCTGGGTTATATCGTCCCATTGGCTGATGTAGTTCTGATCTCTTAACGCAAAGAGGGTAAAGGAGGTCCCAGAGGAAAAAGAAATGAATAACTCATGTACCTCTGATTAGGGATGGG
Source organism: Halichoeres trimaculatus (assembly GCF_033239565.1). Taxonomy (NCBI): domain Eukaryota; kingdom Metazoa; phylum Chordata; class Actinopteri; order Labriformes; family Labridae; genus Halichoeres; species Halichoeres trimaculatus. Next base: position 35,324,235 of record NW_027437189.1, on the reverse strand, counting down.
TACCTTTCACATTTCAAATGATACAGTACCAATGCCTGGTACCTGCCAATCAGTATTGGTAACTCAACAGTACCAATTTTTGGTACTTTTGTGTGTTAATATGGTAATAAATATTTTTTTAATGATAAAATCTTAAAGTTTTTTAATTTAACATATTCATTCTTCAATTTATAAACTTGCAATGCCGTGTTCCTGTCCGGTATGGAAAATCACCTACTCTTCCACCTTCTCCCAGTCTGAAGGATGTGTTTAGGTACCTTAACATGGTACCTTTTGATTTTGTGTGAATCGGTTTCTCAGATAGAATTCGGTTGGTACCTATAAACGTACCTAATTCAGTACCCATCCCTACCTCTGATGTACAGGGATTCTAGTGATGTAAAACAGGAAGTCTGAAGCTGCCCAGTGGACCAGTCACAGGTGTTGATGGCTAAACATGTAGGCGTCTGCGTTGAGTCAGGGATATGCAGATCTGTGGCTTATCTGCAGTGTGCGTCTAACACAGACAAATAAATCAGACTGAACCAGTTCTGTGGTTTGTGGCACATTGAACTCGACTCTAAAACCTTTCAGGAGGAGTTTGTGTTTGGCCCCATGCTGTTTACCTGACCTACAGCTCTGTCCATACTCTGAGGTCCTCAGGTCAGAACCTACTGATGGTTCCTTGAACCTGTTTCAAAACCAGAGGAGACAGATCCTTCAAAGCGGTGGCGCCCTGTCTCTGGAATGAACTCCCTTTGTCCCTGCGTTCCCTGGACTCTGTAGAGACTTTTAAAAAGCATTTAAAGACTTTCTTTTTTAAGCAGGCTTTCAGAGCTAGTAGTATTGATGTTAATTTTTATTGTATTTAAATCAAATGGGTTTTTTTTATGTGAAGCACTTTGTGACGCTTGTCTGTGAAAAGTGCTATACAAATAAAGGTCACTTACTTACAAACATGTTCTTGTGGGTTCCTCAGGACGAGGCCTTTGCCCTTTGGATCGAGCAGTGGGCCAAACTCTATGAGGACGAGTCTCCGTCACGGATGATCATCAAGTACATCCATGATAACTACTTCCTGGTGAACTTGGTGGACAACGACTTTCCTCTGGAGAACTGTCTGTGGCAGGTCATCGACGACATGTTCGAGCTGCTGGACGCACCTCCAGAGGCGCTCGCTGATGGAGCGTCTCTGAGTGAAACAGACTCTGCTTTTTAAAAACACTAAGAACTGCTTGGATTCATGCATTGCCACGAGAAGCTGCTAATTCATCATGAGTCAGAAGCTTCCTCAACAGTATTTTTAAAGTTTTATTCGTGTTTTTGAGTGAATGGAAATGAAACTGCACTGACTCTCTGAACTAAAGGCAGACTGTTTAGACAGGAGAGGATTTTTCATACCGTGTAGCACTCCAAGCTGAGACATGACCCTGACGTCTATTTTTATAGGTTATCATACAGAGATCATCTAAAAGCAGCTTGAAATGAATGTTACCATATAAAAACAGTCTAAAGTAAGTATTTGTTTTTGTCACTGAGGATTTGTCCTTCAGTCTGAGAGATGTTTTCTGTGGAGATGTTTCTCTGAAGAGTTTGAGCTGCTGCTGATTTTATGAACCACAGAAAGAAAAGTTACATTTCCAACCTGTTGCCTTGACACGTTTAATGTATGTGGTATTTATTTTTCTCTGCTCATTAAACAGTTTCCAGGAATGTCTCAGACAGACCTGAGTCAAGCCTCTTTCTTAACCACTGCTGAATGTGCGCTTTAAGGCATGAGCTTAATGACGTGAGCTCGTGGACATGGGGTAAGCAGCACCACAGGGACAGGGAGCTGAAAGTACAGAGGACAGACTGCAGGACTTTGTGGCAGCTTGATGACGTGTCAAGGATTTCCTCACAGTGGCCCTCGTTTATCAAACATGCGTACACATGAAAAATGAGTACGCTCTTTTCCATGCACAGATCGGCATTTATCAATCTGAACGTGAGCGTTGGGTACGCTCAAATCCCACGCCAGGTCTGAGTTTGTGTACGCAAGTTTCATGTCAGTGGGCAGCGTGGTGCAGCGAGGGAAATCCGTCTGTGAAGGAGAGTTATTAGATCATATGAGCACAAAACATTTTCAGAAATAAAAACTGATGTTCTTAGATAAATATTTAGATCCTCGAATTAGATATGACACCAAGAATGTTTCTAACATTTCACGCTTCTTCCACAAATCTATAAAATAGTCCGCTATGAAATAGCAGTGGGAGCTGTCAGCTGATTTCTCCCCATAAAAAAATGTGTTTCCTCCATCCGTTTACTTAAAAAATAAAATAAAATAGAGAGGCTGTTACTAGTTTTTAATACACTTATGTCCATGTTAAAGTCTCTGTAGAGAACATTCAGAGGACACTTCCATTTTTCCTGTAATGCGTCCCTCCATGTCCTAAAATCAATGGGTTCGGCCAGCTAAACCTTGAATATTTAGGGGTGTATTGTGTAAATTACGATTGTTTTCAGCCGCCAATACCTGATCAGGCCTATGCCGTGAATGGCACTGGTACGCATGATTCATAAATCACACATAAACATTGCCGTAGGATTGTTTTTACACTTAGATCTGCGTCAATTCCCACGCAAGGTTGATAAATTGATAATATTGATAATAATTCATAATATTGATAATAGGTTGACTATTGATAATAGTTTTTTTTTTTTTTTCATTGCTAGGCGCTGCCCAAGTAGCTGCCTCCTGCAGCAGCTCTCTCTTCTTTGTCCATTTCTTGAATTTTTTTTGTCTCTTTTTCATCACTTTGTATTTGGAGTGGATCATCACTTTGTATGGTTCATTGTCGGTCACGGACACCAAACTTTTTGTGGTTTCAGTGATATTTTTACTACTTTTCTCCTGTGTTTGTCTGGAGATCCTACATGTAACCATGGCTGCATTGTTTACATGTGAAATCAGCTGTTAGCAGCCTGTAGCATGTCAATGCTAACTAGTGTAGGGCTTGATGATTTCCCTCGAGGTGAGGAGGAGGAGGAGGAGGTGAGGAGGAGGAGGTGAGGACGACGTGCTGGTTCTCAGGTGTGAGCTGGGAGGTGACGACATGGACCAGTCCTTCCATCCATCGTTGTTGGGAACGTGGGATCTATCTCCAGTGGGATGGACGAGCTAGCCGTGCTAACCCAGCGGCAGAGGGGCTGCCGGAGGGCAGAGTGGCATCGTGTTGTTCACAGACGTGGCTGACGGAGCTGACATCAGACACCGGTGCCACAATGGAGGAGCTTCACCTGCTGTGGGCAGACAGGATCCAGGAGACAGAGACTGAACAGACTGCTGGGGAGGCTCAGTCCTGGACCCTGTGGAGGTGGAGACTGGCTGGGCTGGAGAGTGGTGGACGAGTGGTGGACGGACTGTCGTTATCTATTTTCTTGTTGACCTTTTTGCACTTTCTATACACTTTCTTACTTTTGTTTTCTTAAATGCTGCTGTGACTCCTGAATTTCCCCTCGGGGATAAATAAAGTGTTTTTTTTTCTATTCTATTCTATTCTATTCTATTCTATTCTATTCTATTCTATTCTATTAAAATGCGAATAACATACACAGATCTCATCTCCTGTGTGCTTTATCTATACTAAAATGTACTTCTATGTTTAGGTTCTAACTGCAATTGATGTTCAAGAAACAATTTATTGTCAGTCTGTGGACCCCTGAAATTGCCCTGGCCACCCCTGGCCACCCCTGGCCACCCCAAGAAAAAAAGTAAAGCTCCGCCACTGGTACCGAGCCAACTGATGGTGTTGACTTCCTGTCAGTGAGTGGGTTGACCTGTCAGCTGATGGGCACCAACAGGAGATCCTGATACCTGCTGATTAATGGGGACACTTGTGACCTGGTTATGGATATCTCTACCAAACAAATTCACTAATATTTTATTTAGCACACTAGATCTGTGACAAATAATGAGTGTTACAACTGGTATGGTCAAAAAGTGTTGGTTTTATGTTTGAAGTTCTGTTCATGCATGGCTTGCTGGATTCATCTGTAGTTCATATAAATATAATCATATAAAGACTTTTTTCTTCTAGTGTTTCAAAGAGCTAAAGTGTGTGATTGAAATCTTCACTTAACTATGAAATATCTTCTGTTGAGCTGCTCTGGCAGTCTGTCCTCACTTGTTTTATTCTCCTAACAAGAGACCAGGAATCTGTAAAACCCCAAATCATCCCAGAGAGCACGACAGTATTTAAGCAGACATTAAAAACATGATGAAAACACATTGTTTTAATATCTGTTTTATTTACTATAACCAAACCCTGTGAGACACATTGTGACGTACAAACAGCCTGTAAAAAACAGTGAACTTCTGTCCAGACCTTTATGAGAGAATATACACAAAGAATCTGTGTTTCACTGTTTTTGTACAAAATATTTCTCCTTTAACTAAAATCTGTTTGGTCAAAAAGACAGTCATTTGTAGATCAGAGTTTTAATAAGTAAGTTTAATAAGTTGAATCATCGCCTGTCACTTTTAAAGTCTTTGTTCATGTCTGCTATTTAAATCCCTTTAAAGTAAAAAAAGAAACTAGTAATAAACAATTTTTGACATTTTTATACTGCATGCTCCACACTGGTGCCAAACAGGTACTGCTCTGTCCACAGGCGGGTGCCAAAGTTCACATTAAATGGAAGTTCTTCACAGGAGTTTAAAACTCATAAATAAAGCCTAACACCAAAGACAGCCCTCAGTTTGAGCCTAACCTCATATTCACAGCTCACAACCTTGACTTACAGTCAAATTAATCTATAACATCCTGATATCTCATCTTTATGAGAAGGTTAAAGTCAGTTTCAGACCAGATGTAGTGCACACTATTCAAATCTCCTGAGCACCATCAAAAATTGGAATAGAAGAAGATTCAACAAGAGCCTTAATGAAACTATGAAAAACACAAGGATATGACTATTGGTGCATTAATATGAGGAGTAGCACAGTGTCTTCTGTCTGATGTTTTCTGCTCTTTGGTGAGGATTAAAATACACACTTTACTCTCATGGTTAGTATCAGTTATACCTTCTGTTAATAGTGCTTTGTCCCTATTTGCTTTCACAGATCCAAAACCTTCTCCAATCCTACAGAATATTTTTGAAGCATTATTTCCTCTTCCCTTAAAGCAAAAGTTTAACATTTTTGGAATGGTTAAAGTTTAAAGTGTGGGTTTGTTTCTCCACATTAGAAAACAACATTTTATTCACCTTCCTGTGTTTTCTGCCACAGTGCATGCTCTTGAAGGAAGTAATGTGCAGACTTCGGTGACCCCTAGTGGTCAGGATGCAGATTGCAGTCAACTAACACCCACCCACCCCCCAACACACACACACACACACACACACACACACACACACACACACACACACACACACACACACACACACACACACACACACACACGATAGGTGTTTGAATTTGCACCTGACAAACTGCAGAAATCATCCAAGGATACAGAAAAAAGATGCCATTGCTAAATGTGTAACTCATCTAAAGATATCAGCTCCTCACACTAAGTTTACAAAAACACAACACACCTTGTTTTAGCTGATAAAATATGAATTAAAGACAGTATTTTAATACCAGGTTCTGTTTCTGCCAATCTATCCCTGGTTCCACTCTGGACCTCTCATTTAGGAACACAGAGGAATGTTTAGCAACTGTTGAGAAGTTCCTGCTCTCATATTTACAAACGCAGCCATCCTCAGTCAGCTCGATCATCTCTGAACTGTTTGTGAGGAGACTACAGCTCTTCCGTAACGCTAACGACGGCTTACAGACGTGAAAAATGACAGTGTTGCTCTAAAAATGTACCCCAGCTGTGAATCATAACCTGGCTGCACATGACTGTGAACATGCACGGCAGTGTTCAGAGGTCCGGATCCTCCCCTCGCAATGTGTTGAACTCTTCAGGAGCTGAGTATTTGTCTGCACCGTGACTTCCCGACTGACGGAAACCTGCTGCAATCCCGTCAAAGGTGCGGCCCTTTGTCTCCGGTACCTTGAAGTAGGTGAAGACGAAGAAGCCGAGCAGCATGACAGTGAAGATGATAAAGACGTACGGGCCGCAGAGTTGCTGCAGGGACATGAAAGGAGAACATAAGGAAAGGAGAACATAAGGAGAAGTTAGCACATCACGTTCTCTCAACAGGCGTTTCCTCTGGTGTCAGGCTCAGGCTGTAGAGCTCAGATTCTGTTAGCTGTCAGCCAGGCATACCTCCACATACTGGAAGCACATTCCCACCAAGAAGTTTGCAGACCAGTTGCAGAAACCAGCGACAGCGATGGCAGCTGGGCGCGGCCCCTGGCTGAAGAGCTCCGCCGTGATGAACCAGGGGATGGGGCCGGGGCCGATTTCAAAGAAGGCCACGAAGCTAAAGATGGCCACGATGCTAATGTAGGACATCCAGCTGAAATGGTCCTGATGGAGCAAACAAAAGAGATGGTCAGTCACTCCATCTCAGGAGCTGATTGATGAAGATCTGCCCACCGATATTCACCAACAGAGCCATGGCAGTGGTTAGGAAAACAGCTGAGACCGCCATCCCCATCAGACCAATCAGGTGAAGAGGTCTGCGGCCCATCCGCTCCACCACAAACAGCTGCAGAGAGAGAGAGAGAGAAGGTCATCATAGAGCAGAGGTTTAATAACCAACACATGTGAAAGGTCAGCTCAGAGGAGGACGTACAGACACCACGGTGAAAGCCGTGTTCACCACTCCAGTCCCGATGGTCGCGTAGACCGGCTGGGACACACCTGCTCGTTGGAAGATCCCGGTGGAGTAGTAAAAGACCTGAGGAGGATGAGGAAGATGAGGAGGAGGACACAAAGAGTCTGAGCAAGGGTACATTCACTTCTCTGTGACTTAGAGCCAACAGATCTGTTGGCTTGAGGTGACAGGATGTCCTGGGTTGGACCAACATACACAGCTCTGTTTCATCTGTTAAGTCCCCACATCAACGAAGACCACACTCACTACACCTCTTCAAACTGAATCAAGCTGATTCACTTTAACAAAGTCAAAAGGATGCTGGAATCATCACTTTTTGTATCAGTTTGGTAAAGGCTGGATCGTTTACTAAGCACACCACCATTTCTGATGCAGTGTCAGACCTTCAACGAGATCCTGAATCATAGATCCCGAGTCATGGGTCCTGACTCATAGAGGCTTTTATGGTGGAGCTTTGAAGAGGTATATTGCTGTGATTGGTGTGTAAGTGCAAGGGCTGTTTGATTTGCACAGTGCACACCATCTCTGTACACCAGTGTTACCCAACCCTGGTCCTGGAGGACCCCTGGGCCCTGTTCTACGAAGCAAGTTCAGCCTAGCGAGATAGCCTTGGAGCTACCTCGCTGAACTGAGCGCGGTAGCCGGCGGTCTCGCTACACGGTTTTACGACGCTGGTTGTCAACCTCATAAGTGGATCCAGCTAGGCAATGAGCGCGTGCACGTAATAAGGCGGAGCCCACTGCATCTGACCAATCACAAACATGGAGCAGTCTGGAGCGTCAGAGCAGGCCGGAGAGAGAAGGACCGCATACTTCACACAGGAGGAGCAGGAGGTGATCATGAGGAAGTTTGACGAGGTGAAACATGTAATTAACGTTAAAAGCAACACCGTCGCCGCTGCTAAAGCACGGAAGGAGTGCTGGCAGAAAATTGCTGATAGTCTAAATGCGTAAGTGTAGTGGTGTAGTGCAAATAAAATCTTTTGTGCCATTATCATCCTGAAATAGCACTGTTCACCATGCACTTTTACTGTAACATGCAACAAACTAATTTATTTCTTAGGTGAATTTATTCATTTGTTCATTCCTATCGTGTTTGCATTTTTTGTGGGATATGTAGCCCACATGAGCCCTACATGAATTCCTGTCACAATTTTAATACGGGCAATAAAATATTGTCATGGAACAGAAGTGTTGGCATTGAAGATCTTATTACGGCAATGAGAGTTCTTCATTCCCTTTAACTAGGCTACCTGTAGAAAGTGTCATATACTACCAACCCCTCCCTGGAAAACCGGTAACTTTCATAAAGGTGGTCATCCCAAAAAGAGAGTGGGTCGGGCTCCGATGTCCATGGGATCCTCTAAGAACGGACAAGCCATTTTTTCGTGAGGGCTCATTGGTCAGTGGGCGGGGTTTTAATAGTCCGCGAGTTCAATCTGGAACCTAACTTGCCCCGGAGCAGGTTAGCCGTTCAGCATGTGTTGCCATGGAGACTCGCCTCGCTGAGGAGTGATCCCGTGTCGTAGAACAGGGAATCCGAAACCTATCCTCAAAGCTACCTCGCTAGGCAGTAATCCTGCTTCGTAGAACAGGGCCCTGCCCTGCATGTTTTGGATGTTACCCCACTCCAGCACACCTGATTCAAATGAATGGCTCGTTATCAGGCTCGAGCAGAGCTTGATGACGAGCAGATCATTTGCAGGGCAGGGGTCCCCCGGGACCAGGGTTGGGTAACACTGCTGTACACCATCTCTGCACTCTATGCAGAAATCCACCTTCACTCCACTTCACAGCATTCAGCAACACTGCAAAGACATTAAATATGATCCAATGGTTCAAGATATTTCAAGCTAAGACAGGAACCTAAATGACAGTAAAATAAAAAAAATTGGCCTCCAGTTAGGACACTTATTTCAAAGGTAAGACAATTTAAAGCTACAAGTACTTATGAGCGAGGCCTGGCTCCTCATTGAGCAGGATCTCTCTACAAAAAGCCATGTATGTGATGAGCCCAGGCCACTACAGCAGGCAAACATGGGTGTATTTAAGCAGAGATGCATTGCAGTTCTGCTTTTGACCAGCAGGTAGAGCTATACCATTGTACATGAGAATTATAGCAGTTGGCAAAGTTGGGCCAGACTCCTTGAGTCACATTTTGTTTTGCTGAGACTGAAAGTCTGTCCAGATTTATAGTTAGAGCCACAGAAGAAAAGAGAAGATGAAACAGAATAATCCAGGGGGATCCCGTAACTCATTACCATCAATCATCCAACAATGATATATCTTCTGTATATGCTGAGCAAACCATGTGTAAGACCTGTGTCTGAAACACAGGGGGATGTTCAGGCTGACTTACAGCGTTGATACCAGACAGCTGCTGTGAGAGCTGCAGCATGATGGCCACAAAGATGGGCTGACGGTATGCTGGAGAGCGGAACAGCTCAATGACGGTCACCGTCTTCTCCCTCAGCATCTGCTGACTCTCCTCCTTCATCTCGTGCATGTCCTCGCTCACCTCGTCTGTCCCCCGCAGCTTCACCAGGACTGTGGATACACACAGCAGGATTTATACAGACCCTGGAGGTTCCAAGCCTGGATTGTGTGTGTGTGTGTGTGTGTGTGTGTGTGTGTGTGTGTGTGTGTGTGTGTGTGTGTGTGTGTGTGTGTGTGTGTCTCACTGCTGCGGGCTTTGGTCTCCTCGTTGCAGTTGATGAGGAGGTATCGGGGGCTCTCGGGGCACAGGGGCAGCAGGATGCACTGCAGAATGGCCGGCAGCAGGGTGAAGCTCAGCAGGACAGGCCAGAGGGTGGAGTTCCCCATGATGGCCTCAATACCAAAGATCTACACAACACAGACACAACGCAGTGAGAGATGGGGAGAGGTTCACTGCTCTGACAGACACTGTGTGAACTAATAGTTAAACAGATTCAGAATAATATTCCTGGAATGAGACAGACACAACTCTGGTCAAAAATCTGAGGTTGAAGTCCAGAGCTGGTCCAAGCTGTTAGGAGCCCCTAAGCGAACTTCATTTGGGGGCCCCCTTTCACTTAAGCACAGACGACTGTTAGTGAATTCTTTATCATTTACATGTAATTATTGTTCACCAACACTAAATCTTTCACATCCACAATAAACTATCTCTTCTTCATAATGCTACGCACTCATCATTATCTTTAATCACTTCTGTCACGTTTAGTCATGAAAAACCTGAAAGAATGAGACGGTTTCCCATTTCAAACATCATTAAAGCTGAGTGAAGCACTGCTAATTTCAACATGCCAACTCACTAGTCACTATTGGCTGTCCCACAAGTCACTAAAAGTTACTTAATGATGCTGCTGGACTCTGTAGGAGGGAGAAATAACATGGGAGAGACAGAAAGTATGTAAACACAACATCATAAATATGTTTAGAACTACAAATGAACTTTCTTCTGTCCGTTCTTGTTTTAATTTTTTAAGTCTTAATATTAACCCTCCTCCTTTATGTGGGCTGGGGACCAGCAGAAGTGACCATAATGAGACACACACTTGCCTAAAAAACTTGCTAGAGGGGTCTGAAAGGTCATTAAATGTAGCGACAAAGTCTCTAAGTTGGCAACACTCAGTGATGGTTTTACCTCCACTTTCTTACCGCCGTCATCAGACTGAATCTAAAGTGCTCCCAGACAGCAGAGTGACTCAATGCCACAGGTACACCCTCTGTCATGTATGATCGGAGCTACATACTTGCTTCTAGTAGAATGAAGAACAAAAAAAAACACAAACCAAATGAGGCACAGAGTGAGGAAAACTGAACGGTTCAGTTATTTTTCATAAACCGTTCCATGATGGAGAGGTATCCAGAAACAGGTTGCTTGGTGTAATGTATAGCTCAGTGCTTATGAATGCGACACATAGCCTACGAGTTGATGCACCACAGCTCTCACTCTTGGGGGCCCCCTGGAGGTGACAGGGCCCTAGGCAGCTAGCAAGTTGCTTATGCCTCAGGCCGGATCTGCTGAAGTTCAACACACTTCATAAACAACCATCATCAGCACATCCAGCTCCGGACTCAGACTGAGAGCTTTTCCAGCACTCAGTAATCTAATTACAGCCAATTATCGGATTAAGGCTTTACTCGAATTAAATTGTTTACATGGGTTGCCTTTAAGAACTCACTTAGAGAAAAGGAAGTTTCTCTGCAGCCTAAAGGTGTAATCCCCTAAGAGGGACTGGCCCAGAACAAACCCAATCAAAGCAAACTTTACCATCCTCTAAAGACGCAGACACCGCTGGAGCATGAAGCAACAACCAGGACGGTCCACAGGAGGAAATATCAAACTAAAGCTACTTTGTAGAAAGAGCTGTCTGATGCATGCAGAGCTTTGCCAGACAGGTGATGCCTAACTTTAGGTGAAGGACTTCAGAGAACAGAGGTTTGAATTTCTCCGTCCTCAGAGCAGGAGCTCTGTCTGCGGCCTGGAGACAGGAGCTAAAGTCAGCCTAAAGTCTCCCCAGCAGGGAGCCATCAGGTCAATCCAATAGAGCCCTGGTCCTCTGTATGACCTTCCTAAGCCCACAGTTTGTGTCTGGAAACACACAAAAAAATTTGAGGGTCTCTGCCACAGCTGACAGCATGGAGTCTCCACTGACCACATGTTCCCCAAAAAATAAAAACTCAGTCACTGACTCACAAAAAACACCTGAAACCATCACTTCAGCTTTACACTCTGATAACCCATCACTTCAGATCTACTCTATGACAACCCTTTAGCAGTGGGGTGCACAGAGGGGAGCAGGGCAGCCATTGCCCCCCTTATGACCTTATTGTTAAAAACACATGCTGAAGTACCTTCTCAGGAGCCAAAACCCACAAAGACAACTATCCTTGGAGCCAAAATGCTAGCCCCCTTGAATGCAAAGAAAACCACCCCAATGCCCTCTTAGAAGCCAGAAGTGTAGTTAAGGGGCTTCCTATGGGGAAAAATCATGCTTAACTTCCTTCATGGGAGGAAAAAAACTCAGTGTTAGTGCCTTTTTTATCTTTTCCCACTGCCCTTTGGGTTAAGAATTGAAAACATACATTCACCAGCCACTTTATTAGGCACATCTGTCCAACTGCTCGTTAACACAAATTTCTAATCAGCCAATCACATGGCAGCAACTCAATGCATTTAGGCATGTGGACACAGTCAAGATGATCTGCTGCCTTTCAAACCAAGCCTCAGAACGGGGAAGAAAGGTGATTTAAGGGACTTTGAATGTGGCATGGTTGTTGGTGCCAGATGGGCTGGTCTGAGTATTTCAGAAACTGCTGATCTACTGGGATTTTAACCCACAACCATCTACAGAGGGTTTACAGAGAACGATTTGAAAAAGAGAAAACATCCAGTGAGCAGCAGTTCTGTGGGTCAAAATGCCTTGTTGATGCCAGAGGTCAGAGGAGAGTGGACAGACTGGTTGTAGCTGATAGAAAGACAACAGTAACTCAAATAACCACTGGTTACAACCGAGGTCTGCAGAAGAGCATCTCTGAACACACAACACGTCCAACCTTGAGGCAGATGGGCTACAGCAGCAGAAGACCACACCGGGTGACCCTCCTGTCAGCTAAGAACAGGAAACTGAGGCTACAATTCACACAGCAACACCAAAACTGGACAATAGAAGATTGGAAAAACGTTGCCTGGTCTGATGAGTCTGGATTTCTGCTCCACATTCAGATGGTAGGGTCAGAATTTGGCATCAACAACATGAAAGCATGGATCCATCCTGCCTTGTATCAATGGTTCAGGCTGCTGCTGCTGGTGTAATGGTGTGGGGGATATTTTCTTGGCTCACTTTGGGCCCCTTAGTACCAACTGAGCATGGTTTAAAGTCCACAGCCTACCTGAGTATTGTTGCTGACCATGTCCATCCCTTTATGAGCACAGTGTACCCATCTTCTGATGCTACTTCCAGCAGGATAACGCTCCATGTCATAAAGCTGGAATCATCTCAGACTGCTTTCTTCAACATGACAATGAGTTCCCTGTACTCAAATGGCCTCCACAGTCCCCAGATCTCAATCCAATAGAGCACCTTTGGGATGTGGTGGAACGGGAGATTCTCATCATGGATGTTCAGCCGACAAATCTGCAGCAGCTGTGTGATGCTATCATGTCAATATGGACCAAACTCTCTGAGAAATGTTTCCAGGACCTTGTTGAATCTATCTAAAAGGGGGTCCAACCCGGTACTAGCAAGATGTATCTAATAAAGTGGTCTGTGAGTGTACACACGTATTTGTAGATGCTGCATCGACCAGCTGAGAAATATGGCAGCATTGTGGCCTTATTGGTAGTGGCACGGTGGAAAGGTGAAGATAGACATGTAGTGGGAACACACCTTTAATATGCACATATCTAACAGTGGCATGCTGCACACTGACCTTTCATTCACCATGAGATACTACAATAAAGAATAAGAACTGTCTGTAGGTTCTGTATGGAGTAGATCTATGTGAGCAGACTCACAGAAGTGAACTGAGTTCAATAAGAGTCCCACATTTGCATCTCTGCAGGGCCGAGCTGCCACTAACTTGGCTGACCCACTGATGTATCCCAGCCAATGAGATGTCTATAGGTCTTTAGCCGATTGTTTCTGGAGGGCAGCTCAGTGATCGGGCATAAACACAATCAAATCTATAAATGAACCAAAACGAACTGAAGCAGTATGATTCAATGATACCTAAACCCAAACAGAAATGGCTCACAGAAGCTGCTTCTCCTGGGTGAACCTCATGGGGCGCAACCTAAACCGCTAGGACATCTGTGCCCCAGCAGTCACATGTTTGAAGCACACAGGGTGCTTCCAGGGTTTCTCCCCTGAGATCATTGGTGACTCCCTCACTCACCAGCTCTATCGCAGGAGGTTGGTGAATCCTCTGCTGCTTGATGGCTTGGCTGAAGCACCAACAGGAAGTGGTGTTATAGTAAAACTAAACCTCATTCTGCAGAAACACGATCACAAACTCCAACAGTTAAAGCGTGGACACCGAATAAAGAGGCCAGTTCCTCCACATGACTGTCCTCATCAGCCCCCCATCTCCTTCTCCAGGAGTCACTGAACTCACCTGAGCCAGGAGGATGCCAACAACCACTCCAAGTTGATGCAGAGTGCCTAGTGCCCCCCGAATCGATGTTGGAGAGATTTCCTCAACGTAAAGTGGCACAAAGCCCGTGGAGAGGCCTGAGTAGAGGCCGATGATGAAACGTCCGATGATGAGCATCTCAAAGGAGCCGGCTAGTTTGGAGAAACCCATGAACGCTGCAGCGACGAAGGCCAGCACGTTGGCTGCCAACATGGAGTTCTTCCTTCACAGAGAGAAAGATAGCTGATCAAAGTCTGTTTGTCATTGTTAACATAGGATGAAGTTAAAATGCTTTAATAGAGGAGAGACGAACCTGCCAAAGCGGTTTACGAAGAGTCCCACAGAGAAGGAGCCGACCATTCCTCCCACAGAGAAGATGGCCACAGAGAGTGACCACAGAGCAGTCAGCGTGGGCTGAGAGATGTTCTCTGAAAACCTGCTGTGCCAAGTCTCATTGTAAAAGCTCTCAATGATCTAAAACACACACACACACACACACACACACACACACACACACACACACACACACGCTTAAAGAAACTACATCAAGATGACGTGTAAAGGTATGGACTCCTCCTGTGGCCACACAGAAAGCAAATTTACGTCCAATTACATACAAAGTTGATGCAAAGACGTGTTAAGACACCCATTCATCCTGGAAGGCATGTTGGACGCGTTCGCGTGGCACGTTTGGGGTGTCGGCGCTTTTGGAGTGTCGGCGCTTTTGGAGTGTCGGCACTTTTGGAGTGTCGGCGCGTTTGGAGTGTCGGCACTTTTGGAGTGTCGGCGCGTTTGGAGTGTCGGCACTTTTGGAGTGTCGCCGCGTTTGGAGTGTCGGCACTTTTGGAGTGTCGGCGCGTTTGGAGTGTCGGCACGTTTGGGGTGTCGGCGCTTTTGGAGTGTCGGCGCTTTTGGAGTGTCGGCACTTTTGGAGTGTCGGCGCTTTTGGAGTGTCGGCACTTTTGGAGTGTCGCCGCGTTTGGAGTGTCGGCGCGTTTAGGGCATCAGACGCCTCTACGCTCGAGTTGAAAATATTGAACTTTCGACGCAAATTCGTGTGAGGCTGTGCCGCGGCAGCCAATCAGCGATGACATTCCCCCACGACGTCAATGATTTAATGACGGTGGGGGGGAACCGCCACCTGCTCCAAACTTCAACCCCACCGGAAGATGGAGTAGAAAATAATCCGTGCGGTGTGTCATTATACAGAGTTATATGATACAACGTGTGTACTCTACAGAGACCAAAAAAAAAAGGAGCAGGCTTTGGTGAAAGTCGCTGAGGAGACAGGTTTTGAAGGTAAGTTCTGTATTTCTGTAAGTATCTGTATCAACGTCAATAAATCTGTATCTCGATACTACAGGAAAAAAGTAATCTGAAAACAGAAAAAAAAAAATTACTCATAAAAACGAAAATAATTATAACAAAAAACAAACCAATAAAAAATATTAATCAGAAAACAAAATTTATTACCACAAAAAACAAACTGAAAAACCTGAGTCGTTTTTTTTTCTTGAAGTGAATGCAATTCGCTTCCGTAGACAGTTGAGTAAATTGAACTTACCAACATTTTTTTAGTTTTTATAGCTTAATCCATTTGAGTAATTTAAACTTTTTACACTAGCAGAATGAAGCTGTGGGCTGCACGTGTGATCACAGACTGCAAATTTTGAGCCCAGGTCTGTCCTACATGTGTCTTTTCAGCTCCTGAGTTTTATTTCTTCAGGACATCAAGGATTTACCGATGTGAGACTCACAGCAGGGAGAAAACAGGCAGAGCTGATGGCTGCCATGGAAACCTGCTACAGGAAGCTGCAGGGACAGCTAACTGATGGTACACTAAACTACATTACATCAAACAGCAGGCACAGCTATCTGCAGGTACAGCTCACTGCAGGTATAGCCATGCTGGTTGAAGGAAAACATCTAAGGTGAAAGAAGGAGAATAGTTTTTAAGATGGGACAGTGTGACAGTGTCTGCACATTGGTCTGTTATTCCTAACCAACAGAAACTCTGTCTTGGTCATTGTAGCTTAGTTCTGCTGCTCTGTCTCTTCTTGTGCTGTAACACAGAAATCATCTGTGTGTAAAACACTGAATAATATGTTTCTGAACCAAAGAGTGGTCTTATATCTGCAGGCCTGGATGTTTATTCTGGAGATGTTACTCCAGCTCCTCATCTGACAGGACTATTTCCTTTGAGACTGGCTTTAACAAGAAGCTGTGGGGAGTTCAGAAAAGCCCCGTAAACTTTGAGCCAGTTTCAGGGCTTCATTTTTTCAGATTACTGTTCTGTGAACACAGTTCAGTTCAAGAAAGATCCCACATGCAGAGTTTTGAAACATAACTTTGTACAAACACTCAAACAGAAATACTCTTCACTCTGTTGATGTGAAGTCCTCCAAACTATGTTACCTGCTCTGATAGCCTTGAGCTCCTTTATCCTTAATGCCTTCAACAAACTGCTGCGTTATCTCATTAACATGCTCTGTGTCATTTCAGATTTCTGTCAGACCCTTTCAGGGGAGCTGACAGGTGCACCCAGTGACCTGAGGGACCCAGATTAACGTCCGTAACACAGCCTGGTGGCACGCAACTCTGTCAGCATCAGACAGTTTCATCTCAGTTGTCGACACAGAGTCTTTGAACGGGTCACTGTGAGTCTTTGCTCTCTCAGGTTCTAATGCCCTGAATTTCACCTCTTAACATTCAACCATAAACTGTCCTCCTTCCATTGCTTCGTGCTAAGGTTTCGAAAGATGTATGCAGTTTCTAAATCATGCAGTCACTTATTAATTCTCCAAATTTGCTGCATAGTTTGGATTTAGTAGCTACATTCAGCATACTCACACTCTGAGGAGCGTTGATGACTCCTGTGTTGTAACCAAACTGTAGTGAGCCAATCACAGCTGTCCCTGCAGCCATCATCAGCTGGGGCGTCACCTAGAGTTACAACAGAAGAACAAAGATGAAACTCACTTTCTGACTCTAGATTCTGCAGAACCTAAGACATGCCGATGATACAGGATCAGGTCATGATTAATCATCAGCTGTGTTTATCATTACCACAAATTAAGCTGTTTAAAGCCCTTTGCACACCAGACGCACATTTTTTGCTTGAATATTTCGCACATTATTTCTTTTTTTCAAACCTACTGTTTTACAATGCAAGCTTTCACACCAGCAATGTTTTTTTGCTGAGCAAAATTGCAGCTATTATTTTTTCAGTCCGAGGTCGATTTTTCCAAAGTTTCGCTTGTGACAAGTACACATCCGACCAATCAAAACGCTCGTTGTTGACAAGTCACATATCAAAACATGCAATATTGATTGTGTTCGTGTCCCAGCACCCAGTTCTTTACAACAACAAAAAACAAACATAAAAATTCCAAAGACAACGATTACAAAGACATCGTTTGGAGGAGAATAGCTGAGGAGATTGAATGATGCCTCCAAAATTTTTGCAATTTCGTGTCGTTTATTCACGTCGCTGTTAGTGTGCAAAGGCCTTAAAGCAGACTCCCTGATGCAGATTACTGTTTGTTCTTTAAAGACTTAGCTGAGAAACAGCTCTTCAAAACTTTAGAGACAAAACATTATCCTCAGCATCTACTGCCAGTGATGCTAACAGTTCCAATAAGATTAGTTATAATCAGCAAAGTCCAGAGCCTCAGGTACAGGGTATGTCACAGGCAGACATTTAACACACAAGGCATGAAAAGCAGGCAGATAAAAGAGTCATATACAGTATTTTAGAATGTTCTCTAACAACCTGCGAAAATATCAAGGAAATTATAGATTATAGCAAATATCATGTAGGTAAAAATGACAACAATCCATTAACAGATTCCCCCATGAAGCCCCACAGAGAGGGGGTCATTCCTGGCTGTGGCCTTAAGGCTTCATCACTCCTCCATTCAAACTAGACACTGGGCAAATAACCTGCATTCACTTATTGAACTAGTACTCATTCATTCAGATTAAAACAGGACATCCTGTCTGCACAGTGGTTAAAACACCACAACACCTGTTCTTAATGTGAAATACCTGGTCTTTATGTGAAATACCTGTTCTAAATGTGAAATGCGTGTTTTTAATGTGCAATACCTGTTCTTAATGTGAAATACCTGTTCTAAATGTGAAATGCGTGTTTTTAATGTGCAATACCTGTTCTTAATGTGAAATACCTGTTCTAAATGTGAAATGCGTGTTTTTAATGTGCAATGCATGTTCTTTATGTGCAATACCTGGTCTTTATGTGCAATACCTGATCTTAATGTGAAATACATGTTTTTAATGTGCAATACATGTTCTTAATGTGAAATGCGTGTTTTTAATGTGCAACACCTGTTCTTAATGTGAAATACGCGTTTTTTATTGTGCAAAACCTGTTCTTAATGTGAAATACGTGTTTTTAATATGCAATACGTGTTTTTAATGTGCAATACCTGTTCTTAATGTGAAATGCGTGTTTTTAATGTGCAATACCTGTTCTTAATGTGAAATGCGTGTTTTTAATGTGCAATACCTGTTCTTAATGTTAAATCCGTGTTTTTAATGTCCAATACCTGTTCTTAATGTGAAATGCGTGTTTTTAATGTGCAATACCTGTTCTTAATGTGAAATACGTGTTTTTAATGTGCAATACCTGTCTTCAAGTGCAAAATCTGTCTAAACAGTTCACTGTGTGCAACATCTTTTTTTCTCTCAGTATACCAAATGCAATAGGGGAGAGCGGGGTAAACTGAGCCACTTTTTACATTGTTTGACCTGTAGGCAAGTGGAAACGAAATTGAAGTGAATTCAACACATGTACATTGATTTCATGATGTCTGACATCAATGGAAATAATTAGACCACATCCATAATGATTGGTCATGGAAATATAACCTTTCAAAAAAAAAGGTCTTTGTGGCTCAACTTGCCCCCCAAAAAACAACCTAGCCTAGCAATTCAGGCTAATACCTAGCTACATGATTCACATGGCTTTATACATTGATAGTTCAGCAACACATTTGATGTATTTTTTTAAATATAGTTAAAATTGTTTTGAGTTTATAGGCTCTATGCGTGATATGTTGAAAATTTACTTTGACATGCAAAAAATGATTTTTGGAGAATAAAAGTTACTTAACACTTCAGTTTGTGTTTCTGTTTACCACAGAGAGCTTGAAATCCAGAGTTTTTTGACCACTGATTTGTACCGTTTCCCAGAGACAGGGGGTGGGTCAATTTACCCACAGGCTCAACTTACCCCATTCTCCCCTGCTCATTTTACTTCACTTCAGTAAGTGCAATATTCTGTTTATTATGGTTCATTAAGCGAAACAACATAGTTCATAGCTCATCTTGATAAACCTCTTAATAAAAACAGTTTTTATATGGTTTAGTACTTATCACTTATTTGTTACTTACTGCTTACTTATTGCTTATTTGATTGTATATCTATCACTTACTTTATTTTATGCCCTTATTACATCTTACTTTCCAGCTGCTGTGTTATGTGAAGAGCAATGTTAATTCCAAATTCCCTAACCCTTCTGATTCTGAACTCCTCTGAGAAGAAGATGACCTCACATCTGTACACACAAAGCAGAAGTCAGAGTGGTTTCACGCTGCATGGACTCACTTAATCAACTCACTGACGGAGTTTGAGGCTTTGCTTTACCGTCACTTTTAAAAATGTCACTGTAAAATAACAGTAAAATACTGTCAGCAGAAATGTCCAGTGACCTCCTGTTATTTTTCAGTGCGTGTACTGCAATTTATTTTATAGTATAATACTGTAAATTGGGTTACAGTATGAATGTGAAATAACAGTCAAATACCAGGGGCCCTGCTGCCAGTATTTTACAGTTATTCAACAATGAACTTTTTTCAGAGTGCTGTATTTAAACAAAACAGGATTTTACTATTATTTTACAGTGAAATTACCGTTGACATTTTTATGTAATTATACAGTAATTTGTGACAGTGACTGTACAGTGTGTGAGATGCTTCTCAGATGTTCATATGCTAAATAACAATAACACAAGCAGAACTGTAAAACTGGGCAGAGCTGGAACTATGTCTTCTTTTAGAAAACTACAAACACCAAAACAAAGACCATGAAGGAATTGCAAACAGGGCTCTGACTGACTGGCAGCACTTTGTTTCTCAAGAACATGTTCAAACAGTACCAGTTGGACAACTTTCAAAGAGGCAAAAGTAACAGGCTGATGATCGTGTGCCACTCATAAACAGATATATATCTAACCATGAAAACCATCAGTTCCAGTGCTTGTTGATGAATGTCAGTTTGTCACCGTGCAGAGAGGAACCATGAGCAGCTCAAAGCTGCAGAAACTTCATGCACATCACATCAAAAAACAGATACATGATTGTTTCGATTTAACATCCAGATTTTATTTTCTAACTTTCTCTTTCCTGTTTCTAATCTTAATTCTAAAACTGATCCATTATTTATCTAAATATAAATTAAGTATTAAAAGACAGATACAGTATATACAGGAAAACTGGTAAATGTTTTCCAATACAAGTTTCAGTGTTTGTAGCAGATGCTAATTTTTAACATTCATCCCTAAAAATGCTTTTGTGTGAGTCAAAGATCACAGCAGTGAGCTCAAAAGGGAAAAGCTGAGTTAGCAACAGCAGAATGTAATAAAAAACTTATTTAGCAGTGAAGGTAGAGAAAATGTAAAATGACTGCAGGTGAACAAATTCATATTTTGTTATTATAATAACCATCATCATGCAAACACACACAGATCTCTTGTGTGTGTAGAATTGTTTGTTCCTCTTTGCCTCCTGTCTTTTCTGAAAAGCCTTGAAAGCAGTTCTTCCTTGTCTTTGTGGATTAGCAGAGGTCACAAAGGGTCGCCTGCTGGTGGCGCAGAAACCATCTAAAGTGTGTTGCTCCTGTTGCACACAGGTGTAAAAACACCCAGGTAAAGGTAGAGGGATGCATAGGGTGAGACTGAGAGAAGTCTAATTGGTGAAGTGCTCCTGTGGCTCTGCAGAGAGTCCTGCTCTGTGTCTGATGGTCTAAGAGTCTGACACGGTCCTGTGTGGATGACTTAGCAGTTACCTTTCCGCTGCACTCCATCCTGGCCTCCTGGATCACTCTCAAACTCCAGACTTCACCTTCAGGCCGTGAAATCAATCCTGCTGGTTTTTGTAATCTGTGGGCTTTTCTGAGATCTATTTTCTACAGACACATGTCGTCATGATGCGGCCTGCACCATCCTTCAGTCCAACACCACTGTAAACAGATCTTTCTCAGTTTCTCTCTTCATTCACCTGCTGCTACACTAAGCTCATTAGTGACGTCAGAGCTAAGTGGATCTTAACGAGCTGGCGTGCACCCAGAGGAGTGTGAGGATCTGTGCTCTGATTGGCTGAGAGGTAACACAGCAACAAAGACACGTGTAACGTCAGAGCAGATAGTTGACCCAGATTTATTTTCTAAGGTTTGTAAGCAGTTGTTGAAGTTGAACCCAAAAGCAGCTGAGAGTTAGAAGAAGCCATTTTAGTGAGTTTTATCCTCAGAAATGAGTAGAGGTTGAAAGGAATCAATCCACTGGAGGTGAACTGTGTGGCTTAAGGAGGAGGCAGGTGAATGTCCATTTGTGAGAGCGTGGCAGAAGGTGGGCAGTCGCAAAGGAGACTCATGGAGGCACGGTCTGAGTTTGTGAACAGTCAGTGGAGGAGAAATATTCAATCATATGAGCGCAAAACATTTTCAGACAGAAAAACTGTTTGTTTGTTTTTTTAGAATAATATTAAGATTTAATTTCTCCATGTAAAAAATGTCTTTCCCATTGGTTTACTTGAAAAAATAGAGAGAAAAAAATAGAGACGCTTTTAACATTTTAATACACTCCCATGTCCATGATAAAGTCTCTGCAGAGATCATTGAGACGATGCAGGTACAAACTTTTAGCCTGGAAACTTTGTAAGGAAGCTGTATTAATTACAGGATTTATAGTGACGAAGACTATTTCACTCCTCACAATATTATCATATGAACATGACCTGTGTGTGTGACTAAGTGACCAAACGCTGTTCATTTACATGGGATCACAAACAGCCTGCTTATCTCATGGTACGAATAATCATAAAACTCGGGTCTATCAATGTGTAATTTCACACGATGGACACACTTCAGCTCCACTCCCTCCTCAGTCTGTGACAGGTTCAGGCTGGAGTCTGCAGCTTCTTTCAGAGCTCAAACACATCTTTAAAAGACAACTTTCAACATTTCTTGACCTCAAAGCGAAACATTAAAAAAAATTGTGGCTTCTAATAGTCAAATGTTGCGGATGAATTAATCAAGGTATAAACAAAGGATGTGTAAATTAAATGTTTAAAACTCTGCTGTAGTTAAGTTTGTCACATCCACGCTGCTGACAGCTGCAGTCATTTCCTTGCAGACAACCTTTTTTTGACTCTCTCTAATGCCACTGTTCCGACTGCCAAACAACATGACGACTGTTGCTGTGGCGTTGTCGATCCACAGCGCAGGGAAGTTTCCTCTTTCTCGTGATGCGTCCCTCCATGTCGTAAATTCCGTGGGTCCAGCCAGCTGAACCTTGAATATTTGCGGATTATTGTGTAAATTACGATTGTTTTCAGCCACCACATTTATCAGCAATTGATCTGGCGTAAGCCGTGATTGGCCCTGCGTTTTGTAAATCACACGCAAACGCTGCCGTAAGCTGATTGTTACACCCAGATCTGCGCCAATTCCCACCCAAGATTGATAAATGACACTGTTATGGTGTCAGTGGGGGTGCAAATGGCCCCATCCATCAAAGGATAATTTGGACATCATTTTGAAGGTGCATGTTTCCAAAGAGTTGGCGAAAAATCCACACACTGTTGTGAGGGTTCCATCTGGACATAACTTTGTAAATTTTTGTTTGTATAATTGGTACAAACTAATGAAGTATTTTTGTTGTAACAGCTCATGAAGCCATGAGTGAGGAGTAAAGTCAGTGCATATGAGGCCCTGTGTGACCAACTGTCTGTGCTCCTTGGGCGCAAACTGGCCATTTGTGCTCGACTGGCATGGACTGGTGGTCGTTGCTCCATATGGCCAGCCCATTTACCCAATGATTTTTACATTTTGTTTTATGTTAACAAAACAAAATGTATTGATGGGCTTTGCTTTTTGGGACAATTTTAAAATGGAGTGTTTTAAGATAACACAGCCGGTTCATGCAGTGGTGCTCAGACAGCCTACCTTGTTTTCGTCCAAAGTAACGTACAACACAGCTCGATGTACAACAAGGTCACATATCCACTGTGTACCCTCCTCACTGACGGTTCAAATGTCCTAACTTAGTGGATATCTTGAAACAACCTTTACAAATTAAGTTGGACCCACACATTGCAAATAAGTAATAGTAATGCCAAAACTTTATGTTCACACAACATATTTACAACTAGTTAGTTAAACAAATTTGGGTCTTGCTAAATGAAAGGAATTTAATTAGGTGAAAATAACACAGCCAAGATTTATTGAATTTACTTGGTTACTTTTTATGGAGTATAGGTGGCATGATAAAATCATGTTCATCTAATGAATTGAGTTTTTTTTGAGTGTAGTCATCTAACAGGGAATGAATCTGACTCCACTCTGATCCTCTGAAAGAGTGAGAAAGGATCTTTAAAGTGGACATATCATGCTTGTTTCTCCTTTTCACTACGCCAGACTAGGATGCCTGTAAAGCATTTCTGCCCTCAGTACAAGTCATTTAGTTCCTTCATTGCCCCACAATAGCGTTCTCGATATCCTCATTTTAGGCCATTCTGAAGATCTCGTTGAAACGCTCCATTTCCAGAATGACCTCCGGTAACCTCGCAACGTCACAGCCCTCTGTGCTCTGATTGGTTAGTTCTATCAGAGGGGCGGAGGGGGTAGAGCCAGGGGGCGGTTTTTGCAGCATAGCAGTATTTACAAAATCGCCACACTGAATGGAGCAGACCGAGCGAGTTTGCTGTTTGCCAAAACTTCACTGTAAGGCATTGATAGCACTAAAATCCAACTGGACACAGATCATCTCAGGACGCTTCAGTGTGGTGAGTCAAAGGTACTGTAACATGTATAGTTTATATGTTTATACTGGGCTCTTGGTGGGTGTATCCCTCGGTGGTGGTTGTGTGACTAACTGACATCACAGAGGAGGAGCTGCTTTATCAGATTACTCCAATAAAAAGAAAGGATCCTCGTGTCGTCACGACGGTCAAAATCTTGCGGCCAACTGGCAATGACCTATTTTCAGAGGCATCTAATCTCGTTCTAGGATATCAGAAAAAATACGATATCATTTTTTTGAAAATTCAGGGGGTGAAAGGTCTTATTTTCAAATTTATTATATTATATGTAAGTATTAAATCAGGGATCAGCATGATATGTCCCCTTTAAACTCAGCTGTATCTTAACATATGCTGTGTCCAAGAAAAGTTCACGGTGAGAAAATCATGTGTTCTTCTTTTATCTTTCTCTTTTCAGACCTAAAGGTGACAGCAGGTTTTGAAATATTTCTGAATCTTCAACACACATGATTGATGACCTTATCTGTGATTTGCTGAAGCATGAGTGGGAAAGGTGAAATGTGTCTGTGTTGTCTTGTGGTAGCTCGCTGGCTTGAAAAATTGTCAGTGAGGTGAAGAGAAAGGTGCTCTCTACTCCTGTGGAGGAATGAACTCTCACTACCTGGAACGCCAAAAACAGCAGCAGTATGACAAAAGCCGAGCCATGGGGTTTGTTTTTTCAAGAAAATGACTACAACCAAAAACAAGCTCTCACAACACACGTGAAAAAAATGAAGTCAAGCAGACTGAAGGAGCTCAAGGTGACCGTCTGATCTACTTGGTACCTGCACCATGACAGCTGATGTCTTTCAGGAGTCTTTTAGTCCGATGCCTGGGCTCAAGGTGTGCAAACCAGAACCAAACCTGTTTCTGCTGATTTTGAACTCCTTAGTTCCATTAAAGGCTCCATACCATCACCAGCTGCTCCTGTCTCTGAGCTGTTTTCTGCAAAGAGCCTGAAAAACTGAAGAGAAACCAAACAACTAAAACAGCTGTGTGCTCAACATCTGATGATAAGTGCTGAATCTGATCACTGCAAACAAAAAGAAAGAGCTAAAGAGGCTTTGCATAGATCAGGGCTCAAAGGCTTTTTCTTTTCTTTCTGTCAGAAAACTGAAATTCCAGCTCAATTCATTCCTAGAGTATTACCCAGGAGTGGCTCTGACATTCACGTCATAGCACATGTTCCCAAATATTCTTTTCAAGGAATGACAAATGATAGCGTGTCTTTTATTTCACATTGTGCTAACATTAACTCACCTTAGTGTGACATTTACACACAGATGTGAAAAACCAGACCCCTGACTCAACCCACTAGTTGTGTGTGTGTGTGTGTGTGTGTGTGTGTGTGTGTGTGTGTGTGTGTGTGTGTGTGTGTGTGTGTGTGTGTGTGTGTGTGTGTGTGTGTGTGTGTGTGTGTGTGTGTGTGTGTGTCTATGTGTTTGTCTGTGTCTGTGTCTGTGTCTTTGTGTGTGTCTGTGTCTTCTGTCTTTGATTGTGTGTTTGTGTTTTGGTGTGTGTATGTGTGTGTCTGTGCGTGTGTGTGTAGGAGTTCCTCGTGTTGGTCCAGGTGAGGTCTCTCTGTCTCTTTAATCCTCTGGGGACAGGAGTTATTTTTATGTGCACTGGGTTCAGTCAGTGAGGCTAACATATGTGACCTGATGGTGTGGTTATCTGTTAATACAGATTACACAAGCAGGGTGCTCTTTAAGTGGATTTATCAAACCGCAAAACCTGAACCGTCAGCCAATCAGCAGACAGGAAGTTTTGAACTGACTCTTAGAATAAGAGTTCAGTGTTAGGCTGCTGAATGTGAAAAACAAAACAGAAATAAGAAGAAATGAGAAAAGAATGAGCAAAAGTGTTTTAAACCTGTCATGTTTTCAATGGCCAACAGGGATGACTCCATTGACAATCCCAGTGTATAGTCTGTGTTCAAAAAAGGTCTATCTCAAAGGAAGCTTTGTTGGATGTCTTTAGATAATCTATCTGGTGAGGTTGGAGTTGGTAGATGAGCTCTGGTTGGACATAACCAGGATTCACTAACGTTACACATTACACACGTTAGCACCGTGCTGTGAGTACAGAGAAATATAGGCGTCTGTTAAACTATGGTACAAACTGACAAAGTTTGCTTGCTGTCACTTTTCAAAGCGTAGCTCTACCTAACTGTTGACAAATACTTTACCCTGTGGCGTTGTATCTGGTAAAAGTTGTCTTAAACAAAGAAAAATAGAGTTTAAAAGAAAATCTGATTTTAATCTATTTCCAAAGCAAACACATGCCTTGGTAGGATTCAGGTCTTTATGGCAGTATATGAGCCTCCAGCCAAAAGGTGGAGCTGTGGTTCAATTCAAACTGAGCCTTCTTACAGAGAGCTTCTTCAAAGAACTGATCCCTTAATGAGATGAGAATTACATTAAAGTTATTACAGCACAACATCTATCACCAGTCCCCCCACAACAGATTATTCATGGACCACTGTCCCTAGTTTGAGAAAGAAACAAAAGGAGTTACAAAGGCTTTTCAAAAGTTTGTCAAGTCATGTAAAAGTTTTCTACACAAACAGAGGTTTGATGGACAGAAGCTCAACAGACGAATTGAAGCTGCAAGCAGCATTGAACAGGTCCTCGCAGGTACCTTCTGCTGGTCTTTCCCTTTTTGCTATCAAGGTATAACCTCCACTGTGAGGGTTTCATATGTTTCTGACCCTCTTAGTGCTATAACAGTTGATACCATGTATTATTTCCTCTGCTAAGTCACATGACCAACTGCAAATCAGTGTGTGACATCATCACAGAACTGCTGCAGCAGAGGAGGATCCAAATTCATTAAAGTTTACAAACAACTTGTAATATAGGCCAGAATGTTGACTTAATCTGTGTAAACATATGTTGTTTTGTGGGAAATTTTGTCAGAAATCCATTTGTGTCATTTTTAAAGCTGTACAACTTTTTCTTTTTTGTCTAGATTCCCAAATGCGGCAGCCTACATGGGCAGGAATAAGAAATCCCATGTACTTACATGGACCCCTGGTTTCTTGCTTCATATAAAAACAAAAACATATGCTTTATTTTTATTGAAACCACAATTACTATTTTCTGTGTAAGTGTTGAGATAATATCACCAAGACAGATCTATGACTGAGGCTGGATGTTTACTGAGTGATACATTGTACTTATTACTAAAGCAAATGGTGAATAATGTCTTAATATGGAATACAATCACAGTTCATCCTAACCTGAATATTTGACCACCGCTGCTGAAGAGCCTCTACCGGAGCACTTGAGGGCAGCGCAGTGTTTTGTTTTAAGAACAACCTTTTGAGTTCAGGAAAATGCTTGTATTCCTCAAACCCATCTGTTGTTGGGGCATCCAGATAAGTGTCCACTTTAGTTTCTTCAGAAACCTGAGGGTTCCTGTTAAATTCAAAGAATGAAGCCACGGGATCTTTCTTCTCACTTTCACCACTGGTCAGGGTTTGACCTGAATCTCCTGCATCAAAAGCCGCGTTTCCACCAAGCAGTCCGGGTCGGTTTGTCTCGGTACGGTGCACTTTTAGCGGCATTTCCACTGAGTCATCCCGGGACGGATCCCTAAAAACCGAGACGAGCCGTCCCACTTTTTTGGGACCCTTTTGTATGGGTGCCAGACTGAACCGATCCGCTCTCGGGAGGTGGAGCAACACACTGCAGACCGTTGATTGGTCAAAAGAATTGTCACTTACCCCGACAGCGGCTGCATTTCTCCTGGCGGCACACAGACTTCTCTGAAACAAAACTTGATTGCCCTTTGGATCAAAGAGCTACATGACAATCACAGAGAGGACGAAATGCTGCATGTCTTCCATCCATGCTCTTTGTTTACTGTGTCGCGTTTTCTTCTTTGTTGGATTTAATAGCGGGGTAAACTGCTACTGCGTCGTGCTATTGTTTAACAGCTGTGGCTTCCGGCATCCAGCTTACACGCCGCCCACCACGAGAGGGCACAGTTTGCTGTGGAAACGCAAACGGGATCAGGCCTAACTGTCCCAAACCGTCCCAAACCCTACTGAACCGACCCGGACTGGTTGGTGGAAACGCAGCTTAAGTCATCAGAGTGAGTTTGACATTCTCTTTTAAGCATCAATCTGTACTGGAGACGTTTCACATCATCTTCAACCCAGTCTAGCTTGAACCTTGGCACCAGCATAGCAGACAGTATATTCTCCCTCTTCTCCAGAAGACCAGCTAGCCTTGTGCTTAGTGACTGCACGATGTTCTTTATGAGTGGGCACGTTGTTGACGTTGTGTCATTTTATATGTACGAACTACTCGCTCATACCGTGCAAGTTACTCATGTGCTTTTTTGCCATGCCGTTTAAGATCGGCTGCCGACGTCGCTAATGTACGGACATGTTTTTTTAATCCCGGTGGACAGAGTTTACAATGGTAGGTAAGATTTTTACAATCAGCGTCAGTACTGACTTTAATGTAGAAATCCTTCAAGTAGTCAAATTGGTCTGAGTGGTCAGAGTTGCTCCTGCTGGATTCCTCGTCCATGCTGGCTGACTGTGTTTGTTTCTCAGTAAACACATCCTCCTTCCTTGCACACATGTGAATTGTGATGAGACTGGGGTCCGCTGATGACGAAGTTGGTAGAGTGACCGGCCGGAATTGCGGTTGCCAGATCGGGTGGTTATCCGCAACAGTCTATTAGTTGTTTACCATGTGTTTTTACAGTTTTAGCTGGGTTTTTCGCCTGGATGGCTCTTGAAATCTGTCACTAACGTAATCTGTATGAAATCCAAGTGCCGTTCAAGAAATAAAAGACAGAGTTCACGATTTAGCGTTCATCAAGCAAAAATGAATGGGACGTTCACGTTCACCCAGAAGATGAGTTACTTAATGAACGAACGATCTTTGAAAGTGTTTGGGTACGACACTGCACAGAGGAGGAAGCTCAAGGCACTTATATGCTGCAGTCCTGATTGCTAATTGCTCACCAGACCTGAATTTGTTGAGTTTTGAACACCTGTGTGTTGTAGGTTGATACCACTGAGATGTTACATGAGAAGTGTGTGTAACAACAGAACATTGTGTGTTGTGTTTTGACAACAAGTTCATGTACAATTGACTGCAGAGTGTATTGTAGGATGAAGCTTTGAGCTTTCACATTAGAGGTGTGTGCAACAACTGAACATTGTGTGTAGTGTTAGACAACAAGGTGATGTGCAATTGGCGTCAGAGTGTAAAGAAGGAAAGTCAGAGTCTGGGGGGCATAAGGGAGTTTGAAGCAGTGACGATTCAGGTCAGGCGAATGGTAGGTGAGGTTAAGGTTGTGCAAATTTTGCCAAAGTTAAGTTTTTTGTGTGCTAACAATTGTGAAAAACTGTAAATGTACATGCAGGGAGGCCTGCTAGGAGGGAATTGCAGTAGTTGATGTGTGATATCACAAGGGCCTGTACCAGAAGCTGCGTGGCCTGTTGTGTCAGGTAGGGGCTGACCTTCCTGATGTTACAGAGGGCATATCCACAAGATCGAGGAATCAAGGCCACGTGAGCCTTAAGAGTCAGCTGGTCATCAATCATGACACCCAGATTCCTGGCAGACTTTGTGGCACAAGTCGATTGGAATCAAGCAGGACATTGATCTGTGGTTGAACCGAGGGACAAGCAGGAAGGACAATGAGCTCAGTTTTGGACAGATTTGACTGAAGGTGGCGTTCCTTCATCCATGTGGCGATATCAGCCAGACACGCTGAAATCCAAGCTGAGACAGCTGTGTCGTCAGGAGGAAAAAACAAGAAAAATTGAGTGTCATCAGCATAGCAGTGGTAGGAGAAGCTATGAGAGCGGATCACTGCACCAAGTGAGGTGGTGTATAAGGAAAAGAGTAGGGGACCGAGCACTGAACCCTGGTGTACCCCTGTTGATAACCCATGTGAGTTTGACACTTCTCTTTGCCATGACACTCTGATGGATCCGTCTGTGAGGTAGGACTTGAACCAAGACAGCGCAGATCCTAAGATTCCAAGTTCAGAGAGTGTGGAGAGGAAGATTTGGTGGTTTACTGTGTGTGACCCGAGCTTGTTTAAAAGCTGTGGGGAAGACCCCAGATTCCAAGGAAGAATTGACAATGTGTGTGACTGCAGGATTGCAAGAAATCTTAAGAAGTTTCTGTGGTCTTCTCTCACCATGAACCCGTAGAACATTTGTTGAATGTCAGCTGTTAGCCAATGGCCTCCTTTCTAAACCTAGGCAGCACACCAAGTAAGGAGTTATTTAAGTCAGGGTCTGAGAGCAGAGCACTGATGAGAGAGATGCCATCCTCTTGAGCACTTGAGTCAAAAACAGCTCGTATTTGACCGGGCTTCTGGGAGTGGTACACCCTGAAAATGGGTAAGTTTCAACACTCTTCATTTTCCCGGAGGGGAGGGGCTTCCTCAGCATGTTTGTTCTCAAAAAGCTTTTCCATAAAGGTGACAAACTGTTCTTTCGTTGAAGGGATTTTGTTCAGAGTACGTTGCAGGGAGTGCAGGCAAGAAAGAGGTTGACCACGGTTGTTTTGGATGTGTGGTCTGGGTGATCTGATTGGCAGAGGAGCTATCCAGTTGTTTTGTACATCTCTACTAAACTTTGTTGATATGATCTCCAAGATGGTCTCGTCCTCGAAAGACAGGGCAGGTTTGTCATCATTCTTTGTTCTCATAAACACATCCAGTCCAAGTTTGTCTTTGGCAGGGGTACTAGCATTGGGACAGCCTGACAGAGAGGTGGAGGTACGGCGTCTTTGCTCCCTGCCATAGCCTGCTTTTTCTTTAATGCAGATGTTATTCTGACAAAGTGACAAAAGAGATCGACATCCGTTCTGCAGGCCATTAGTCTTACAGTGGGCTTGTGTGCACTGTCGATACAAACTTCACTCACTATCGCCCAACCTAGGTCCAAGGGTTAGGCAAAAGGAGTGTTGTGGGGCCCATGAATCCATTGTCTCACCTTGTGAACTCATGTGAGGTCTCTCCCAAGTAAGATTAGGTTCTGGGCTTCAGGATCAATCTCTGGAATGTAAGGCGCAACAGGTGTCGGGTGAGTATGAGCAAGAGCAACCTCTGGTGTCGGAATTTCAGATCTGTTGCTCATAATCTCATTGTGTTCAATGAGTTGAGGTAAGTCCAAGCACACATCACCATTTACAGCTTCCATCTGAAACACAACCAGGGACCTATTACTTTGGTCATCATAGATGGTGTACATCTTGACTGTGCGTTCTTGTTGTCCTTGAGGAAATACCTGCACCAAGCATATCTTCCCACAAGATTGTGCTGGGAGACCTTCTCCACAGATCTCAGTGCACCTTGAAGTTACCTCTGGAGGCAGGTCATTTCATAGCTCAGGTTCTGGTTCTGCCACAGGAGAGGCTAGGGGTGAGAGGGTTGAGTGCATGTTTTCTGGATGCATGCATTGTGCTGATTACTTTGGCACTCATTACACGTCAGCTCAGCCAAACATTCTTTGGCCATGTGAGCAGGTGAGCAGCACTTGAAACTATGTCTATGTTCTTTCAGTAATTTTTTTGCGTTCTACTAGCAGCTTCATTTTGAATGCTTGACATTTCTCCAGGGGATGAGATTTATTATGAAGCTGGCAATACTTGGCTTGATCTGTGTTAAACTTCTTGTCTGTCCCTGTTTTACATTCTACGCCTGAGTCTGCTGCTGCAAGCACATCTGTTTTGTGAACAGATATGGTGGCCTTCATACCTTTATGTCTCGCTATTGGTTTGTCGTTGCAGTACTGAGAGTGGTAACTGAAAGGAGGAAAGTAAACTCCATGCTGTTCTTTGTAGAGTGAGCCAGCAGAGACCATTTCTCCTGTAAGCTAAGTGGTAGCTTCTCAACGATTGGGTTGATGCCCGGGGGTGTATTTAGGTAGCTGTGCCCAGGTAGATACCCGTCTTCTTTAGCTGAGAGTAGCTCCATGAGCAGGTCACTTAATTCCCTTAGCTTAACTTTCTCCTTTGGTGAGGGACGAGGAAAACTGTCCAGACACCTAAAAAAACTACTCTCAATACCTCAGGGGTTGCGTAGCACTCGTGGAGTCTCGTCCAGGACAGCTGAAGTGCAGCATGGGGATTGCTGACATAGACAGTTCATATTCTTTTGACATGTTCAGATGATTCTTTTCCGAGCCTATTTACTCGTAAATCCACCTCCTCACTGGCCGTCAGATCCAAGCCCTGTGTGGCGTTAATGAAGAAGACTGCCATGCTCGGAAGCTCTCCGGCTGGTCATCGAATTCAGAAAGTCCTGTGGTCACCAGCTCTCTGCATGCAAGATATTTAGCAAAGTCTGTCATATTATCTGCTGGAGTAACAGGTGACTCATGCGTGTTTTTCTTCGGGAATTAGTCTGGATAGTTCTCACACTAGAATGAAGAGGAGCCTGGCTCCTGATGGGCTTTTGAGGGGCTGTGCTTCTTGGGGAGGTGTGGCTGGTCTAAGGGTTGGTGCTGGCCTGGTGTTCAAGATATGCTTCAGTGCGCTGCTTCACAAACTGTGAAGAGATATCGCTCCTAGTACTACCCATGTCCTCACAGTCAGTCCCTGCTGCAGCCTCTAAAATTTCAGCTTCTGCCATGGCAGCAGCAGCTACCTTTCCTAGCTCCAGTGCCTTTAAACCTGCCTTCTATGTAGCTTTTTCCAAATTTAGTTTAGCTCTTTGCTTTTTCAGCTCTAATTCCTCTTGTGAAAACGTGACTCTGGTATGGGCAGCCTCAGCTTTCGTTCCAGCCTAAGCAGCGGTGCTAGCTACCGAGGAAGATGATGTCTGCTTTGAACACTTAGATACTGATGACATTTCTTCATGTTTGTCTTTCGCCTGGACTTCCATAACTGAAGCTGAAGAATTCCCTCCGATAATGTGGCTTTTCATTGTACTGTTCTCTTTATGTGTTGTACTCCTGGAGTGTTAACATTAATAAACAGCAAGCCAAACTCCTTTTCAAGAGCCAGGAAGTGAGCGTCCTTGCTCCTTTAATGGCTTCTTCACAGTAGAAGGTTAGATTGACTACATTGAAATGGAGTGAAACTACAAAAAAAGAGACAAATCGCTCTTAATAAACTGCTTTGACAGCATCAACAAATGTGGACAGTTCTCCTGTAATGACTGGTAGTGCTGTAAATATGTATCAGGTAAGTAGCATGTGAAAAATAACAGCTAGGTCTTCTGAGATTAACCCAATAAAACATGTACAAATGAAGAAAGGTGCATCCAAAACTCACAAATATGAGTCATAAAACATAGTACTAATATGTATTACTTACAGCCATTGCTTTCTGAGGGATTTGGGGAGGGCATTGGGCTGGACTACAACAGAGAAACCACACAGATGCAGCATGCTGTTTTTCTCCCACAACAGCTGAACTTCCTACTTCCTGTTTTCTGTGTTCAAGCTGACTTCAAAATAAAAGCATGAAACTTTTAATACAAACAAACCATCTCACTAAGTTGTTCTTAACCTTAACATACATAACACACAAAGGGCAGAACAAAGTGCTTTAGTGCGTTGCAATCTAAAATGTGCAACAGAGTTAACCCTTGTATTATGTTCGTGTCACCCCCCCTTACTTTTGATGTTCTGGTTTAACTTCTCTTATATTAACACAAAAAACATCATTCAAGCATAATCATCACCAGATTTTATTTAACACCCTTCCAATGATGTAAACAATGTCTCCAACTCATAGTGAACATTTATGAATGCAGTCAATATACAAAAAATTGACACTGAACATTAGAAGAATTATCCAAACGGACCAAATTTTTAAATGTAAGATTATGAGGGTGCCTGTGAAAAGATGTGATGCATTCTTTAGTCTGGAAAGTGTGGTTCCCGTGGAGGAATAGGCACATAAGCGCGGGAAAGAGACATGTTACAGAAACAAACACTTAATTGTTTTGTTTGATGTGCCTTTGAACAGGTATGATGCATTAGTTTGGAAAGTGGTTCATGTGGAGGGATAGGCACACAAGCGTGCAAGAGAGAGACAGGTTCCCATAATTGACACCTAATTCTTCAGCCTAAATGTGTGTATGTGTGTGTGTATGTGCGTGAGGGGAGAGGGGGTGGTGGTTGTGGATGTGTGTGTCTGCATGGATGTTTTCCCATCTAATGGATTAACATAATATAGTATTACCCATTCATTTTCTATGCCGGTCATTTTTGACCGGGAACACCACAGGTGTTTCAAAGTTGATTGGATCAGTCAAAATTCAATGAAAGTGGTGATCAGCAATGTTATATGTTCAAATGCCTGGTGTGGAGGATATCATAAGATCTTGATGCGATCAGAGGAAAAATATTTTTTTTATGTTTGAATGAAGTTGTAAATCGGTCTTATTTGACCCGAACATCATAGAAGGGTTAAGGATATCAGCACAAGTAGAATTAAAGTTATGTAACAGTTCTTCAGCATTAAAAGTGTGATCATCATCCAAAGTGCTCAAAATATCACCAAAAGGGCGTGCAGGGCATAAAAGCACAGGTCATAGACCTGAAACATTGGATTGATAC
Organism: Halichoeres trimaculatus; assembly: GCF_033239565.1. Taxonomy (NCBI): domain Eukaryota; kingdom Metazoa; phylum Chordata; class Actinopteri; order Labriformes; family Labridae; genus Halichoeres; species Halichoeres trimaculatus. The sequence goes on along the minus strand of NW_027437189.1, from coordinate 35,289,714 downwards.
AGTGAACAGTACAGGCAGATGGTCAGAGATGCACGCTGATTCAGAAATTTTGTTAACACACACACAGATGGCACCAATTCAAACTGACTTTATTAACTCGCAAATTTACTTGTTTATTAAGTCGTAAATTTTCCACTTAATGAACTCGCAAATTTTTGAGTTTCTAAAGTCGTAAATTTGTGACTTTAGAAACTCAAAAATTTTGAGTTTTTTTCTTGAATTTTTTTTTTTTTATTATTATTTCTTTACTGGCCCAATACGCCGTCTTACTGTTACCATCTGAACCCTGCTTTTATTAGAACCTGTTTCTATCTGTACTGTGTTGTGCTGAGCTTGTATTGCTGAGCTGGAAAGGAGAGTTCATTCTCAGAAACCATGCTCTCCTTTCTTGAACCAAATCCCTACTGGAGGAGTCATGTGCACACTGCACAGTCAGACTCAGTCCCACCCAGAGTTGGAGTCCTGATAGCTTCAACAGGCTGAGAAACATTTAAAGGGATTGTGAAAACTATGAATCAGATTCAGAGGGGTTTGCCTGTTTTTGCAGGTTTCATGTCTAGAGGACCTCGTTGGAAAAGCTTGTCCTCTACATACACACACACACACACACACACACACACACACACACACACACACACACACATTTGAAACCAGCACACTCTGTTTTAACTGTTCCTGTGTGGGAACAATGCACCAAAATAACCCTGGGAATGTGTGCATCCTGAACCAGCTGTTGTTTCAGAGCTCCCTGACTTGGGTCACTTTGGACACTTGAGGGGAACACTGGTTTATACATTTACCTCCGTTTGGAACGGTTCCACATCGATCTGATGAGAGCAGGCTGTTTCCAGTTTGCTCACCACGCAGCAGCAGCAGCTCTTACGCAACAGCGCCTATCACCTCAACACGTTTCCACTGTCAGCACTGGAAGGAGCTGCAGCACGGCAACAAATTATTAGGCCCTGTGCGTGGCGTGTGTGTGTGTGTATGTGTGTGTGTGTGTTTGTGTGTATTTGTGGAGAGGCCCAGACATTTCCCTTACAGGCCTGAGAGAAAGTCACAGTAAACTTTTCAACAGGACTGCCTTCACATGTGACATCACCAGAAACTTGAAACCGTCATTTTGTGTGGCCCTCCCTCCCTCCTCAACGCCCGCTGCTGCTGCTCCAACATTTGCTCCCTCCCTCTCCAAACCTCCCCCTGTGCTCCTCTGCTGGGCTTCAGAAACATACCAGACTCCCCGTCCTCTCAGACCCAAGCTGCACCTCTGATCTCAGGACCTCCTGCTCACCTCGCCGCTCAGAGGACTCAGCTGGACTTGTCTCTGCAGGTAGGACATTTCTTTTCGCTCTCAGCATGTCTGAACTGCAGCTTCTGCTGCCACGTGGGTTGGACACTTGAGCAGGGTCAGCTCCAGAGGAGTGAGGAATCATGGGAGAGGAGAGCAGAGAGAGCTGAGGGGCTTTGATTCTGGAGGATTGCTAGATTCCCTCAAAGTGACTGTGCTCTCACTGAGATGATACAGCTGTTCTACAGATGTTTACTGACAGCTTTTACATTTCTCTGCAGCTTTTTGATTCCATATAGATGACTTAAATATAACTTAAAACTCAAATAATTTTGGATGTGACTTTTTGTGTTATCTCTAGCAGTATGATATTTTTTAGATTGTTAAAGTTTGGGGGGAAAAAACTGTTTTTAATGTGTTTATGTGTAAAGACAGTCAGCAGTGAGTGCGGCATTTAAAGTGTGTACCACAGAGAGTAAAGCTGGTTTCTGTTGGGTATACATATCTAAAGATCTTCATTGTAATTACTCCTTGAAAGTTTGTTCACTAACATTGAAAATGTTAAGCTTCTTCATCTAAAATAATGCTCAGCAGGTCTAAATGTTCATGAATTTGAAGGTTTTTATGGAGAGCGTACCCAAACAACGACTAAAACAAACTGTAAACATTTTCTCAGACTCTGACGTGAGCATAAACTCAGCTGATGCTCATCCCACTAAACATCACAGAGTTAAACCTTTTAAAACTGTCATAAAGAGACCAAATGTGGTTAAAGGTGACAGTATTACATAAGCCAAATATATCTCCACGGTCCACAGTTGGAAACAGGGCAGGGCCTCAACCAGGCACACATTGTACGCTATATGTTCTCCTCTTTCCTCACCGTGTGACCATCTCTGTGAGCTGACCCATCCATCCTGAGAGAAACTGTGATTTCCAGGCTGTCTGAATGTTTATGTTGCCTCATAAAGATGCTCCATACTCTATGTAAGGGGTCAAAGATGTGTGATGTGTGAAACATTTCAGAAATTTCTCTCTCAGGAACAAACTCGGCATATTGTTCAGGGAGCAAAGCTAAGCTAACAATCCAACCAGGAGTTGCAGTTTTCAGTTTGAGCAATTCATTTGTCGTCCACTAAAGAAGGAAGTTCCTTAACTCTTAGCTTGCACGAACCAAAATAACAGTGCTGGAATGTCCTCTACATCCCCTGGAGGGCGTACACGAGAAATTAAAAAAAAAAAAAAAAAAAAAAACAGGAGTCACAACAGCACAAAAACATCCATAAAATTATTTTATTGTATTTTGAAATAGAAGAAAAATGTGATTTCCCTTTATGCTTCAGTCTGTAGGATGTTGTATTGAGTGACACAAAGAGCTTTCTGTTGGCTTACAGTCTGACAAACTTTATTTAGCTGGTCAGGACATTAGCCGACCACGCAGCAGCATTTCACTGCTGCAACTCAAGCTTCAGGGAATCCACTGTGATCACCTCAGGTGACAAAGCTTGCCTTTTTATGTTGATCCTTTGATCACAGCTGTTGGAGTTTGTCCAAGGAGAACAACAGTAGTGACTGGACCTTTGGGTCTCAGGGAGACACAAAATTTCTGTTTTCGGTCTTGAGCAAGAAAAGTTTGGGTACCCCTGGTATGGAGAAAAAAATGATTTTGAGGTCAGAAAGTAATTTTCTTGACCGAGAAGATATTTTGTTTGGTACTTATACTATTCCAGAAAAAAAGAAACATTTGTCTTATATCAGAGTAAATTGTCGTTTCTCAGCCAAAATTTGACACATTTTTCCCATGCTAATTTCAATCCACTATGCTAATTGAGCTAGCTAAACACTGGCTGACAGGGGTGGGGTGGGTTGTAACACATCTTTATAAATTGTTACAGCTATCCCCCTAAGAACATTTTCTTTGATTTAAATATTTTTATGGAACACCTAGGCCTTGGGAAAGAAAGACTGACAGAGGTGTGCCTGCAGATGTTTAAAATAAGCATTTGATGTTGTCAAAAAGGAACAGTACGCCAGTCAGATCAGTCTCAAAGGCACAAGGGATCTGGCATGTTCCTACCAATCACTGCAGAAGCTAAGGGTCCAGTGATGTCCCAGTGTAGGTTACTGGACCCAGTGATATCCCAGTGATGTCCCAGTGTAGGTTACTGGATCCAGGGGTGTCCCAGTGTAGGTAACTGGACCCAGTGATATCCCAGTGATGTCCCAGTGTAGGCTACTGGACCCAGTGATATCCCAGTGATGTCCCAGTGTGGGTTACAAAGCAGTAGCAAGGTTTCCTCTGAGGTGCAGGAGGAAACGTTGCGCCTAAAAAAAAAAATCAACCAGTGATAAAAACATTTATTTGTTAATTTGATTAAATACACACACACACACACACACACACACACACACACACACACACACACACACACACACACACACACACACACACACACACAAACACACACACACACACACACACACACAAACACACACACACACACACACACACACACACAAACACACACACACACACACACACACACACAAACACACACACACACACACACACACACACACACACACACACACACACACACACACACACAATGTTTTTGTTAGACCTATGTGTTCTTTTCACAGTTGCACTGTGGTGTTTGAACATACATACTGTTAAGTCTTGAGTCAAACAGGAAGTGAGTTATGGTCAGTCACAGAAAGAGACAATGTGGACTGTTCTATTTCAATAAACCTCTTTTTTAGGGGCATGATCTCTGTTTGCTTTTTTTTGAACAACTGTTACAACTTACCCCAATATGTATTCCAACCCACCCCACTAGAGGGGAAGGTTGTAACAAAGGAGCACCATGTATTTGACATCACCTGGTGAGGTCTGTGGTATTCTTGCAGAGGTTTAAATTGGTGCCATTTGTAGTAAACAAATGTGGATATTTTGCATTGAAGTTGGAGAACTCTGACCCATAATTCAGTGAGAAGTGCTGAAGAAAAAAGTGTTACGACCATACCCACTCCACCCTACTTTAAACTGGAGGCAGATCCAAAGGAAAGGGAACAGAGTGTAATCTTCAGATAAAGACCAACAGCTGGAAATCGTCACAGAGGGCACTCTGAGCTGGAGTGGTGTTAAACACATACCTGTGATTTCTACCTGGACATACATATCAGGCAGATGTCAGAAAACGTGACACACGCAGAGTGAACACACTTTGTTATTATGAATGAACACTCATCCTCTTTCTTTTTGGATGTGTATTCATGTTGTCACCTGATGTTTGACTTGCTGTGATGTTGTCTTATAGTAAATCGAAAGTTCAGTGACAGCCATGTTTGATTTTGTGTTGCACAAACACTGTTTGCAGAGTGAGAGCACATGTCTCAGCACAGAGTTTGGCATAAATAGACGTTTCTGTTGACAGTCGTGAACGTGTCTTTGGTCAGAGAAACATTGGCATGAATCTCTGAAAGCTGACTGGTGCAGAGGGTGGGCGGGTGTTGGTCCAAACAATCAGTCAGATAGAGACAGGTGAGCTCAGGGCCAGAGGAGACAGCTGGACTCAGAGCATGTGTCCATACTCTGACTTGAAACCTGTCATATTCACAGTAGCCTCAGACTGTCAGCATCACTTTCATGAACCTGGAGCTCCACTTTTTAAATAACACTTCTGACCTGGTTCTGAGTCTCACCCTGATTCTGTGTCCATATACGCCATAACCACTTGCTCATCATACACCCTTTCACTTATCAGCAACCACAGACAAAAACAAGTTGATGTATTCGCACAGCTAAAAGACAATCTCTCAGATTCCACCGTTGGTAGCCTCTCATTAGCCTCTGGGCAGGCTGAATTCACCACCACCGTTAAGATGGTGTGTTAAAAACAGCACAGAGCACTCACACACAGCCAGTCCAAGAGCCTCTGGATTTAAGTATGGCAGAGGAGGAGCTAGTATAACTCAGAACTTAAGGAGATATTAAGCTTTTGGATTTGTCATAATTAGAGAAATGGCCGACTTGATAAACAGGCAGGCGCTCCTTGGCTGATAATGAGGAGGCTCAGAGCCCACCTCTCCCTACCACAGTCCACTGAAGTCAGGCTGAGCCAGTATTTCCACTATGACCCGACGATAGGCTTCAGATGTAGGGTTTCACAGAGACCAAGTCCCAAGTTTGTACACTTTGTGCTTTCCACTCAGCCCATCCTGTGACTCCTCTAGAGATAAGATTCAAAAAGTTTATTGTCTTGTGCTTGGTAAAGAAAAATGTTTCCCTGTATAATTTATGTCTTTGTTGTCCAAAATGAACACCAACTAAGAATATAAAAAACAGCCAAAGAACAAGGAAAAATAGGGACAGCAACATGTAAAAAGTCCAAAATGAAGACAGTTGGAGGCAGAGTAAAGTGCAAACAGAACTTTAAACTGTGTGAAAATTAATGTAGTATTTTCAGATTAGCGTGAGGTCCAAAAGAGTCTGTGACAAACTGTTGTCTCTGAAGAGGTGGCCTGAGTGTGTGCAGTGGTTGTGGACAGCAGTGTGAGCTGTCACTGCACAGGGACAATATTTACTAAAATGAGGACTAACAGCTGCTCTGGGTGTCAAAGTCTGAGAAATCAGCTCAGTGATGTTTGAGCAAGAAGGTCATTCTCAGCTGTTATCAGTGGCTCTGTGGTTCCTGAGGCCTGCTAAAGCTCAACGCACAAACCTGGCTAATCTCCAGCTACAAATCTGCAACGCCACCTTGCTCTCAGCCTTCAGCTCCCAGCATATGGCTCTAAGCCCTCAGCTCTCAGCTCTCAGCCCTCAGCCCAAGCTCTCAGCCCTTAACTCTCAACCCTCAGCCCTCAGCCCTCAGCCCAAGCTCTCAGCCCTTAACTCTCAACCCTCAGCCCTCAGCCCTCAGCCCAAGCTCTCAACCCTCAGCTCTCAGCCCTTAACTCTCAACCCTCAGCTCTCAGCCCCCAGCCCCAGCTCTTAACCCTCAGCCCAAGCTCTTTACCCTCAGCTTTCAGCTCTCAGCTCTCAGCCCTCAGCCCCAGCTCTTAACCCTCAGCTCTCATCTCTCAACCCTCAGCTCTCAGCTCTCAGCCCAAGCTCTTTACCCTCAGTTCTTAACTCTCAGCTCTCAGCTCTCAACCCTCAGCTCTTGGCCCTCTGCTCTCAGCTCTAAGCGCTAAGATCTCAGCCCTCACCTCACAGCTCTTACTTTTCAGCTCTCATCTCTCAGCCCTCAGCCCTTTGCCCTCAGCTTTTGGCTCTTAGCTCTCAGCCCTCATCTTTCACCTCTCAGCCTTCAGTTTTCTGCTCTTAGCTCTCAGCCCTTTGCCCTCAGCTCTGAGCTCTTGGCTCTGAGCTCTTAGCTCTCAGCTCAGCTCCCAACCCTTAGCTCTCAGCAGTCAGCTCTCAGCCCTCAGCTCTCAGCTATCAGCCCCTGGTTCTCAGCTCTTAGTGCTCAGCTCTCAGCCCTCAGCTCTCAGCTATCAGCCTTTGGCTCTCAGCTCTCTGCTATCAGCTAATGGCTCTCTGCCTTTGGCTCCCAGGTCTTGGCTCTCAGCTTTCAGCTCTTAGCTCTCAACCCTGAGCTCTCATCTCTCATCTCTCAGCTCTCAGCTCTCAGTCTTTGGTTCTTTGCTCTTTGCTCTCTAAGCTTTTAGCTCTCAGCTCATAGCTCCTAGCACTTTTTTCTACCCCAGGTTATTTTATCACTCACTTCAAGCAGTTCAGGCATCGTGTTTGTCTTAGATATCTTGAAGTTTGAGTTTTTTTTGTTGTATCAGATGAATGTTGCTGAGTCTAAGTCTATTGAGTCCATTAGTCTAAGAATAAGATAAACACACTGTAGTTCAGATTCTTGCTTTTGCAGCGCATAGACTTGAGCTCTCAGAGACTAGCAGAACTGGGAGAATGTCACTTATGTGCAAGTCACAAGCAAGTCTCAAGTCTTAACCTTCAAGTCTCAAGTCAAGTCATACAAAAATCTAATGATCAACCCCACTTTCCATATCTAAGTCAGCAAAGACAGTGGAATACAAGTTGAGTTTTAAGTTACCAATCACCCAAAGTATTGCAGCCTGCTGACAATTACCCAACCTGATGCTTACTGCCCTCTTTCTAGTTAATGCTTCATGTGACGAACCAATAAGTTAGCAAGAGACACTTTACTTTGCATTTTATTGACATGACATCTACATTAGGTAGCTTGTTTGGGTAATATTAGTGTTCGCAAACGTTAGCTTTCAGCAAGCAGCCAGCTGTAACAGCTGGCTGCTTGTTATTCTTTGAGAGTTTTGTGGTGAGGGATGAAGATGGATGTTGTGGTGGTGGTGTCACTAGGTTTGAGCTGCAGACCTTGCGTACCACTGTTCTCCTCTCCATACATCGCCATCAACATCATAATCCTTAAACCCAAATTGAATGATTCTTGGCTTGCTGCTTCCATGACTGCTGCTGCTCCTGTGATGACCTGCTCCTTTGTCAACCGCTGTTAGGACGCTGTCACACTGGCCAGTCGTGCCGTGCCTAAGCACGCTTCAGCTCTAAAGCACGTTTGGAATGGCCAGTGTGACCGCAACTGTACCGTGCTCAAGCACGATTCCCTTCCGTGCTTCGGCACGCTTCGATGAGGTGGGCTTCAGCACGGTTTACTTCATGCACGAGCACAAGCACGCGGACAGCGCGTGCGATCCATTACGTATAATCACCGCGAGCGCTGTGTCGGGCGAAAACGACTTACTATAAGTCCAAAAGTCTCTAAAGTTGTAGCAGTGCTCTCTGTGTCTCATTGTGCTGACTCTGATGAGATTGCGCTTCATGTAAACAGATGCTTCACGATGACTTTAAATTAATGCAAACAGTGCAACTATCTCAATTAAAGTATTCAAGTTATCTGTCTCAGGTCTGAGTTAAGTCTCAAGTAATGAACCAAGACAAGGTCAAGTTGGGTCTTTTATTACTTTTGGTCAAGCACATCTCAAGTCCTCAATTTGTGAGATTCTGACTCTAGTTGGGTCACTCAAGTCCCCTACCTGTGCAGAAAGCAGATTTTGATGCTCTGTGTAGTGCATGAATGGAAGCATCTATCAAGTTTACACTTCCCTAAGACTGTTGGTTTGATTGCAGGTCAACAGATGTGAACAGATGTGAACAGATGATAAGTGTCATGACATTTTAGGATCTGTCAGCTCTGGGTTTGGTTTTACAGCTGAACTGTCTCAGTTTGATTTTGAAGAGGAGCTCAAAATGAAATCAACCAAACCCCACAGTGTGTGTGTGTGTGTGTGTGTGTGTGTGTGTGTGTGTGTGTGTGTGTGTGTGTGTGTGTGTGTGTGTGTGTGTGTGTGTGTGTGTGTGTGTGTGTGTGTGTGTGTGTGTGTGTGCGCGTGCCTGCGTGCGTGCGTGCGTGTGTGTGAATGGGAATCACAGCTGAAGGTCAGTTACATTTTTTATTGCTATACCATGACGTGAAATCATGCCCTGGGATGCCGTACTGCCGGATCAATATGAAAGTACAAAGGTGTGAGGACAGTAGAGCCTGGTTAAGCGGTTATAATGGACCCAGGATATATAAAAGGGCTGCTGTTTCTAGCTGGGAAAAGCTTTACAGACAAGCTTTACTTCAGCAACTCCTTAACCCTCTGAAGATTTGGATGGATGTATGGCAGACGAACCTGTAGGATGGGAAAGCTGACTGAGCTTGTTAAACTGTTCTTGGAGCAAAAAGAATAAAGGGCCTTACTGATGGCTGATCAAGCACCTACTGTAGTTTGTGTCACATTTTCTGGGCTCTGATGATTGTCCAAAAACACACATACACCCACAAGCGCATGCACACTAGGGTTGCCAACCGTCCCTTGAAATACGGAATAGTCCCGTATTTGGACTCGAGCATACGCGTCTCGTGCTGAACCGATAAGGGCTGCACTTTGTCCCGTATTCCTCTGAGGGTCAAACATAAACTGCTATATATTTATGGTTTCAATGAAAAGCAGGGGGATTTATACAAGAAATTACGGTAATTCCATCCCATTCCCCTCTTCCGCTCTGTGGCCAATGAGCTGACCGAACACTCACATGTTGCTATAACGCCACAGAATGTGCGTAGTCGGTGCTTATCTCTGGCCTAGCAAAGAGTTAGTGCGTGCTAAACTCTAGTTTCGAGCACCTGGAGCCAGTTCTTTGTTGGTGGAAACACAAAAACCAGTGCCAAGTTAGGCACTGGCCTGGAATTAGCACCAGCTGAAAGAAGGGGTCAGTGTTCACATAGAGTCCCTGTAGAGTGAGAGTGTTAGACACAAATACATTTTTGCTAGAATAACTAGCAGCTCACTGATGACCCATAGTGTTAGAGTTCAATCAACAAAAGAAGGAATAAATTATGTTTGCTGAAACTGAATCAGGGATGCATGGTGGCGCAACGGGTAGGGCTGCAGCCTCACAGCAAGAAGGTCACTGGTTCGGTTTGATTGGCCGGTGGGCCTTTCTGTGTGGAGTTTGCATGTTCTGCCCTTGCATGTGTGGGTTCTCTCCAGCTTCCTCCCACAGTCCAAAAACATGCTCATCAGGTTAATTGATCACCCTAAATTGTCCATAGGTGTGAGTGTGTTAGTGAATGGTTGTCTGTCTCTGTGTCAGCCCTGTGATTGGCTGTGACCAGTCCAGGGTGAACCCCGCCTCTCGCCCAATGACAGCCAGGATAGACTCCAGCCACATGCAACCCTGAACAGGATAAGTGGTTCAGAAAATGGATGGATGGAAACTTAGTCCACCTCTTTTTTTTTCTTATCAGTGTCTTAATGTGAAGAAAGGTTTCACCATGTAAAGCTCCCTCCTGCAGTGCTCTGGATTAAATGAATCTATTCTATGGTTCTGTTTCTTCCAGCTTTTATATCCTGTTCCTGAGATCCACCTAAAGAAACCCGTCATCCTATGAGCCAATGTTAAGAATGGAGATGCAGAAGCTGTCGAATGGAAATCACCACCATGACGTTGAAGTTCCTCTGGATGGAGGGTATATTTCCTCCCTCTGAGTTATTTTCCATATGTATAATATTTAAAGCTCATGTCAGCTGTGTCTCTTTGTTCCACAGAGTCCCACCTGAGCAGGAAAAGTTCCTGCAGCATAAGAGCGATGGATCCAAGCACGCTCAGTTTACAGATGTGAGTACGACAGGGACTCAAGATTTTTGTCCATGACGAGGATACTAAAAGATTTTAGACTGCTGAGGCCCACACTTCATTCATTGTAGTTGTCCTTAGACTTCCTGTTTTTATCTTGGTGTGTCTCCAGTTTGAGGGTAAAACCTCCTTCGGGATGTCCGTGTTTAACCTGAGTAACGCCATCATGGGCAGTGGAATCCTGGGTTTGTCATACGCCATGTCAAACACTGGCATTGTCCTCTTCCTGTGAGTAATGCAAGCACATGCTGAGGTACACCAAATACAACACACACACACACACACACACACACACACACACACACACACACACACACACGCACACACACAGAAAAGAAAGAGATGCACTCTTCCTGTCATGTTCACACCATCTGTGAGCATCTTAAAATTTGTTTTACTGTGATTCAGACAGTGATGGACAAAAACTTCAACATTAGACGTCTCTAAAATAATCAGGTTTGACAATAATCACAATGAACTGGACACAAACAGATCCAGAAAGATCCTGCTCCATGCTCTGTCTGTTTCTTTCTCTGGAGTCTTTCTCTTCACAGTCTGGGTTTGCTGTGTTGACCTGTGGCTTTAACAGTGGGAGCTGCTTTTTTTGTTAACTTTAGACATATGTTTCTGGTCCACCGAGCCAGTCCACTGACTCAGCCTCTGTGTGTGTGCTGCTTTTATCACTTCAGGGTTTAAGAACAGAAGAAGAGACCCAGACACAGACTTTGAGACTTATATGATATAAACAAAAACCCAGAAACAGAAGGTGTGGTCTTCGTATTAATATGAATGACACGCCTCTGTGTTCTCCCAAGTGAAACCAAAACACAACCTCAGAGGGCGCTGACACACCACTCTGGTGTCGTATATTAGGGGCCGTTTACACGACAATGGTTTTAGGGTGAAGTGCAAAAGTTGAGTTTGTTGTTGCAACTTTTGAAAACAGCCAGAGCAGGATTTTTCTGAAACACAGTAAGCTGGTGTTTTCAGTGGAAACGCTGACGTCACACTCCACTCAGCGTAAGCAGTGTTGTTACCAGTGTCGTGAACTACCGTGAATGGTAAATGGTGTACTATAGCCCCTCAGACCACTCAAAGAGCTTTACACTCCTAGTCTCTCATTCACCCATACACCAGAGTCCTGCACTGGGTCGGGAACCCGTGGGTACCTGACGGGTACCTGCAAAAACAGCTGATTTGTGGGTGGTTTTTAAAAACTATTTTTTTCCCGGGTTCAGATCTGGGTGGAAAAAATAACATGCGGGTTGGGTCGCAGGTTTTAGTTTGACACATCAAAATTAATATAAAATAATATTAAATACAATAAAATAAAAACGTAAGTTGTAAGCTGGTTGTAAGGCTGTGACCATAGACTGTAAAAAAACATGGACCTCATCCGTAAATCCCTAACATGGTGGAAGGCTGAGCCACGCTATCCAGTTCTTATAATGCATCCATGGTTGTGACATGATCACGGCTCGTACCTGCTGAGCGTCGCTTAAGTCTGGACAGAAAGTAAGTCTACTATTACACACGCAAAGGTCCTTTAAGAGATTAAAAGTTTAAAAGCATTTAACGTAAAAAACAAGTGATTTTACAGTTGTATGTGAGAAGATCACAGAGGGTTGATGATGGAGCTGAAGTCAGGCTTTTATTGGAAGAGTTGCTTCATTCAGGTGGGTTGTTTACTCACTGGCATCTGAACTATGGCGATATACTGTTCAATTTTCAGACAATATGACCCAAAATGGTTACTTTAAATAAAGTTAAGGGTCAGACTGCGGGTCGTGTTTCAACGGGTCGGATCGGATTGCGGTACTAATCAGGCTGATGCGCGGGTTTGTACATCCTTGGGTCGGATCTTGAAAATTGGACCCGTGCAGGACTCTGCCATACACACCACATTCATACACTGATGGTGGATTTCCTATGGAAACTATCAGTTTTTATCTGACACATTCACACCCATCCACACACCACTGACCAACAGTGGGAGCAATTCGGGGTTCAGTGTCTTGCTCAAGGACACTTTGGCATGTGACAGCAGGAGCTGGAATTGAACCCCGACCCTCCGATTGAGAGCCGACTACTCTACCACAGAGCCACAGCTGCCCCCACCGTGTTGTGCTTGTGCTGCTGAATCTTGCTGACTGTCTTTAACAAAATGTGCATCAGTTGCTCCACTTTTGCATTTACTATTCCCCAACACCCCAGATAATCAGCCCAACTCTACTTTGGTGGAGATCTCCCAAAACTGGCTTCTGGACAAGACAGTTATAGTGCAGACTATAGGGTTAGCATGCTTACTACAGTGTTTTCAGACCCTCTGCGATTCCATGTAAACGCAGTTTTTTTCCACTGTATTTTCACAGCATTTTATCGTCTTCAGGTGAAACATTGTCGTGTAAACGGGGTCTCAGAGCCCAGCACCGCACAGGTGGAGCTGAGGGTAGGTTTAGGTATGAAGAACATGTTGGTCAGCTTGGACCCAGTTCTAAATTTTGGAGATTCCTTGATTGGATGACACATGAGGTTTTGTTCTCCACAGCAGAATAAATCTTTCACCATTACACCTCAGTAAGAATTCTGCAGTCTGCAGAAAGTCAAAGATGTCTGCCAGTGCTTGCTTTGAGGCGCACCAACAAACAAACAACAAGACATTGACTCTGACTCTGACTTCTCTATCCAATATCCCCATGCCATTTCTAGAGAATGTAAAAGTGTGAGCTCTTCAGTACCCTCCACTTTACCTCAAACCCTGCTCCTCTCTTAGTTCAGTAAAAAAGACCCAACCCTGACTTTTCCCCCATGTGTGACAGGATCCTGCTGATGTGTATCGCATGTTTATCCTGTTATTCCATCCACCTGCTGCTGACCAGTGCAGGAGTTGTGGGTAAGACTTTCCAGTGTTTTCATTCATTCTTTGAGGCAGCTTAGAGAATAAATCCCAGCAGAGATCATAGAGTGGCCTTTCTGCTGTCCAGGGATTCGTGCGTACGAGCAGCTCGGACTCAGAGCTTTCGGTCACACGGGGAAGATTCTGGCAGCGATCATCATAACGCTTCATAACATCGGAGGTGAGACCCTGGCATCCAGGTGTGGTATTTGTTATGTTTGTGCTGTGTGAGTGGGTGCTGGAGACGGATCTTCCCAGGGGAACAAACATGGCAGGAGGTCACAGCTTTATAAGAAAAGCAGATGGGGAAGTGTAAACACCTTTTCTTCTCTGGTCTCTTCTCCTGCAGCCATGTCCAGTTACCTGTTCATTGTCAAATCTGAGCTGCCGCTGGTTATCCAAGCTTTTCTCGGCCAAACATCCATGTCTGAGTGAGTACCAATCACAGTGATGAATTAAAGACTCGCGATCCCCTCCATGGGTATGTATCTACCCCTGAACTTCCTGAACACTCTTAACTTTATTCAAACTTCTCCTGCAGATTCCACTTACAGCTGGCATTCTGCTTCTCCTGAAAACATGTCCTCTCAAACAGCTTTACCCAGAGATTTTCTATCAAAGATCACCTTTCAAAGATCTCATTTTAAACGGCAGTATTTCTCCCACAAAGACCTCCCAGGAAAAGCAATATTTCATGCTTCCCTGGCAGAGATCCCCCCTTAAATGAGCTTTTCTCCCAAGCTCTTTTTTAAGCCAGCATTTTTTCAAGATACTTCAAGATTTCAAGACAAAAACCTCTCTCAATTATAATTATTTTATGATTCTCCTGCAGTTATCACCTTTCAAAATGCTTCAGGGCTTCTCCTACAAATATCTCCCCACAGATAAAATCAATTTGTGCTTCTCCAAAAAATATTTCCTCAAAAATAAATGAAAAAATAAATAAATACAATTAAAAGATTAAAAAAAAAAGGATTTTTCAATATTCAAAACACTTTCTTCCAAAACAGCAATATTATAAGATTCTCTCACAATCTTCTCTGTGATAGTCCGGGATGGAACAAGTTGGGTCCTATCACAAGGTTTAGGGCAGAAATGACCCCTACAGCAGTGATTTTGTGCAGCAGAAGCCCAGAGCGCTCGCACCAAACACCCCCTCCCTGCTCCTCTGCAGGTTTCCTCTGCACTCAGACGGGGCCAATTTTACTTGACAAAAAACACAAATAAACGGACTACCACCGGAAAAATCTGATATCGGTCGGTATTCACACTTTATTGGGAGAATTTTCAGCGCGTTACTTTCACACAAAAACACTGCTAAATAAGGCTCTAGTTCTCATTGTGTCTCTTTGTCCTGGCAGACTACCTGTGTTTGTTTATATCTGGCACGCCCCACGCGCGGAGTGATTCACTAAGCGGCGAGCGTCTCGTAGCCAGCTGTGGCTCTGCAGCGGAGGTAGCGCCGTTTTAAGACACGATCAGAACTAGAGCCTTACTTAGCGGTGTTTTTGTGTGAAAGTAACGCGCTGAAAATTCTCTAAATAAACTGTGAATGCAGACTGATATCAGAGTTTTTCGGTGGGAGTCCGTTTATTTGTGTTTTTGGTCAAGTAAAAAATTGGCCCCGTCTGAGTGCAGAGGAAACCGGCAGAGGAGCAGGGAGGGGGTGTTTGGTGCGAGCGCTCTGGGCTTCTGCTGCACAAAAACACTGCTGTAGGGGTCATTTCTGCCCTAAACCTTGTGATAGGACCCAACTTGTTCCATCCCAGAGTATCACTTTGAGGATCTCTGGCAAGTATCTCTTCAAACACCCTTTTTTTAAATCCTCCAGCGTGCATCTTTTTCATCAAAAAGCCTTCCTGAAAGATTCTCCCGCAAAGATCTTCTTTTTTCTGCTGCTGAGATCTCCACCAAGACAACATTAATTTATGCAACAAACATCTCCCACCTCGACAGCTTTGTTCTGAAATATCTTCCCCCACTTGTTACTGTACCTCAGATCTGAAGATGTCAAATTCATTTTTATGTTCTGTTGATGTTAACGGTCAGTGGTCTGAAGTCTGTGGTCTGAACTTTGTGATGGGTCTGTGGTGGTTGAGTTTTGCATAGCCCACCTGTTTTCTATTGTCTGTGTGATACTTTGTTTTCTCCTTGAAGGGAGTGGTTCATGAATGGAAACTACCTCATCATCATCGTCACTGTGTGCATCATCCTCCCTCTCACCCTGATGAAACACCTGGGTATGTCAGAATCAGCTGAAAATAAAAACTCTTCAGTGAAAGGAAGCTAAAAAGACAAACCTTGCGCCAACAGAAACAGTCACTTTGCTTCGGAGGGAGTCTGTGTGTTTTCTAAGGCTGTCTTTTCATGTCCTGCAGGTTATCTGGGTTACACAAGCGGCTTCTCTCTCTCCTGTATGGTCTTCTTCCTGTCCTCGGTGAGACATCATGATCAGTGACTCGTGTTGAGTCTGATTAGCTGTTGAGCTGCTACTAGCCACGTTTACATGGACCCAAATATTCCGCTTGCATTCGGTGTATTTGCTCAAACGGAAAGAATTTAACCTTTGTATACACCTCATTCCGAAAGAAAAGTGCCAATCAGAATGGACATTTAATCGGTTTCACAGGGGTGGAATATTCCTTTCCCCAAACTGATTGAGGTATCATGTATCCACTCAAACAGAAAGTTGTCAGGGTGCGTTCTTTCAGCGCATGCTCAAATATGACGTAAGACGCAACTAGAGATGTTCCTCAACTTTAAAAATGGCGGCGAGCCGTCAGCACTGGACTGCTGCAGAAAGTTTGTTTTTGATCCAAACTTTGAAAGAAATGAACATAATTTCAAGACTGAGCGGCAATACGGAGTATTGCAACACCGTGATAAACAAACTGTCGTCCTCCAGCTTTGATAAATCTCGTGATGTTTACGTTTTTCTGATTACAGCGGCACATGTAGACCAGAGATTGAAATATTCCTTTCCATGTAAACTATTGTTTTCGGAAAAGTCATTCAGAAAGATTCCATTCGGAAAGACGGAAAACTCCTCATGTAACCGTGGCTAGTGACTACTAGAGAGAGCCACACCATGTGCTTTCATCCTCCCAGAGCTGAAGTCAATCCACTTTAGATAATGAGCAGAGAGGGAAACTTGTCTCCAGATTGTGATTTAGTTAATGCATCAAAATACATGTATTCATAGTTTATAGTGAATCCAGGAGTGAGCAAGCAAACAGAACAGGAAAAGAAAGCAGTGCCAGCCTGAGTGTGGGGTGTGTGTTTGAAAGTGTCTCTCCTCTTTCTCCTCAGGTCATCTACAAAAGATTCAACATCCCGTGTCCTCTGGAAGTGTTCGGAAACTTCTCTGTGAGCGCCGTGGTCCCAGAGGACACGTGTACAGCCAAATTCTTCACCATCAACCAAGAGGTCAGAGAGGAGGAACTAGCTAAACTGCAATTACAGAGACACAAAAGTTTGCTTTCAGGCTGCTCATGTATGGAGCTGTCTGCTCAGTGCGCTCGGCACATGTTTGCTCAGGAACTATTTGTGGGAGCATCACGTTTCATTGGTGGTGTTCAGTTCATGCACTTCCTGGAAAACAACCAAATGATGTTACTGTGTGACTCCAATTACAGACAGCGTACACCATCCCCATCCTGGCATTTGCTTTCGTCTGTCATCCTGAAGTGCTTCCTATCTACACGGAGCTAAGCAAGTAAGATGAACTCATTACAGCATTCTGCACATACAGTCCACACACAGCACCATTAACAGGCCTCTTACTCCCAGCAGTGTAAGGAAACACAGCATCCTCTCTCCTGGTGTTTGAATGTACACACAGGTTTCTCTACTGTGTTTCAAACTGAATCAACTTTCCTGCAGTGGAAATGATCATGTCATGATGTAAGAGCTGGTAGAGTTCCTGTGCTGATTGAGTTTGGCTCATGGAGAAACCTCAAACAGAAGAAACTCAATTTCCATTTGACACTTAATTTCAAAATAGACCCATGTATTGTCTTACATTCTGTGCTGGCACCACTCATTTGACGTTTGCTACCATAAACCTTCATTATAGTATAACAAACCGCACATCCTCAAGTCTCCACTAGAGGCTGGCAGTGTGATCCACAGACTGCTAACAGCCCTGTTAAAGCTCAATATGTAACAAAGGCCAAAATGTAATCACTGGTTAATAACATGACAAAAGTACTGAGTCGGAAATGAAATGAAATGTAATAACTAGGGATAGGAATCGAAAATCAGTTCCTGTTGAGAATCGATAAGAAATGTTGCAAACCATCAATATCATTAGCTCTTGGGCTTAACGATTCCCTTATCAATTCTTTACACTATGCCAGAGCTGCTGACTAGTCTGCTGCAAACACCTTAGCTTAGCAGATGGTAACAGTTTCCTAAGAAAACTCTCATTCAGGATTTTCTGTTACAGTCTGTATGACCAGCAGGTTTAAGGGACCCAAGAGGAGGCAGAGGCAAAATCGATTTGAGGGTTTTTATTGCAGGGGTTTGTAGTAGTGAGAGTGAGAGAGTGTGGCTGCCGGTGAGCGACTGCAGGAGCAATCCAAGAGGCACTGGGGAAAAAGGGAGACATAAGCAGAGGTTAGTCTCAAAATGACTCACAAAAACACAAAACACTGAGATACACTGGTACGGCCTGATTATCACGGTCAGAATCAACTGGCACAGGCCCATTCCCCCAGCAGAGCTGAAGAGCTGGCGCTCCTGATCACCAGCTCGAAACAGGTGTGTGAGGTGCAGCCAGGTTTCCACAGGGAGGGGGAGAAGAGAGAGCAGCAGCTGCTGCAGCCCAGGAACACCACAGTTTGCCCTGGGCACAGACCGAGCAGGCGAGGACGAACTCCCTCGTGTCCTTGGCCATACTGGGCCACCAAAACTGCTGCCTCAGGAATTGGACAGTCCGGGTCACTCTGGGGTGGCAGGCCAGCTTAGATGAATGTCCCCACTGGAGGACTTGTGCTCGAGCTGCATCAGCATCATGCACAAACAGCCGGCCTGGTGGTCCGGTGCCCAGGTTGGTCCTTTTGAGCCTCCCAGGAAGCTGCGCCTATGACGCAGGAGGGGGGCAGAACGGGCTCAGGCTCCTCCTGAGCAGAGGGAGGTAAAAACATCTGGGAGAGGGCGTCAGGCTTGACGTTTTTAGAGCTGGGGGGGTAGGACAGGGTGAAGGAGAATCAGCTCAGGAACAGTGACCAGCGGGCCTGACTGGGGATTCAGCCTCCTGGCAGAACGGAGGTAGGCGAGGTTCTTATGATCTGTCCAAATAATGAAGGGCACCATAGCGCCCTCCAGCCAGTGCCTCCACTCCTGCAGAGCCCACACGACAGCCAACAACTCTGTTTTGGACATCATAGTTCCTTTCTGCAGGGGACAGGCGGCGCAAAAAGAAAACACAGGGGTGAATCCTCTGGGTCTGTGGGTCTCGTTTGGACAACACAGCACCAGCTCCTACGTCAGATGCGTCTACCTCCACGATGAACTGGAGCTTGGGATCAGAGTACTTGAGCACTGGTGAATGATACCTTCTTCAGAGGATAAGCCAAAAATCTCAGGCTGTACTGGTGGATGTGTAAGCCACACTCGCAGGGTCTCTCTGAGGTGAGGGCGCTGGGAGGCGGTGCGTGAAGCTACTCACCCAGGTCTGACAGGATGGTGGTGAGGAGGATTCCCTAATGCAGCAACTGTGAGAGATGGATGACAGAGAGTCTCCTTACAGTTACATCCTTACATGCTCACCAGCTTTGGGGACATGCACAGTCAACGCATCGAACCATGACCATCATGGGTCAGATGAACAAACAGCAGGTTTATCTTTTTACATCCTGAAACAAAGGACTGCAGCTCCTTTTCTCTGTGAGAGCTGCATCAGTAATCCTGCTCCTCTCTCCTTAGATCATGCACTTCACAGCTAAGAACATTCACCTATCATTCTCCATTCCCCTCTTTCTTCCTCTTCAGCCCAACAAAGAGGAGGATGCAGAACATCGGCAACGTCTCCATCCTGGGCATGTTTGTCATGTACTTCCTCACCGCCATATTTGGATACCTAACTTTCTATGGTCAGGAAACATCTTTAATTCAAGCATAGCTCTAAGTACAGAGGTTGAGGTGTCATATATTTCTGGACATGTATGTGTGTGCTTACTTACATGCAGGCAACACGGAGGCAGAGCTTCTCCATACGTACAGTAAGGTGGATCCTCTGGACACCCTGATCCTGTGTGTGCGTGTGGCCGTCCTGGTGGCTGTCACTCTGACCGTCCCTGTGGTCCTGTTCCCCGTAAGAAAGCTGATTCAACACCTGAAACCAAAGCTTTAAGATACCACCAGAAGTTTGGTCCTCCTTTAAAATGATGCTGAGCAACAGTTTTTTTTATACATTTGAAATGAAAAAAACAACAGAAATACAGAGCAAAGACAAAGAGAGGAGGCAATTATTTTGTCATACTGAACTTTAAACACAGTTTAGATCCAGCATAGATTTCTTGAGTTGGTAACAGCCAAATAAATCACGAATCCTCAATGAAGAGTCATATTAATGAGCTTTAGAGTCAGCTCACAAAACAAAACATAATATTTCTCTCACACAGAGCTTATAATAAGGTTAAATATGAATATTTAGAATCATGAACTGGAAATCTTCACCACCTTCTGTTTTACCCTCAGATCCGACGTGCCCTCCTGCAGCTGCTCTTCCCAGGAAAACCCTTCCACTGGGCTAGACACATCGCCATTGCCACATGCCTGCTGTTTGCCGTCAACCTGCTGGTCATCCTGGTTCCCAACATCAGGGACATCTTTGGCATCACTGGTGAGTAGTGCTGCACGATTTGGGGAAAAGGTGCGATTTGCGATTAGGTAGACAATATTGCGATTGTGATTGTGCTTGCGATTTAATATAAAAAGTTGTGTCATGATGAGTCTACAGACTTGCTTGGTTATCATGGGGAAAAATCTGAATTGCATGTGCTGACATTGCGATTGCGATATCTTCTGTTGCGATTACGTAATTGCATGTGCTGACATTGCGATTGCGATTGCGATTGCGATTGCGATTGCGATTGCGATTGCAATAATCGTGCAGCCCTACTGGTGAGATATGGAAATATGGTCAAAGAAGTCCAAGGCTGTCGGAGGAAAGAGCTCTAAAATGTGAATTTAAAATCTTAAGTCCCTGTGAAGAGTCTCTGAGTGATCTTAAAGGATAAGTTCAGTTTATATAGTTTTTACATTGTTTATACAATGAAGTAGAAAAAAATACTCACCCAAAAGGCTTTCCTGATCCAAGCAGTGCTTCGGGAGATATTTAGATCCAAAATCGTGCAGCGGATGTTCATATTATGGGATCCATCGGGGCATAGACAGCGCCTCTCCTAAAACTGCATTAATCATCCAAAACTTGTGTTTTTCACCAATACTCCATAATGGACGCACCTGTTTAGTCCTCTGCTGCAGTCTGTGTCACTCCAGACAGCGCTGTGTGGCTGCACTGACCTCTGAACTGACTAAGACTTTGTTTACGCTTGCCCCTCAAAGAAAGGAGGAAGTGGAGTCAGCGCTCCAGAGAGTACTGCGCATGCATACGACCTTCCTTTTTTTCAGTTTCACACATAATTGTACTCTGATAGCTGATGAGTACAGTAACCATTGTCAATGGTGGACTGGGCTCAGACTGAGAGGTGGACATGAGGGATATTTTAATGGTCCTCTGCCATAGAAACAAAACATCTAAACATTTTGACTTGCAATGCTTATAAAAAGCCAATGGGATGATGCATTTTGGAGGCAATGACTGTTTATATGAGAAAATTTGGTTTTGACACCTAACCAAACAGTGAGGTGAGAGAGATATGAGCTTTTGCAGGTGATCCATTGTCTTATGCTGATCAATCAAGGGTTTTTGGCAAAAGCACCAAGAGTTCTGTTTGAAGAAATGAGCCAAACCTGTGGGGAAAAATGGATAGATGGATGGATGGATGGATGGATGGATGGATGGATGGATGGATGGATGGATGGATGGAAGGATGGACGGATGGTTGGATGGATGGATGGATGGATGGATGGATGGATGGATGGATGGATGGATGGATGGATGGAAGGATGGACGGATGGTTGGATGGATGGATGGATGGATGGATGGATGGATGGATGGATGGATGGAGGGATGGACGGATGGTTGGATGGACGGATGGATGGATGGATGGATGGATGGATGGATGGATGGATGGATGGATGGATGGATGGACGATGGGATGATTGGATGGATGGATGTGACTCTTTTCAAAATCCCTTTAGCAGGTGTTGCTCAACATTTTCCTGTCTCAGGTCATTGTTTTTGCCTTCTCTGTGTCCAGGTGCAACGACTGCTCCCAGTCTGATTTTCATCCTCCCTGGACTGTTTTACATCCGCATTATCCCCACTGAGAGAGAGCCCCTGAAGTCCAGACCCAAGATCCAGGTGGGTTGAGTCCCTTCACACACTGAAGAGAACCAGCTCAGGCTCACAGAGACAAAGACTCTGGTCCCATGCTGTTGTGTCCTTTTCTGCTCACAGGCTGCGTGTTTCACTGCTCTGGGTTTCGTCTTCATGACCATGAGCCTCACGTTTATCGGGCTGGACTGGATGAGTGGAGAGAAGCGAAGTCTTGGCGGCCATTAAATTCCAGCACCCCCCTCTCCCTCCCGCACCAGCAGCCAACTGCTGCAGCCTTCGTCCTCCAGTCCTCTGGACAGGAACCAAGACCCAACCTACTGCTGGAAGGCTCTCAGCTTTGGTGGGACTGTTTTCATTAATCATAAGGACAATCTGTTCCTCCAAAGTGGCGGCAGGAGCCCACCCAGGATGACCCAGACCACCAGCATCCATCATGGGCGGCGTTCCTTTGATTCACACGAAGAGCCAACAAACATGCTGACCATGGATGCCCCACACCCATTCAGAGCCATTTGCTTTCCCAGAGGCTTAAAGTGGTGTAAATAACCGCAATCAATAAGGAAATTGGACAAAGGTCTGAATGAAAAATGTAATTGACAGCACAGTTTGATGGAGGAGCATTATTATTCAGGATGTGCTTTAAATATCTAAGAATGGATCCCATTGCCTTGTGTGTGTGTGTGTGTGTGTGTGTGTGTGTGTGTGTGTGTGTGTGTGTGTGTGTGTGTGTGTGTGTGTGTGTGTGTGTGTGTGTGTGTCTGTGTGTGTGTGTGTGTGTGTGTGTGTGTGTGTGTGTGTGTGTCTGTGTGTGTGTCTGTGATTATTTGTCTGTCAGAGAGCAGAGCTGTCTGAGGTAGCTGAAGAAACGTGTTGAGATAATTCATTCTAACTCATGATGTGTGTTTTATAAATCTGAGGAGCAATATGTGCCAAAAGAACCAGCATCAGCTCCCATCAGGAGATGAAGTTTACATGACTGTGAACCAATCAGTTTGGTCCAATCCATTTGTGAATTCACTCTTCGCAGTAAATGCTGAAGTTGTTTAATAAAAATTTACTATAGATTAAGCCTCTGTGTCTCCATTTCCTGTGGCTACGCCAAAAAGAATCATGCATCATACACGTCAGTCACTTAAATAATCAGAGAGCATGCACAACAACATCATATGAGTTTGAGTTGGTGAACTGAGTGCAGTCAGACAAAGATGATGTTGTTGTGCACCTTCTCTGATTCCTTAAGTGACTGACATGTTTGATGGCATAGCTGTGTATCGGTTTACAAAAGTAGCTCAGTCCATCTGATGAAAATTTGTCATTTCATCAGGGACATTAAATAGTTACATCTTTCCCGACTAAGAGCTTGACTTACAATCCCCTCACCGACTTCATCAGGATCCTCTAAGAATGAGCAGACCATTCAACAAGAGAGCTGATTGGTCAGGAGGTGGTGCTTTTATACTTTTTGATCTCTGATCCAGATCTTATCCTGCTCCAGAGCAGGTTGTCCGGTAATAAGTGAACCAGCGTCGTAGGACAGAAAATCCAAAGTTAAAGGGGACATATCATGCTGATCCCTGATTTAATACTTACATATAATATAATAAATTTGAAAACAAGACCTTTCACCCCCTGAATTTTCAACAAAATTAGATGTTGTATTTTTTCTCATATCCTAGAATGAGATTTGATGCCTCTGAAAATAGGTCATTGCCAGTTGGCCGCGAGATTTTGACCGTTGTGACGACACGAGGATCCTTTTTTTCATCCTCTTTTTATTGGAGTAATCTGATAAAGCAGCTCCTCCTCTGTGATGTCAGTTAGTCACACAACCACCACCGAGGGATACACCCACCAAGAGCCGAGTGACTTGGATGCAGGGACTCTGCTCTACTGAGCAGCTCGGCTTTACATGGTGAATTAGCAGTTAAAACACTGTAGTTTTAGCAGACGTCATAATACTTGTGAGACTGTGATATTTGCATGCTTGTTCTGACATGCACTGTGAACCTGGACCACAATAATGCTGCGGTAATAACATAGTGAGGAACTGACGGTAGAGGTGATCTTTAGACTACACTTTCAGCATGATGGATAAAACAGACAGAGAAAAGTGAAGGAGCAGGATGGAGCCCTGTTATAGAAATAGTTTATTGGTGAAGTCTGCCTATATTTCCACGTATAAACTCTACATGTTACAGTTCCGCTTTGACTCACCACACTGAAGCGTCCTGAGATGATCTGTGTCCAGGTGGATTTTCTCCCTCCTGAACTGCAGAACCATCCGGGTCTGACTCGGGGTCCAATACAAAAGAACGTATCCTACACTCTGCCATTTTATTAGTGCTATCAGTGCCTTACGGTGAAGTTTTGGCAAACAGCAAACTCGCTCAGTCTGCTCCATTCAATGTGGCGATTTTGTAAATGCTGCCATGCCGCAAAAACTGCCCCCTGGCTCTACCCCCTCCACCCCTCTGATAAAACTGACCAATCAGAGCACAAAGTGCTGTGACGTTGCGAGGTTACTGGAGGTCATTCTCCAAACGGAGCGTTTCAACGAGATCTTCAGAATGGCCTAAACTGAGGATATTGAGAACGCTATTGTGGGGCAATGAAGGAACTAAATGACTTATACTGAGGGCAGAAATGCTTTACAGGCATCCTAGTCTGGCATAGTGAAAAGGAGCAACAAGCATGATATGTCCACTTTAACCATGAAGTTACCCTGCTAAGAGAAAATCCAGCTTCGCGCTCCAGACCTCTGATCCTTCAGCTGCTCTGTCCCTACCCCTGGACTCTCTAAAACTCATCTTTTTAAACTTGCATATTCACTCTGATTCTCATTCACCAAACCTCTGCACATATTGATTTATACACAGTTTATATATCTTTTTTAAGTCCGTTTTGTAAGGTGACCCTGCATGGAGAGAATTTTGTTTCTTTATTATGCAATCAAAAAGAATAGATTTGAAACAAAAAAAAGAGATTTGTAAGCAAAGAGAATAAGTGAGAAATGAAAAAAAAATGAGATCAAAACAGAACAGGTTGCAATTGAAAAAACATATTTCTTTCCATTTTGCTTATAAATCAGTCCTCTTTGCTTGCAAGTTCCAGTTACGCTTGCGAATTCAACTGCACTTAATGTGCGGGACCTACGCTGGTGGATGAGAGAATAGTTTCTACTGGTTGGTTTGACTTGGCTTTACAGAGTGCGAGCGCCAGCTTCTGGGTTTCCCCCAGGGTATTATAAGCCTGGCAGGCCGCCAGGCTTTACCTGCCCCCCCACCCCAGGCTAAGCATTGTTTATTAATTTTTTAAATCACTTTTCCCACTCCATCAACACATCATCAAGTGTCCAGGAATGTGATTTCTTCTCCTTCACAGGGAAAAAAACATTTCAATTGGGATTTTTGAGGACAGTATTTTGTATTTGTTCCTGACAGCACCGATGACCCTTTCCACATTAATTCTCAGGCTTGCAAGATATCTTGTCTCTTCTATGTCCTTTGCATCCAACTGTCGCTGACCCCTTGTGAATGCTGGACTCTTCACTTTCGCACACATACCAACACTCTCCCTAATGTCAAAACCTTGATCTGCTAGGACTAAGTCCCCCTCCACTCCCCGTCCATGAGGGAGTGCACTCCGTCACGGAGTCACACTCGCAGCTGAATGAAGTTCACTTCATCAGGGTGTAGGGCAGGGATGTCAAACTCATGCCATGGAGGGCCAAGAAGCTGCAGGTTTTCTTTCCAACCAAAAACTTCACCAGCTGATTCCACTGATTAGTCCCTGCTCTCTGCTTGAAGGTGAGGTAATCAGTGAATTTAGCTGGTGGAGTTCTGGTGGAGAGCCTCTTGGCCCTCCATGGCATGAGTTTGACATCCCTGGTGTAGGAAGAAAGAAAGAAACTTACTCCCACGCTTCATTGGCTGCATTTCTATTTTTTTAAGAGTCTTTCATGTTTTACTTGCTTGAATGAATTCTTTTGTTTTTGTGACAGTCTCTGTAAATATAAAACACTCAAATAAACACAAACTGTCTGAACAAATGCAAGGTAGACCTTAATCAGTGACATGTACATCTAAAGTTGTGAACATCTGCATGACAATCATAAAATATCTGTGTTAGTTGAACAGTGTTTGTGCAGGCACATGTGCATGAAACTTACATTTGTACGTTGCTTCCTCCATGGCTGACACCGGACACACTTTAGCGCTACACGTGTTCAGCGAGTCAACATCCGTGCAGACTCACTTGTGGAGGGTTTTAGCACACTACCCATCCCCGCGGATCTCTGGATGTGGCGGACCCTGCGGGAGAGTGCGCAAACGGAGGGGTAGTGGGTAGGGAGAGTGTGTAGGGGGCGGTTTGAAAAAGGCCCATCGAGTTGATAACGAGCCTCGCAGCACAGCAGATCTGGATAACGGAGATCCAGTGAAGTTCAGCAAGTTGTCGCAGAGTTATCCTGGATGACTTAATCCAGCTTCGTAGTACAGGAAGCTATGAAGCTAAAATTCTAATATTTTTATATAAACATGAATAGAAATCATTCAGAGATTTGAAATGTGAAAACAAGAGGCGTATCTCTGGAGGGGAGTGAAGAACTTTGATCCAAGGTTGATTTTGAGTCATTTGATCACATGGCCAAGAAGCTATTGAGCTAAAATGCAAATATCAATAAATAAAAATAGATAGAAATTATCAAGAGATCTAACATGGAAAAAATAAGAGGTGTATTTTGGGGGGTAGTGAAGCACTTTGATCTCACATTCATTTTGAGTCCACCGATCACATGACCTGGAATCTATGGAGCTAAAATTCTAATATTTTCATAAAACTTTGAGAAAAATTATACAGAGATTTGAAATAAAAAGACAAGAGGTATCCAGCATCCAGGTAATGTGATCAATAGACTTGAAATCAATGTGAGATTAAAGTACTTAATATGAAATTTGGTTTTTAATTGTTCCATTTTCACTCTACTGACTGCATGAAACATGCATATTGTTTTATAACATTTTCAAACCCTTCATCTATTTTTTAATATAATCGTTTCCATTGGGTTGAATCTCGGGCTAAATCTCTGACAAATCCTTGTCACCGAGAGCCGGGCTAGGGGCTGCTGCTGCTGGTGAAGCTGCAGTTGTCTGACAGGACAGCGGACCTGGCTTCGGGTAACGCCACGAACGATTTATGTTTTGTTTTGTTTTTTAAATGGTCTTAATTTTTTATATAATTTGCTTTTTAATTTCATTTCTATTGCTGTTTTAAGTCAATACTGTGTAGGTAATCAACTTTTATTCAAATGTTGACTTTTTCAGTATTATGGTTTGGCAAAAATCAAAGATGGCTGCCATTTTTCAAAGCTTTGTCAAATTGAATATATTAGCTGCTACAGTACAGCTGCTTCACTGAGAGAGAAATTGTTTCATTTAATTCCTTACGTTGTACTATTACCTGAGTATTGTGAGTAAGGAAAGGCTTTTATTAATTATTGTATTTCTTAAACAATATTTAGGTGCGTGTGTCAGGAAGTTTCTATCATCTTACAAAAACTTCTTGCCCTTTAGTTATTTATTTTCTTGTGTCTTATTTCATTTAATTATTTTCTCTCTTCTACTGCTTTGATGTGATCAAGGTCATTCATCTGTGTGCCTCATTCACAAACTCCATTTAGTTAGCTGAAGCATGTCTCAGAGACGTAAGGTCCTGGATGAGCAGAAACTTCTTACTGCTGAACTCAGAGAAGACTGAAGTCATTGTTCTTGAACATCTCAGAGAAGCTTTCTTGAACAACATCACCACCTTGGACGACATCAGCTTGGCTTCCAGCACCACTGTCAGGAACCTGGGAGTTCTTTTGGATCAGGACCTGTCCTTGAACTCTCACATCCAACAGGTCTCGAGGATGGCATTTTTTCATCTTCGTTATGACAGGAAAATTAGACACATCTTGTCTCAGAGCAATGCTGAGAAACTAGTCCATGCTTTTGTGTACTCCAGGTTGGATCCGGCTGTCCTAATAAGTCTATTAGGACTCTTCAGCTGGTTCAGAATGCTGCTGCTCGGGTACTGACTTGGACTGGGAGGAGAGAGCACATCTCTCCAGTGTTAGCAATGGTTACCTATAAAATCTAGGATAGAGTTTAAAATTCTTTTTCTGACTAACAAAGCGCTAAATGCTACCGGGCCATCCTATCTTAAAGAGCTCATTGTTCCGTATTATCCCTCTAGGTCACTGCGTTCTCAGCACCAGGTCTGCTCGTTGTACCTAGGGTCTCTAACAGTAGTCTGGGAGGTCGAGCCTTTAGTTATCAGGCTCCTCTTCTTTGGAATAACTTACCGGTTGAGGTCCGGGGAGCAGACACGGTCTCAACCTTTGAGAGTAGACTTAAAACTTTCCTTTTTGATAAAGCTTACTGTTAGAGCTGGATCAGGTCTGAACCAGCTCTTAGTCATGCTGCTATAAGTTTAGACTGCTGGGGGGAACTGACACACAGGGCTCCTGTTTCCCTCTCTATCTGTCTGTCTAACTTCTAGTCCTAACTTCTAGGGCTCTAATTTCGTAGACCAGGTGCAGGCGCACCTGCCCTGCGCAGGCCTTCGCCGTGCGCACAGGGCGTGACCGGCGCACTTTGCAAGTTTCCTGCATTGCCAAGAGAGGCGCAGTACAGGCGCACATGAGTGCAGAGCTGCGCGTCCATGCCTCCCTCCACGCAAATGGCAGAGAGGGAGGAGAAAAGCTGTGAGTGGGTTTAACACAGCCGAGCGCTGTTTTCACCAATCAAATGAGCGCCTCTCCTCGCCTTTAAATGCCCTGCGACTGAGGCGCAGCGTCTGATTGGTCTGAGTGATCTCCAGCACCGCGGAGAGAGTGCTGGTAGCGGAGACGGTCTGAGCCGCTGTGCCTGCAGCAGGTCAATGGACAGTGGGGCGCATCGGAGGACACGACGCGCGTCACCTTGTGGGCCAGCTCCCGGGACAGATTTAATCTGTTCCTTTGTCTTTATCCGGAGTAAAAAATTAAGGGCGTATTCAGACCTGGACTGTTTGGTCCACTTTAAACGGACCGGGGTTTGTTTCCCACGCTGGTGTGGACTTTTCATGCAGGTGTGAATAGACACAAACGAACCCTGGTGCGAACCAAACAACCGGACAGAGACCCACTTTTTGAGGTGTTCTCGGTCCGCTTCCAAACAAACTCTGGTGCGGTTCGTGGTTCTCCGGTGCAGGTCTAAATACAAACCAAGGTCCATTCGAACTAACTACACCATATATGTGCCTTGTGGGCCTATAAAGCCACCGTAACCTAACCGTCTTTAGTGCATACCTGATCCTCCGTCTTCTGTTTAGCCACGCTGTTGCTGGCATGTTGTGGGTCAGGACACGCAGAGCATAGCGTCTCCTTGCTGCACGCATTCGTCTTCACTGTTCCAAAATTGTAAACGGTGTTGTTCAGCTGTTTTGAAGGAGCTGCTCTTGAAACTGAAAATGATTTAGCAGCTCTAATAAGAGCACAAACACACATGTTTACCTCCATTTCCAGGTCTGTATTCTGTGTGCCACCTTTGTCAGTGCTGTCCAATGAGAGCACTGATCGTCACACACGTGGATGTGTTTACAGAATATAGTCCACTTGCAAAAAGTACAATCTGAATACGAACCGCACCAAACGAAAAAAATAAAGTCCGCTTTTGGTCCGGACCAAACAAGTGGACTAAAGGACATTCTGGTCTGAATACAGCCTAAGAGACAGTTACACAGCTGGCTTATCCATTCAGAATACTTTTGATCCACCTGCACTCCTGGTTTGTCATCACCAAATAGCAGAACCTTTGGTGATATACTGTATACTCTCCCAGTGTCTCCACCTCATCCTCCTTACAATAATGTACTCCATCTTTTTAGATCAGGTTAAAAATAAAGACTAAAACAGAGAAAAATGGGAAATCACGGGTAAATCCTGAGTAACATACATTTATTTTGTCTCTTTTTTCTTCGTCTTTTCTCTCCCTCTTTTCTTTGAATTAAATGAAATGAGAGAACCAGATATATACTCAGTATCAGATGTCAAGGCTGTTTATTGTTTAATTGTAAGATGTACATCAAACTTCCAGCTGCCGTCAGGTTAACTTTCCATGATGACAAACAGCTTTAATCTGACATCAGATGTGACGGGACAGTTAATATAGATACAAATGTATATGCTGGTTCAGACGGTTACATTAAACAGTGATTGCTGTGATTGTTTATTGCATTAAAATGTGCCTGACACTCTGGAAACCTGCCTCTGAGGCTTTGATGACATGTGCGCACATGTGTGCCTGTCACCAAATTACAGCTGCGGAGGGTGCACTCCGCCTTGCACCGAGGATAGACCAGGTTGGAGCTGGCGAGCTTTCAGCGCACTTTTTTGGCATGAAATTGTCACTGCTCCAACATGAATCTGCTGACACCTCCCCCTGGTGCACCGTCAACTCCCCCTGGCGCGCCGTCACACCCATCTCTGCGCAGACGGTCTACCAAATTGTCAAATTGGCAGCGCAAGGCGGTGCGCCGCACGAAATTAGCACTGCGCAGGCTGCGCCAGGCTTGCGCCCCCTGCGCTGCGCCACGAAATTAGAGCCCCTAGTCTTAATGTCCTGTTATAGTTACTGACCATACACCTCTCTGGGAGGATCTGAGTTTGTCTTGTAGGTTCCTCTGGATCAGTGATTTGGAGGGTCTGCTGCTGTGCTCCTGTCAGACTCCAGCTGCCACGGTTATTTACAGTTTAACCATAATCAACATTACGATGCCAAACTACAGACTGTGTCTCTCTGTCTGCCTGTAGTGTGTGTGTGTGTGTGTGTGTGTGTGTGTGTGTGTGTGTGTGTGTGTGTGTGTACAGACCTATGATTTTCATACTATTTTTGAAGTTGTGCTCTGGTACTGAAAAAAATGGCAGTAAGCTGGAAATATCAGTTACTACCCCTGACCCTGAATCAATACTTACTTCTTATGTATGGATCAGTTAATCTGATCAATACAGTTTCCATGTTCTGTTAAGGCTGGTGGTGGGTTTGTAGCCTTTAACGCCCCCTAGATGGCAATTTTTTGATTCGCTTGCTTGACCTTCTAAACCAAAATTGTTCTGTAGACCTTTTCAATCAATTTAGAAGTGAAAACAGAACTTTTGCATCATCTTGAAATTAAAATGAGAAATTACCCATACATGGAACCCCACTTATCAATTTTCCTGTTGAAAATGGTCTCCATGGAAGGCTACGTTATTTGTCCTGTCTCGTCAGCTGCCCAAAAACAAATCCGAGCACGGAAGCTAACTCGCCGAGTCCGAAAAAATTGACTCGATGACCTGTTAAGCTAGTATTGCTGCACCCATCCATCCATCCATCCATCCCATTTTAACTTTCTTAATGGATGGTCATATTAAAAAAGAAAAAAAAACTTTGGAAGAAACATTGTAAACATGATCCGAAATGCTCAATCTCACTTATGACAACCTAATCACTTTGGCTCAAAGCAGAGTAAAGGAATGAGAGTTCTTTTTGTTGTGTCTAATGATGCGATGCTGAAAAAAAAAAAAATGTTTTTAACAGCTACACCGAAAACAGCCACTTCTTCCTCTAAATTTGTGCCTTTTTGTTGAATGGCGTGTAAAATCAATGATGAGATAGGCTTTGCTGGGTCTGTTCTAGTCAAGAGAAGAAAACTACAGATTTTTGTTGTGCACTGAATGGAGGACTTATTTATTTCTAAAGCAGGGAAAGGAAACAGACACATGGATTGGCTTCAGCAGCACAAAAAGAAATAACACCTTTATGAGCTGGGATGTCATCATGCTAATTGGTGTTTCTCCTGCTTTTACTCTCCATACAAACCATTTCTCCTGCTTACACCTGACCAACCACTGGGACATGCAAACCAGAACACTTCTCAGACCAGAGTCCAGCCATGCAGGTCAACAGAGCTGGACCTCACCATCACAAGCAGAGCTGCTCTTCAAGTTTGTAAGGCATCTTTATTTAAGCTGGTACCATATATACAACAATACTCTGCTGATGGGGCTGAACAACATTGTTAATGGATTACATTCAAAAGGCCATTCACTCAACGTACTGGGTTCAAATAGAAATATGACCACAAAGGGACTGCTAAGGTCTGAAAACCATGGACTACTTCCTGTATTAAAAATTCAAAGGTTTCAGTTTAATCAAGTTATCTTATGAAAACATTTTATACACTGATATGAATGACTTGACATTTGAAGAGAAAAGGTCTGACAGCGCCCTCTGCTGTCCAGTGTTGTGTTTCATTCAGGTACAGAGCAATCACACCAGCATGAGGACCCCCAGGGAGCCACCAGCCGAGCCACAGCACTCAGTGGGATCTATCCATTCAGCTTGTGCTGTAAGATGCCAGGTTAGTCCCATGGTACAGAGAGCAGCCTCCAATGATATCAGAGGGTGGTGTTAATGAGCAGCTGCTGTCTCTTCTTCTTCTTCTTTGTCTTCTTCTTTTTCGTAGTGAAAGCTGGAGTGCTGTTTCAGGTCCATATGCGGTTCCAGGTTCATTCATAAAGAAAACCGCAGCTTCCTTCAGCCTTCTCGCACTTTGGCAGTGAGCGCAGAGTTCTCCTGTCGGATCGCCTTGTAGTCATCCAAAATCTTCTCCAGGTTGGCCACAGTTTTGTTGTTGTGCTCCGCTTCAATCTGTTGGAAATTTTCAGACACCAGTGAAAAAAATACTTTAAAAACTACTTGAATCCTTCACTGTGCTGCTGCACAAACATGTACTGCATCAAGTTCAGATGTAAGAAACAGACTAGAATCTGATTCCTGTTTGGAGTCAGAATGCTGCAGATAAGAGACATTGGAGCTCTGAGAAAAGCTGCAAACCTCTGTGAGAACAGGAAATAAATAATAATTTTAACATCCTCCTTGAGCCTCAAAGCTGCTAGCTGACAACTCCTCTGATAAAGAATCTCCTTTTTGCTCAGTGACCAGCTCGCTGACACAACAGGAAGCTGAACCAAAGAATCAAACCGCACTTCTGTGGGCAGCATGTTTGGTTAAGTGCTGTTTGTGTGATTAAATGATGTTTCTAGAAAAAGGATCTAGAAAAAGTCCTACCTGTTCCTCCAGATCTCGGATCTCCCTCAGGATTGTCCCAGTGTCCTCGATGGTCTGGATCAGCTGATTACAGTTCTACAGAAGAATAAATGAGACCTTTAGGGATGGGTACCTTTCGTATTTGAAACGATACAGTACCGATGCCTGGTACCCGGCAATCGGTACTGGTACTTAACGGTACCAAGTTTCGGTACTTTTTTGTGTTTATGTGGTAAAAAATATCAATTTGTTTGATAATGAAATATAAAAAAAATTCAATTTAACAAATTTATTCTACAATATATAACTTTGCAATGCTGTGTTCATGTCCAGCATGGAAAATCCCCTTCTCTTCCACCCCCTCACAGTCACAAGGATGCATTTAGGTACATGAACATGGTACCTTTTGGTTTTACATGAATCAGTTCCCGGTACTTTTTACAGAATTCGGTCAGTACCAATAAAAGTACCTAATTCGGTACCCATCCCTAGAGACCTTACAATGATCTTAACCTTTTTCTAAAGAGAGTGACTGAAGGCATCAAATACATGACAACAGGAGGACTTACTTCATGTAGAGCGGCCAAGTACTTGTAGGATTTACGAACGGATTCATCTTTTTTGGCGTCCTACGAACAAACAAAGATAAATTCAAAAAAATTTTTTGATTGAGGAAACAGCCCTGATGCTGTGAGGAACTTCAACCTGGGCACATTTTGGGCTTTTTTGCACTGGACTAAACTTGTTTCATCACATGCTTTTATTTTGAAAGGATGCAGCTTTCCCGTTTACAATTTTCATAAAATCAGTGGGTAAAACAAACAATGAAGAAGGGAAATGTGTGATGTTTCAGTAGCCCTCTGAAGGGCTCGGGGTTCATTTCAGTAGAACTGTAGAAATGTGTGTATTATTCAGTTAGGCTGGGTACACACCTCATGTGAACAAATGTTTCAGGATTTGATGGTGGACTATTAAAAAGTTGCAGAAATATTTGATCAAATGTTTTGAACCTTGTTTTTTCTGATAAAAATTAAAGCAGTTTGATTCCACAGGAGCAGAACAAATTAAAACTGTCCATATAGTTTCAGAAACTTACTATCATTTCATTCACAGTATTACACTGATAAAATCAACAACAGAACATGCCCTGTTAATACAAAAAAAAATCTTATCCCTCTCCTGAAGGAATTCTTTTTATTCTACAGCAGTAAAAACTTTTCTTCACAGATAAACAGCTTAAAATAAATGTAACCAGAGCTCTTCTGATAAAAAAAGACCCTCACCTTGAAAACGAGCTCATCGGTCACAGCAAAGGTCCGGTCCAGTTTCCCTGTTAGGTTGTTGATTTCTTTCTGGAGTTCTTTAGTGTCTGATAAGATCTGAAATGAGATCAGGGTCAAGAGTTTGTGAGAGCAGAACCATCCACAGAGGAGACGCTTCAATGTTGAAAACATGCTGTGTTTGTCTTCTGTAATAAACACAGATCCCTCCATGGGTGCGTCTCAATGTGTTAACTTCGAGCTTTCCCTTTCCTCTGTGGCACCAGAAGTACTTTCCCAGTCGCTATTTTGAAGACTGTCCCAAAGCGATAATTGCACTCAGAGGAGAGAGGATGGAGGAGACTGATCGGAGGAGCTATGATCGAGGAGACACGGGAGCCGGCTTTGTGGAAGTCTTTTCACTGACAGACACGCCCCCATATTGAATATCACTCTCTAATTGGACGCTGCAGCGGCTCAGATTTTTCCAACTTCACAAACACAACGGAGTTTAATGAAAGAAAAAGCTTAAATCAGGCACTAAGGGTCGTTCAGAAACTGATCATAAATCTGGTAATAAAGTGTTTGTTGTGAGTTTAAAGCACAAAACACTGAACACAGCCATCATCAAATCAATATAACAGAGGATAAATACAGAAAACTGACTGATAAACAGTATCTTCCTGAGACACAATAAGGTGGGTCATATTAATAAGCTTTAGAGTTCACGATCAGATAGGCTCAAGATAAAGGCTAAATAATTCATAAATTATCTCACGCATTTTCCCGGAAAAGTGATCCATGAGCTTTAAACAGCACACAGAATAAACAGAGAGCAGGTTTTCTTCATGGTAACGTGTTTGTTAAACAAGTTAAAGAAACAGACAAATCTCTGATACTGTCTCTGTTTGATCTGAGTTATTACAGCGCACATGTGCAGACACACAAACAGCTGATAGAGCTGACTGACAGATGATCCAGAGGTGATCAGCTGATGCCGTCATCACTGAAACATCTCACTTCATGTGACGTGAGGAGAGAATGTCCCATTGCTCTATAAACGAATCCCCTCCATCCTCTCTCCTCTCTTCATTTCCTCGTGTCTCTCTCATGCATCTCTGGTGGGAGGGACTAAGACGCAAATGAACGACGCAAGTGGAGGAAGGAAGGATGGAACCTTATCGCTTTGAGACGCCCCCCCATGTCCCCGAGGGAGGCTCTCTGAAGTTGCATCAGTTTTTAAAGGTCTGTAATGATGAATATAACATTTTATTCTGCTTTCCTCTTCTGGGCCTGCTTCTCACACTGTCAGAGACACTTTAT
The DNA here is from genome assembly GCF_033239565.1 of Halichoeres trimaculatus. NCBI lineage: Eukaryota > Metazoa > Chordata > Actinopteri > Labriformes > Labridae > Halichoeres > Halichoeres trimaculatus. The sequence continues at coordinate 35,254,174 of NW_027437189.1, read as the reverse complement.
GTTCACAAGGTGTGAAGAACAGAACCAAAGACCCAGACCTAAGACCAGCAGGTGAACAGTGCACATTCTGAGTGAGAAAGCGTTGTTCACAGAACGTGATAGATCATTTGTTGTGTGTTTATTAAAATGCTCATTTCTCCATAAAGAAGTTAAAATAGAAAAACATCAGGTTTGACATGGTGTGATCTCTGGATCTGTTTGGTCAAGTGTACCTTGGTAATCTCCTCTTTCTGTTTTTTGATGTTTCCAACGATCTCCAGAATCCTCTGAGTGTACGCAGACCGAGACGCATCCTGAGGAAGGTTTTCTAACTCTGTTACCTGAGAGAAGAGAGAAGACACAAACAGACACAGGATGAGGGGTGAAATCAGCAAACTGCAGACACAGGTAGGGTTGGGAAGCAGTGGCGGACTGGGACTGAAAAACAGCCCTGGACTTTGACTCGGCCCAGTCCACAACAACAGGTGCTCAAAAGATCATCAGCCAGAGACACAGGGTTCAAAATACTTCAATATTTAACCCATGATATTCTACCTTCAAAATCAAAGCATTATCACTGCAGTTGATTAAAAGTGGTGTTAAGAGCATAGTATAGAACAATGATTCCCAACCAGGGGTACGTTTACCCCCAGGGGTACCAAAGAACATTGCAGGGGGTACATGATGTATTTTCAACCTGGAACTACTGAGTTAAGCCTGTCAATAGAATTGTATGTGTGGGGGACAACTAATTTTCCCAGGGTAGCAACAACCAGAGTTGAGCTAAAATGAAACAGCTGCTAGCCTGCAGCTAAAACATCCAGTTGCTCTGGTTTCAGGAGAGGGTTAAGAGAAGCCCACAGAGAAACTATTTTGAGTGTTTTGTTCCTGATTTTCATAGTTTTAAATGCCTGCCACTGGCAAACGTGTCTGTAAGTTTGCGACATTTGGATGATTCACTCTCTAGTTGTCTGGTTTTCTTCTCTCTTGCCTTCTTAGCCCCACCCTTCTCTTTCCTTTTTTTGGAATTACCAACAGCAGTCTTCATGGTGTCCAGGGGCGTAAATTCCTCTTGTTGGGGTAAACAGTAAAATTTCACAGTAATTCTAGGGGGGGAGTGACATTAAAATAAATGCTATATTTTTGCTGTATTGTCTTGATACTTAATCAAATGTCTTGCATAGTTTTAGTTTATATACATATATATATATATATATATATATATATATATATATATATATATATATATATATATATATATATATATATATATATATATATATATATATATATAAACCACTTTAGATCTACAACCATTATTGTTGTCATCTACATCCTCCTCTGAGGAACAGCTTTGACGCGCTGGTCACCATGAGAAAGTTTGGACCAAACCATTTTAAGGGCAGGGGGGTTTGTGATCTTTAACAACTAAAATTGTCAGTGTGTTTTTAAGTAGCGTTACTTGGATTATACCACGGAAACACATTACTCTACTACTAGAAAAATGTTATTTAACCACGATTTTTGGGGGGGACAACTTTGTGGAAGAGGGGGACACGTCCCCTGTGATGGTCTCTACCCTCTAGTGTATTTCTTCCATCTCCACTTGCTCTCAACACCTATAAGTAGCGAGTAAGCTGCAGCTCAGTTTGTGCCAGCGCATTGCTGCCACCCCTGAAACAGCAGTAGGCCTATATTGTAAAAAGAGAGAAAAAAACATGATGGTGGCGCAGCAGCTATTCGGCAGCACCGGCCGCCGGCTGCCGCCAATGGGCCGTTCTGGTATTCATCCAGATGACCAGTCTGCCCCTGCTGTGAAGTGCACACCCTGAGACACACTCCATAAAGACAAACACAATGTTTAATAGCTGGCTGCTCTTTATCTATCTGAGGTTGTGTTCCAGTGAGTTTTACTCACACAGGGAGGCAAACTTCCCCCACAGCAGAAAAATGAAAAATGTCTCATTCACATTTGTGCAAACACAAGCTGAGCACATGGTTTGCTCTGCAGAGTCATTTAGAAATGATGAAATCTCTGTGATTCTTTCTCTGTCTCAAGTTGAAGTCATGCAACCCTTTTGTGATAACCTGGCTTTAGCTGAACTTGCTGCTGATTATTTCTGTTCTGGTGAAAACCATCTTAAGTTCAGTTACCAGCTGTTTGTAGATCTCCTCCTTCTTTTTGGCCTCCTCGGAGGACACACGGATTTTGTCATGCAGAGACTTGATTTCTGTCAGCTTCCTGGATGACTCCATCTGAAGAAAAGAGAGACAGATGGTCAGATTAACAAAGTGACAGGACATATCTATGGTGATCTGTGGTAGTATCTCACATCCTGGTTGCTGCAGATTTCCTTCAGTCTGCGATGCTCATCTATGAGTGGAGCTCGATGTTTCTCCCACTGAGAGGCCAGGTTCACCACCCGGTTTGCACTTGCTTCAACCAGAGCCTGAGGTAGGAGGAACGGACAGGTTTGGATCTCTCTGCTGGGTGTGAGGAGTCTGATACCTGATCAGGGATTTCACTCAGCCCTCCTACCTGAAGCTTCAATAGGTTCTCGTCCGCGTCTGGCAGCAGATCCACGGTTTTCTTCTTCACCTGCATCTTCTCATCTTTTTCAGAGTTTCCCAGCTCCCTCTGCTTCAACTCATCCAACACCTAGAGAGTGAAAAGAGCCACATTATAAAATGACCTCCATCAGCCTCAGCGTGTGTGCATGCATGTGTGTTTATGTTACCTGTGTATTAGTGACACTCGTGTGCTTTAAGTCCGCTGCCAGCTGATCCACGTCACTGCAGAGCTGCTGAAACTGGTGCTGGAGAGAGGTCAGCTCCTCCTGCTGCCGGAGCTGGATTTCAGTCTCTGACTGAGGCCCAGTGGGGAGGGGGCTGGTTACTGGTACTGCCTCCTGTAGGAAACACACACACACACACACAGTTGGAGAACACAGCAGAAACTTTGTATCCTCTGACAGTCTTATTGCCCATGTCTGTGTTCTGCTCCGCACCTGTGTGAAGGAGAACTTCTGTGTGTGGGTGAAGTGCGTGCCCTTGGTCAGGATGTGGTCGGAGGGGGCGGTGCCTCTGAAAGACTGCAGCAGCTCAGACAGCTCTGATGAAGAGCAGGGACCACTAAAGGCACTTTCAGGAGAGGGCAGAGCAGCAGAGCGAAGCTGCTCCTCAATACGTTTACGCAGCCGGCCCAGTTTCCTGGAGCGGTACTCCTTCAGACAAAGAGAGAAACACACACACAATCATTCAGCTCAGACAGGTCTTAAGAAACACATTCCTCTGCTATAAAAACACAGGGGGCACAGTGGCCCTCAATTATCAATCCTGCGTGGGAATTGGCACAAATTTGAGTGTAAAAATGAGCTTACAGCAACGGTCACGTGTGATCCAGGAAACGTGCGTACCAGGGCCAATCATGGCGTATGCCTGATCAGGTATTGATAAATGTGGCAGCTGAAAACATTCATCATTTACCCAACATGCCCCTAAATATTCAAGGTTAAGCTGGCCAGACCCACAGAATTTACAACATAGAGGGACGCAGTGCAGAAAAAACAGAGACTTCTCTGTGCTGGAGAAACAAAACCCCGTAGCAGAGGGAGAGAGAAATGACGCAGATTGTTTGACTGCTGGAAAACGAGGGTTACGTATGTAACCACAGTTCTATAAACCCTGGATGACCACCAGAGGAGGTGCTTCAAGCACTGAATGATACCATATCGTGTATTCGCAGGTCGAGTAGCTATACCAACAGAGTCACGTGTAACCCCCTGATGACCCCGACAAGTCTATATCCTCCAGTGTCATCAGAAGATCTGTTCCTGTGGAATCTTCTGTTGAGATGCGATGATCCCAAGTGACCAAAAGCTCTGGCGGTCATCCAGGGTGCATGGAACCGCTGTTACATATGTAACCCTCGTTCTATTTCAACCTTCCTGACCACCAGAGGCTGTGCTTCAAGAACTGGATGACTCATACCAACAAAGTCACGAGGGGTCCCCTCTACACCCACCTCAATTCGTAGGAGCTGGCTGGTCCCGGAGCAGGACCAGTAAAACCTCGTGAAAGTGCTCAGTAAATGTCTATGGTCAAACAACCATTTTTTAACAAAAGTAGTGGCATCAAAATTAACCAGTAAACCGTGCCGTGCTTAAGCACGATTGCCCACAACCGAGTTGCTATCCTATGCTGCTAGCTGTTAGCTCTGGCAAACACAAATTTACTAACCGCAACAAAAGAACTAATACAAGCTGGCTGTAGGCCGAGTTGCTACACTACGCTGTTAACGGTTAGCTCCGGCGAACACAACTTCGGTAACAGTAAAATAGAGAACTGAACTACGCTGATGTGGTGAAAACACACACAACCTCAGCAACAACAAAAGCTGTGACACTCACAATGTGTCTGCGACTACCTCTGGGGATTACTATCTAAGGAAGCTGAAGTCAAGCTTGTCACAGCCCTTGGAGGGCGACTGAAACCCTGCAACTCTGACAGAGTCTCAGGGCTACCAGCGACAAGCCAAAGAGCCACTCACTGGTCCAACACCTGCGAGCCAGAAGATGTAAAGGAACAGATCCTCTGATGACACTGGAGGATATAGACCTGTCGGGGTCATCAGTGGGTTACACGTGACTCTGTTGGTATAGCTACTCGACCTGCGCGTGCACGATATGGTATCATTCAGTGCTTGAAGTACCTCCTCTGGGGGTCAGGAAGGTTGAAATAGAAGTGGTGTTAAAAGCGTCAGAAAAAAACTTGCCTGCAAGGAAATAACTCCAGTCATCAGCAGTGTGAATGTGATAAACTGAACTACAACAGAGTTTTTAACATTTAGTCTACACATCTTTCATTTGATCAGTGATATTTGACTGTTAGAAGCCACAATATTATTCATCGTTTCCTTTTAGGTCCAGAAATGTGGAAGGTTGGCTTTTAAAAATGTGTTCGAGCCCTGAAAGAAGCTACAGACTCCAGCCTGAACCTGAACCTGTCACAGACTGAGGAGGGACTGGAGCTCTCACCAGGTCTGCTTCAGTTTGAAGCAGAAGAGACAGAGGGACAGACCAACCTGCATTGTGTCAGATACAGATAATAAAACCTTTTCAATATCATAAACTAGTTCACCTACAAAAACGAATCCCATTAACTTCATTTGTGGTCGTTTTGGTGCCTGGACAAGCTGTGTGTCGTACATGCACAACTACGCTCGGGTAGAACAGATTTTATGATTGTTTGTACCACGAGGAGAGCAGGTTGTGTGTAATCCCATGTTAATGGACGTCTTTTGCTGTGAAATAGTCACTTTTTCACACACAGTTCACTTTTATATGATAATATTGTGAGGAGTGAAATAATCATCTTTACAGTAAATCCTGAAACTAATACAGCTTCCTTAGAAAAAATCAAGACTAAAAGTTGATTTAACGTCGTCTGAATGTTCTCTGCAGAGACTTTATCATTGACATGAGAGTGTACTAAAAACTGATAACGTTTTTTTTAAGTAATCAGATAAAGGAAACACATTTTTTATATGAAGAAACCAGCTGACAGCTCACCCTGCTTCGCTTTTGTAGCGATGTATTTTATAGATTGGCAGAAGTAGAGTGAAATATTAGAAACATTCCTGGTCTCATATCTAATTTAACTATCTACATGATAAGAACATCAGTTTTTCAGTCTGAAAATGTTTTGCGCTCATATGAGAAGAACCCAGCCGCTTCCTCCCTGCTCTGTGTTTCATCAGGTCCTCAGAGTCAAAAAGAAAACCGCGCAGCTTCACAGACTCAAACCCAGTCCCTGTGGGTTTAGAGAGACTCACCTGTGGTGTGAGGCGGGACAGGAGTCCCTGGCTGTTCCACTCGTTGTCCCACTCCTGAGCAGCACTCAGCTCAGCCGTGTGCTGCTCCAGTATGGACGCTGCCACAAAGGAATGATGGGAAGGCTGGGCGGTCACAGGCAGGAGAATATCCCGCTGGTAGTCTCTTACCTCTGATGTCACAGAAGGAACAGAAACACAGTTTGAAAACTCAAGACTTCAACCACCTTCTATTAGTCACCTGGAGCACAGTTGGCCTTGCAGTGTAAATCACGCCCCATAAGGTTTACCCAAGAGTCTGGTGGCTCAGGGTCAAACCCAGCCTGTGGCCAGTTTCAAACATGCCAGTCTCTACTCCACCCCTGTTTCCAGCTCTGTCCACTGTCCTGTCCTCTCTATGACATAAACCATGCTTTCAGAATAATCTTTAGACAGGCTGAAAAATTAAATTGCATAAAATCATGAATTTTATAAACTAAAGATGTTTTTAAAAAACCGTCTGGGTATTAATAATCAAATGTTCAATCACATCACCATCTACTGGAAAGCTGCTGCAAACTCTGACCTGCAGAAAAGCTCTCCCGCACCTGTGTTTGCATGTCTGTCTGCAGCATGGTATCTACCTTTCAGCTGCTTCTTCCCAGGACCTTTAGTGCAGTGTGCCAAACTCAGCGGCTGGACGTGGAAGCAGTGCAATTCTCCAGGACTCTGAAGAGAATCAAAAAAACTCTTGTCAGGGTTGAAATGTTTCCAGACATGTGACACATCATCATAAACAAGCCAGCTTTGTGCATCCAGATCCTGAGATAAAAGTCACGACCATTTCATCAGGAGTAGAAATGCCTCAGCCATTTCTAAGCGATTATCTGCTGGCTGAGTTTCATCCTACTTTCATTTGATCCAGATTTATGGTAGAGTGTTTTAAACCACCCAGTTTTCATGGGGCTGCGTCAAAATGAGTCCACTGTTGTTCAGAAACATTCACAGGCGAGCAGCTTCTGCATAGAGAGTGGAGAACAGAGCTTCCTTTGGTTCCATGTTCATATGGAGTGAGTTTGTTTCTCACAGCCATTCTTTTATTTTGTTTTATTCAGATCCTCATTTCTATTATTGATTAATTCATTAATCAAATCATCTGTTTGGGAAAACAATGAACACTATGAGGCTCAGCTGCTTGGTGTGATCATTTTGTTGACATTTACATATTTTCCAAGGCCTTGCTGAAGAGAGCTTTCTAGGGCCTGAGCCTGCAACCACAGGTGGCAGGCTTACACCGTAAAGATTATTATTATTCTTTTCCCACCTTTAACCCCAAATTGCGTGCCTTTCACTTGAGACAATTGCACAATAAAACTCAGTCACGGGGAAAAATGTATGAATCCAGGGCTTGCACAAAAAATATGCTCCATGGCGCCCCCCAGTGACTGAAAAATGCACCACCACCCTTCACCGAAAAATTCTCATTGTGTCTCTTCATCCTGGCAGACTACCTGCGTTTGTTTATATCTGTCACGCAGCGCGCGCAGACTGATACACTAAGCGGCGAGCGCCTCATGGCCAGCTGTGGCTCTGCAGCGGAGGTAGCACTGTTTTACGACAAGATGAGAACTAGAGCCTTAATAGCGGTGTTTTTGTGTGAAAGTAACGCGCTGAAAATTCTCTAAATAAGGCGTGAATGCAGACCGATATCGGATTTTTTCCGTGGGAGTCCGTTTATTTGTGTTTTTGGTCAAGTAAAATATGGTCCCGTCTGAGTGCAGAGGAAACCGGCAGAGGAGCAGGGAGGGGGTGTTTGGTGCGAGCGCTCTGGGCTTCTGCTGCACAAAAACACTGCTGTAGGGGTCATTTCTGCCCTAAACCTTGTGATAGGACCCAACTTGTTCCATCCCTGAGTATCACTTTGAACTCCGAAACTCATCATAAACCAGGAAGTCATAGTTACTCTGTCCTTAAGTGTCCCAATCTTCTTCAGATTTCACACACCATCAGATCCATCTCACAACACTTCTATAACCTCAAATCTCTGCTACTGCAATCGCGCCACCCTCTGGAAATGCATGATAATATCTATTACATATATGTTCTCACATTTGTCCCCAATTTTACACACGATGTCACTCCCACTCTGGCCACATTCTGCTGCACATGCGGCGGCCAGGACATGTGGCGACCAGGACATGCTCCGATGGGCACACGACAGGCGAGGGCCCGCTTAATGCTCCTTGCATCTTTAATTTATCCTACTATATACTCGGTTCCTTTAGGCTTCCTATGCTTGTTTCTTTTGATGAATGCAAACAGCTTTCAGATGCCTTCCAGTTCCCATATTAGCAGCTGGATCACATTAAAGAATACAGTCACGCAAACAATTATTGGATTATCGATTAATTGTCAATAAGAAATAACTCAATCAAAATAAATTAATTACACTTAATCACAGCTTTAACCCGTAATTCCCCGCCAGCCCACATAATGGCGTGCTTTGTCCCAGATGTCCTTGATGCACACGTGGGAACACAAGAGAAGCAGACCTCTGACAACAACAACAACAAGACAAACGAACAAAAGTGGACTACTTTCTTAAAGATCCACCACCTGACTTTGACTCAAGTCCTACAACATGGTGGAAGGTAAAGGAAGGCAGGTCTCCAAGAGTAGCAAACCTTGCACGGAAATACCTGGCCATACCTGGCATATCTGTCCCTGCTGTGCCAGTGTTTTCAGCAGCTGGCATAACTGTGAACAGGCTCCACACAAGGCTCACTCCTGACTAGGGATGGGTACCTTTCACACCTGAAACGATATGGTACCAAAGCCCGGTACCTGGCAATCGGTACTGGTACTCAATGGTACCAAGTTTCGGTACTTTCTTGTGTTTAAGTGGTAGAGGATATACATTTTTTTACTAATGAAATATAAAAAAAATTCAATTTAACATATTTATTTTTCCATATATAACCTTGCAATGCTGTGTTCATGCCCAGCATGGAAAATTGCCTACTCTTCTATTCCCTCACAGTCACAAGGATGTGTTTAGGTACCTAAACATGGTACCTTTTGGTTTTACCTGAGTCGACACTCGGTACTTTTGACAGAATTTGGTCGGTACCTATAAAATACCTAATTCGATACCCATCCCTACTCCTGACCAGTGTTTCCCCTCCCATTGTAAAGGGAGGTGGCCCACCCTCCCAATGGAGGCACCCGCCCCCCCTGAGAGTCGAGTTAATTTTGCTTTCCATGTTTCGCGCATGGCGAAGTTCCACCTCCAACGCATTGACAGACACACAAACAAGTGCGCACATTGTCACACACAGACAAGCTCATTCCGTATAATAAAGCTACCACAAGAAACATTTGCCAGAGCCTTCTCTGTGAAGATGCAGCACACACTCTCCTGCCCCCTGCTGTCGACGCCCCATCACCTTCACAGACACACAAACACGTGCGCACATTTACACACACAGACAAGTAAAGATGCAACAATTGCTCTCCTAAGTTTGCAAGTTTGTTTTGCTTCTAACAGACAGTGAACTTATTTAGTTTCATGTCTCAAGTAGCCTCGCCATTGCACTGTTCCATTTGTGATTGTGTTGTTCCCTGCTGTTACGAATAATTTTTCTATTAAGGAATATGATTTGCATTTTCTCTCATAAGAAAGATAGCATTTTCATAGAAAGGAACCTATTGATTCAGAGGAAAATTCAGCTTCTCAGAAAAATTGCTAGTCTGAATAAGTCTGATCCTCTCAAACGTTTTGCAGTCATTAAATAAAATAAAATGTTGTGTATTTACTTGTGTTTCACAGTTCAGAGGCAGTCTACAGTTTGGAGGCAGCCAGGGCACAGACAGCTGGGCTTTGATTGCAGCAGCGATGGATCTCTGGAGGACCACGGATTTACCTGCAAGGAGAAAACACAGTTTTAACCATCTCCACAGAGATTCAAGAACAAAACACCTCGACATGACAGCAACTTCATCTTGAGTAACCCTAGAGCAGAACAAAACAGAAGACTTCCTCATTTCAGAAAAAAACTCTCTACAGCTGTTTGTTAATCTGTTCCTGTCATGAACAGTTCTTCTCATACTGTTATAAGTAACCAGCATGACCACCTAAGCTCACTCTCATCTCTAATATAGAATGATATAGGAGACTAATATGGTCAACAGGTGTGAGGTCAGGTGATGCTTTTACAAAGATTTGCAAAGTTTTGGGAAAGAAGATTTTACCAACAGACTGTTTCTCATCACTTCAGATTAAAATGTCTGTCTGCCACTGTCAAGAAGAAGAATAATCACATGTGCAGTGATCCCTAAAGGCACCACTGTGTTTTAATAAGATGCAGAAAAAGCCTGAAATTTTCTGAAGAACTAAACTCTTCTCTTGAACCTTTAAGTGTTTAAAAAAAGTTCTGCTCTATAATTCAGCTAAATGGTTCTTTGGTTATACACATCTTGCCAGCTTTCCTACTCTGTGTGAAGATATCATCATCTGTGGACAACACAAGTGCATGAAAATACAAAAGAGGAGTGTCCCCTGTACCTGTTGGCTGGTCTGAGGTCTCTGCACTCTCTCTAGGCAGCTTCTCCACCAGGAACATGAGCAGAGAGCGGATCTCTGGTTCGTTGCTGTACAGAAACGTCTGGTAGCCTATCTCTCCTTTGTAGCCAATGTCCTGACAAACAAAGGTGTTATATGTCACATACACACACTCAGACATGCACACACACAAACAGCTCTGCCTGCTCACAGTGAGTCTGTCTTATATCTGTTCATTTGTGATGAACTGTAGTTTTTCTGTCTGATTCAAACTGTAAAGGAGCTCCATTCACCCTTATTAAGTAAAGGTTAGAACAGAGAGAGAGGGGTCTTACCTGGCAGGCTTGTGCGAGGCTCATGCCCACCCTGAAGCGGGCAGACATGCCTGGAGGGAGGGAGGTAGGCAGCCCACTGCCCAGGCCTGGATTGATCACTCGAATACATCTGACCACTGCCTCCACTATCAGCTCACTGGTAAACTGTTTGACACTGCCCACCTCCTCACTGATCTCTCTGTGGGAAATACAATCAGAAAAAAAAATAAGGAATCCACTAACAAACAAGCAGACAAACAAAAAGGAAGTACGGTAAGTTTGCCAGCCTCGATATACTGACACGTGCATGCATGTTTGTTTTCCTCCTCTCTTTCGACCAAAGAGGCTGAATGAGAAGATGGCTCACTACGTCTATCTTTCCTAACATCGAGGTGCATAGGTTCTATAGCGGATTTAGCGGATTTATAGTGGAGTGAGCATCTGTCAAAAATGTGATCTTTGGGGTGAAGATGGGGCTGATCGCATGTACACACGGAGAGAGCTGAAGCAAGCGTCCTGAGGGGTAAGGAGGAAACACACGCTAATATGAGTGATGGCACCAAAGATACAGTTCTTAAGCCGCCTGCCACAGTCCCAGTGTGGGAATATTTTGTTTTTTATCAGAATGAACAAAGTGTGAGCTCATGAACACCAACGAGCTGATATGTCGCATTTGTTTGAAAATAGTGGCGACGAAGAAGAAGGAGGGGAGGTGCAGCGGAGCCTTGTTCTTTGACAATCCACTCTTACTGAGGCTTTTGGTCTGCAAAGTAAATAGAAATAAAAGCACAAATGGTGGGCGCTCAAAGACCGCTACATTGCCAAAGAAATGCAGCCCTTCAATAGTTTTAAAAGTTTTATTGTTTTCGATTAGTATTAATTATTTTCATTGACATGTATTTTTTTCTAAAAGAGAGTCCATGTCATTTTCATTGTTTTTTTTTCTCTTTTTTGTTTAAGTTTATTATATTTTTTGTGTAATTTATTTTACTTAAAAGATCCTGAACTTTAAATTTCAGTTAAATACTCTTAAGAAATTAAAGTTTCTTGCTTTTGATATGGTGTACTCACTTTATTATCCAATTTATCATAATGACATCAATGAAAAAATGGGAAAAAAACAAAAAAAAAAAACAAAATAATATTGACAATAATATCGTTTATCGGCAATAATATTTTGGAAAATTATTGTCAAGCAAAATGTGTTATCATGACAGGCCTATGTATGATAATTAAATGCTATACTCCAAGATTTCTGGAGTCGCTAGTGTAAATGCTAATGCTGCAATATCACTGAGATTCATTGCGCAGCCCTAAATCATATTATTATCTCTAAATCAATCTGTTGTGGTATAATTGATGTTTGATGATCCTGTCACGGGTTAGCCTGCAGTTTCCGTCCCATTTTAACTGATTATTCATCTTAATCACACTAACCTGTCTTCTTCTTGTTTTCAATATCTATGAAATGTGTCCATGTATTAAACTTTTAGGTTTATACATAAGTGTTCGAACATATACCCTAATGCAAATACCTTCATACTTAGAATATTATTACGCACAGAGAAAAGGGGGACACGGTTAAAAACGACTGGATAACGACAAAACAGCTGTAATCACATAGTGAACATCTAGTTTTATCAGCACAACTAGTTTTATCATGCTCAGGTCAATGCCATGACGTTGGCCTTAGATAACCTTGAATAATATGCTGTCTCAGATCATATGACGAGCAGCGGGAGGCTCATTACATGACTGACAGCGATGAGACAAACCAGCAAACACAACATGAAGCAGCTAACATGATAGCGTTAGCACTGACACACACACAGCTGATCAGTCAGAGCTCTGCTGTACTTACGTGCCGACTTGTTTGAGGGCGTGAATTAAGATTTTGTCCACTTCTTCCATCTTTATTCTGAAGATATGCTTGCTGGCTAACAGGCAGGTTTATAGCAATGCATCTGCTGCAGTCTGTGTTATTTATTAACAAGGAGTTAGTTTATGTTAGTGTGGGTTATCCATGGCTAGAGAACTAGCTTCCATCTTCTCAGAGCTAACCTATGGACTAGCCCTTAACAGCTACCAGGACCTCCCTGGTGGAAACCATCTTAATTACCCGCCGCCCTAACACAAATCCGCGTTTTCTAAAACAGGACACTTCTCTACATTCCGCTCAAAATGAGGCTGACCTGTGCTAACTCACACAAACCTAACAAATCTGACATTTCTCTTCAGTCCAGTGTGGAAACGAAGTAACGAGGTAATAGAGCGGCGGTGCTGGTGGGAGGTAGAGTTTCATCCTCATCTACGACAGATAAGAACAAATGGGAAGTGAGCCACCGAGGAATACATTTCCCAGCATGCACCGGGAGGGACAGTCTCATGACCGGAAAACTGCTGGTTTGTTATAGGGATGTTTTGTTGGGATTGGATACGAACTTTGACTTTACACCTTTTTTTATTCATAAGAACAGGACCCTGAAATCTCTATTTATTTTTGCTTCTTTAAATGATATAAAATATACATTGAATCATCATCACCTGCCAGAGGAGATAAGGCTGTAGCTTCTTTTAAGTCACTTTTAAAAACTCACTTTTATAGAACTACTTTAATGTGATGTCGTCTTTTAAGTCTTTTTAGTCCCTTTAGTCTTTTTAGTCTTTCAGTCTTTCTTTTATTTTTATTCAGATTGTTTATCTTGCCTCATCTTTAGTCATTCTTTTAATCTTTTATTGAAGTCTTTGAAGCTATTTGTGTTACTGTTCTGTCTCTTTTATTATCTATATTTTGTTTTATTGCTGTCTCCTGTTTTTATTAATTTAGTAATGTATCTTATTTATTAATTTTAATTATTTATTTATTTATTTATTTATTCATTTATTTATTTATTTATTTATTTATTTATTTATTAGCTTACTTGATTTTACTGGTCCTCACGGTCTCATTTTATGTAGCAGTGTTCCTGTATTGTCTGGGTTCTTATGATTTATGGAGGGAGCCCTTTGATTTATGGGGCTGGAGTCACTAGCCACCTAACACCATCAGGGCACAGTTGCACTTGTGTTTTGCTGTACCCTGATGTGTCTCCAGCCCTGTGAGGTTGGGGCCTCCTCTGTGTCTATGGCTAGCGGTCTGTTGTGCCCTCTTCTGGGGTTTAAGTTCTTTGTGTTATGTGTGTGTTTGTGTTATGTTAGTGTTTAAGTTCTTTGTATTATTTTGTATTATGATGACTCTTTATTTCATTCTGTTATTTGTGTTTGTCTTTAATTGTTCTTTGATTTTATTTAACCTTCTTTTTTTGTTGTCTGTGCCATTGCTGTCAAAGCACTTTGTAAACAAACGTTTTTAAAAGTGCTACATAAATAAAGTTTATTATTATAGTTTATTAATGAAAACAATGAAACGACCAAAACTAGAAAAGCACTCAGAGAGCGCAGACCTCCGTCAAGCAGATTGTAATTGTGACGCAACACTTCAGTCCTACTTTAATGTTATACTCACTTTCAGCAGACTGTCTGCTACAATTTGGTGTTAGTTGCAGGTTTGTACAATAATTTATTACCTGACATTGTTGAAAATTATGTTGACCCATGTTTGCAGCTTCACTCCTGATTTTCTGTCTGTGTGACGACATGTCTCATCACGTCCTGCCTCTCTGCTTTTCTGGTTATGGAATTTGGGTTTAGCCACTAGCTCTGAGAGGCTTGAAATTTGAAAGACTTTTATCTAATTGTAGAGTTCTGCTCACTAAGTCCATTTTTTTTTCGGATGCCTTATTTTGATCTGTAAACTGGAGGAAAAAAAAAAAAATCATCACAAACAGACACCTTGCAATGCTGAATCCGATGCGTTTATTTTGTATTAATTGTGAAAAATTCGCAGTACAAGAAAAATGGGATCATCAAGCAGTAATCAAGGGATTGATCCTGAACAGCGGCTGTCAGTATGTTCAGAGTATGCACAGCATGCACACCATCGACTGTACATAAAGTGGACAGTGTGGCCCCGCCATTTATCATTTGTACTGTTTTGAAGCCAAAATTCCCCCATCACAGTCACAGCCAGAGTCTGCGCAGTAGAGACTGTGAGGGATTCTGAGAGAATCTGAGTGGAGCTTGGTGACAAAAATAATATATATTTTTTTCTTTAGAGAGTCTGATCACTTCTTGACTCCACCTCCTCACATATTTTACAAACCCTGAAAAAATACACAAGAACAGCAGCTGTCAATCATTGTTAAACATGACTTAAACCCTTGTTTTTCACCTCTTATAATTAATGAAAACAAAACTTTTCAGAAAAAAGAGGACCTGAATACAAAGCAGCCAAATGATATCTTTAAATCACCACAACAATCAGACGTGAGAAACATTTCTACGAGGAGTATTAATTTTTTTAAGTTTG
Source organism: Halichoeres trimaculatus (assembly GCF_033239565.1). NCBI lineage: Eukaryota > Metazoa > Chordata > Actinopteri > Labriformes > Labridae > Halichoeres > Halichoeres trimaculatus. Next base: position 35,239,103 of record NW_027437189.1, on the reverse strand, counting down.
ACCTCAGCTCATCTGGAATGACTGGAGAGACAGATTTTTTTACCTATACTGCAGCCAGCCACCAGGGGGAGCAGTTTTAGTGGTGAGCTCACTTAGAGCTGAGCAAAATGGTGTCCATTTTTTTTTACAGTCTATGGTGTACACACACACACACACACACACACACACACACACACACACACACACACACACACACACACACACACACACATACAGACATACACGCACACACACGCACACACACACACACATACAGACATACACGCACACACACACACACACACACACACACACACACACACACACACACACATACAGACATACACACACACACACACACACATACAGACATACACGCACACACACACACACACACACACACACACACACACACACACACACACATACACACACACACACACACACACACACACACGCACATACACATGTGCATTCATCAACTAAACATCCCCTGAAATGTGTAGAGACAATATGTCAGAAATGTGATGTTAGTTAAGCGTCTCTGAATAGTCAAACTACCTTGGAAATGAGCTGATGCAAAAAAACACCAAAATTGAACCTGTTCCTAAAAACCATAATGAAGATAATAATAATAATAACAAATTCAGTGTGTAAAGGCCTTAATTGTCAGTTTAAATCAAGAATTGTTGTGGTGAACATGATTTTACATACAGAATGTTACCTTTTTGTAGTAAATACGAGAAATCATAGATTCAGTTTGAGTTTCAATCAATTTCGGGCAAAATATTTTTTTTATTGTATGCCATAAAAATGTTCCTTTATTTTTTCTGGTATTTCTTACTTTTTTAAAATTTCGTTTTTCCTACTATTTCAACTCGATTTAAGCAGAGTTGGGGGGATGGGCGAGGGAGCAATGACATACAGCATTAATGAGTTTGACTGCTTAGACGCTATTTGCGCTCAGCATGCCATAAAAAACATAGGCTCGGCTCAAATCCTCCTTATCGACAGTAAACCGACTGCGCGGCAAGGCTCATACTGTAAAAAAAAAAAATCATCTCGAGTCCTTCCCTCATCCAATCATTTTGGATGAGAGAGCGCTCTTCGTTTTGAATCAGATCCTGCGCCACAGATGGTGCCTCATTTTCCATTTCTTTGAAAGGGATTAATATTCTACCACACATCTTTTAAGTTGAGGATAATGAAATAATGAATCCAACCTTCATGGCGCAAATTGGGCGAGCTAACATGAGCATTAAGCACGGCAGCTAAGGCTGCCAAAGAGCTAGTTAGGGGCTAGTTATCAATGCTTCTTCCTACTCGGACATCTTTATTTTACAAACCCAATGAGTCAATAAACCATTGATCGTACTGGAATCGATGCGCCAGGTCCATCAAACACTGAACATTTTGTCAGACTTTTAAAGTGTTGTGCAGAGAACTGTCAAGACTCACCATCAGGACGGTATAATTCAAACCCGTTTTGTTGTCTCCCACTTGTTTAATATTTTATTACAATGAAACAGGAGATGCTCAACCTCAAGTTTTTGCTGGTTATGAAACAGACAAATTAATCCTGGTTACTCTGCATAATCTACAAAAGCAAATCAGACTTAGCAACATGATTTATGATTTCTAAAACAACCTGGTTATTCTTTATGCCTGAAAAGGCTCTATAAGACTTTCAGAAGAGCATTAAGAACTCTTTATGTTCTTTAAGTGGATATCCATGTTTTTATTTTTTATTTTTTAAATAAAGGTGTGCTGCGTTTCCACACCATTATGATTCCCGCAGCACCAGCGCCTGTAAGTGAAAATAATTTTATTTTATGTTTTACGCCAGGTCAAAGCAGAAGTAATTTAAAGTTAACTCACTCATAGCTCAGGTATAGCCTCGTTTTTTATTAGACACACTAAATAGCTTTTGTTTGTAACTTGTAAGTGATGAACCTCCCGCTTATCTTCATTTCTCCTCTATTTATTTTTAATCCCTCTCAGCTTCATTTTCCTCTATCTATTTTTTGTCCCTGTCATCTCCATTCTCCTCTATTCATAATTTATCTCTCTCATCATCTTTATTTTTTTCTCTCATTATTTTCTATCCTTCTCATCTTTATTTTTCCTCTATTTTCTATTCCTCTAATCATAATTTTTTTCCTCTATTTATTTTTATTCCCTCTAATCTTCATTTTACCTGTATTTATTTTTAACCCCCTTATTTTCATTTTTCCTCTACTTATTTTTTTATCTCTCTTATCTTAGTTTCTTCTTTTTATTTTTTATCCCTCTCAGCTTCATTTGTCCTCTCTCTCTCTTAGTTTTCATCCCTTTCATCTTCTCTTCTCTCTGTTAGTTGTCATCCTTTTCATCTTCTTTTGTCCTACCTCTGTTCATTTCTCTCATTTTTTCAGCCTTATTTCTCCTCTCTCTTAGTTTAAATGGCCCTATCCTTCCCTATTACAGGCATTTAAAGGCTCAATAATTGAAAAAAGAAATGCGCTGATGTTTATTTGACATTAACGTTAAACATAAAATTTTCACAACGCTTATTGTCTTTCATGTATTGTTATGGAGGCCTAGCTTTCCAATCCATCGTCCTATAAGTTCAGTGAGCACGTTTAGGTTCAGAGTATAAGTTCAGTTACTCCACGTACTATCTAATAAGCTTTATAAATTCAGTATCTCAGTATCTCAGATGGTTCAGTCTAGAGTTGAGTGTCTCAGGGTGCGTCTCAATGCGTTAACTTTGTGCTTCCTCCGTCCTATCTCCTCCACGACACCGGAAGTACTTTCCCAGTCGCCATTTTGAAGACTGTCCCAAAGCGATAATTGCGCTCAGAGGAGAGAGGAGAGAGGATGGAGGAGACTGATCGGAGGAGCTATGATCGAGGACACACGAGAGCTGGCTTTGCAGAAGTCTTTTCAATGACAGACACGCCCCCATATGGAATATCACTCTCTGATTGGACGCTGCAGCGGCTCAGACTTTACATGAAACTTCACAAACACAACAGAGTTTAATGAGAGAAAAGACGAGCTGAGGACAGGCACAGAGGATAGTTCAGAAACTGATCATAAATCTGGTAATTAAGTGTTCGCTGTGAGTTTAAAGCAGAAAACACTGAACACAACCAACATCAAATCAATATAACAGAGGATTAATACAGAAAACTGACTGATCAATAATATCTTCCTGAGACACAATAAACTGGGTTATATTAATAAGCTTCAGAGTTCATGACCAGATGGGCTCAAGATAAAGGATAAATAATTCATAAATTATCTCACACATTTTACCGGAAAACTGATCCATGTGCTTCTAAACAGCACACAGAATAAACAGAGAGCAGGTTTTCTTCATGGTAACGTGTTTGTTAAACAGGTTAAAGGAACAGACAAAGCTCTGTTACTGTTTCTGTTTGATCAGAGTTATTACAGCGCACATGTGCAGACACACAAACAGCTGTTAGAGCTGACTGACAGATGATCCAGAGGTGATCAGCTGAAGCCGTCATCAATGAAACACGTCGCTTCATGTGACGTTCCGGAGGAGAGGATGTCCCATTGCTCTAAAAACCAATCTCCTCCATCCTCTCTCCTCTCTTCATTTCCTCAAGTCTCTCCATAATCTCTGGTGGGAGGAACTAAGACGCAAGTGAAAGACGCATGCAGAGGAAAGAAGGATGGAACTTTGGAGCTTTGAGACACACCCTCAGACTATCAACTGAGCGGTCTTATGCCCACACTTCCGGATTCACGCTGAATCCAGGAATGTGATCGGTTAACCCACTTACCCCAAGATCTACAAAAAAAAGTGAGATCTAAAGTAAAACGAGAATTAATACAGAATTTGAGAACAAAGAAAGTAGAATCAGAACTGGCAATACCTCAACTCATTGCACATTTACCTTTACAAAGCGTGCAAAATAGTGACCTGGGTTACACTGGCTTCTGGGAAGAAAATGCCATTGGTCCTTATAAAAATGTCTCGATGGACCCTGCTTTTTGCACAATGTACAGTTATACTGGTAGAGGGGTAATGTCATAATGGTAATTGTGTTAGACTTGGACAAATGAAAGACAGTATGGATAGTTTGGTATCATGTTTATCTTTTTTTCTTTTTTTCCCACAGGTAACTCTTTTTCTTTTTCTGAAGCCTTACTTTCAGTTATTTCAGATGTTGCCATAGTTCGTACGGTGTTGATTTCAATTAAATAAAAATTGAACTTGCAAAAAACTGTCTGTTTACCTTGTAGTTCCTTTTTTGTTGTATAAAATGATGGATTTAAACTGGATCTAATACTATTGGCTTAACTGTGATTTAAGTGAACTTTAACTTAGTGGTGATACAGTGTAAAATTCCACCAACACATAAATGCTTGAGGGTTGTGCATATTAGAAAGAAAACTAAAGAGGTCCTGCTGAACCTGGAGCTGCCTCCCAAATGTGTCACTCGGGCTTCCGCAGTCGGGCCGAGTGAAAGCCGAGCACTCGCACAGCAATCAGACCTAGATTCAAACCGAGCCTCGGCCGAATGTTCTTGCCGTAATCGCGCCGCTTTCGGCCCGCACAATTTCTGCTGACTGGGCTTTATCCTGTACAGTAGATATCTGAATTCTGTGTCTAAAGGTGCTGCTGGTCTTAAATCTCATTTATAAATGTTTTTGTAATCCATTTTTATTTTTTTGTCCAATGTTGGAATCACATATCATTAACTAAATACACAAGCGCCGTGTTTTTCACTGAAATAGCCATATAGTACAATTATAACTGCATGACACAGTGCTCTATGCGGTGTGCTGGTGGAGAAAACAATGTCCCCATCATGAAGCTAGCGAGACAACAGATCTCAGGCAAAAATGGAACACCAAAGTCAAGGGAATCAGGCAAATTCTATTAAATTAATTTGAATGAAAACTATATTAGGCTGTGTACCAAGTATTTGATCATATACCGGGTGTTATAGATACATAAACACATTGGCTAATCAAGTTAAGGTCGCTTATTTACTGTCATACAGGTGTGTTATCGTTAAGGCACAACGCTAGGTACATGATGTGAGGATGCAGTTTACGCACTCACAGAGCAAATCTGAGATCTGCAAGAGCAGAGTCAATACCATTAAACCTGAGCATTAAATCATTAAAATACTGCTCTCAAATCAATTAAAAATGCTCTTTATTTAAGACAGGGAATTCATTCCATACATCATACTTTGAAATAAATTTCCCAAACAAGTAAAGTGACATTTTAGAATGAAAAAGTTTGGCCTCAACATGTTTACATTTGAATTTGAGTTCAAACCTGAGAACAAACAGAATTCTAGAAGCTCTCCATTATGACTCACAGTGGAGCCTTTTCCATGAGCAGGTCTGAGAGAGAGCAGCTTTCCAAGTGGTCATTTCAAACTGTTCGTTTGCTGCAGACACAAGAGTCTAAGAGCCAACAAATCAGAAAATGTATCAGAAAAAGGAAGCAGGAAACTCTCAGGTCGACAGAAAGGCCTGCAGAAAAAGAACTGCTCATAACAACACCATGAATGGCAACAAGGTGAGAGGCAAGCTCAACCTGAAGACCTTCAAACATCAGGTCCAGGAAAAAGCTGTGAACACCAGCATGTCGGAGGTGGATAAACTCCGACGAGATGCAGGCAGGCTCAACCAGATGCTTAATCAAGAGAGGAGCACCTGCCAGTTGGAGAAAAAGGAGAAGGCCGCACTCAGCAAAGACCTCGACATGGCCAAGAGGAATCTCCTCAAAGAGAAAAACCTCAGGAAGGTCTGTGAGAACAGGTGCAAGGAGCTGGAGGCACTGCTGAGAAACGCCTCAGTCCAAATTCCTCAGGCAGCTAATGGTGAGAATGACCACATGGAGGTGGACAACGCTGAGCTGGACTTCGAGAGGGGGAGGAACAGACTCCTGCGGAGGGAGCTGGAAAAGCTCAAAGGGGCTCACAGCCAGCTGCAAGTCCTGCACCAAAGTCAGACTAATGACGCCAAGAAGATGGTGGATGACCTCAGACAACAAGTTCAGGTCTATGCTGACAAGGTCGCACAAGATCAGGCCACTATGGCGGCGATGACCAAAGAGCATAACGCCCTGCTTCAAAAGATGGCTGAAGAGAGACAGAGTGGCCTAAACAACCTCAAAAATGCAGGGCAGAGGATTGAGGCTCTGCACCAAGAGCTGCAGCAGCAGAAGAAGGCTGCTGACAAAGCCTCACAAGATCAGGCTGCTTTCTCCTCTCTGCAAGCCAGCCACAGCGCCCTGCTGCAGAAGAGCACAGAGAACAAGGCTACCATGGAAGCCATGACCAGGGAAAACAACGCCCTGCGTCAAAAGATGGCAGAAGAGAGCCAGACATACCAGGCTCATCTCAAGTACGCTGAGCAGGTGCTACAGGGGCTACAGCGTGAGCTCCAGGAGCAGAAGAGCGCCAACAACAAAGCTCTTCAGGATCAGGGTGCCTACACATCCCTCAGAGCTGAACACCAAGCTCTCCTCCAGAAGACCACGGAGGAAAACAAGAGGCACCAAGCTGATCTGCTCACTGCCAGGCAGACAGCAAACACCCTTCAGCAGGAGCTTCAAAAACAAACGCAGGATCACACTGACAAGGTGTCCAAGGACAGGGCCGCCATGGAAGCCATGACGAAAGAGCAAAACGCCCTGCGTCAGAAAATGGCAGAGCAGAGCCAGACCTACCAGGCTCATATGCAGCACGCTGAGCAGGTGCTGCAGTCACTACAGCGTGAGCTCCAGCAGCACAAGGCCAACAGTGCTTCCAAGGAACAGTCAGCCATCACGTCCTTAAAAGCTGAGCATCAAGCAGCCTGCCAGAAGATGGCGCAGGAGATGACCTCCCTGAGGCAGTTTGCTGCCCATAGAGAGCAGCTATTTGGACAAGAGGTGGAGAAGCTAAACGCTCAGCTCCAGGCCAAGAATAAGGTCCAGAAAGAATATGAGGAGCTTCGAGCCAGGACCAACGCCAGGGAGGAAGAGTTTAAAGCAGCCATACTGGAGGAGAGGAGGACAAACGCTGCTACCAGACGAGAGATGGAGGTCTATAAATCAGCTCACCAGAGGCTCACAGAGAGGCAAATGCTCCTCTCCAAGAGCTTGAATCAGTCTGGAAGCAACCCTGGGGCCTCCTGAAGTCACACAGCCGCAGAGCTGGATGACCTCTCCTCTCCTATCTTCTCCTCTCCTCTCCACCTCCCAAAATCCCTGAGCCTCTCCCTAGATCTCTTTCACTGCACATATTCTGTGCTAACATAGCACGTCAACCCAGAGTACCTGCAGCTTAAAGGGTTGAATCACTTCATTCTCTATGTGGCACTATATGTGGCATCTTCCTGAACATGCATTAAAAAAAAAATACAATGGTTCATTCATATTCCATGTAATGAGTGTTTCCATGTTGTGGTGTGAGGTGTAAAAAGAAGTAAATCTGTTAGTCAGTGGTGTCTATTGTTAGTCATGATAAGTCCTTTCTTTAAAGGTTTCAGCTCCTGTTTCCATTCATAGCAACTTGAACAAGTTCAGTAAAGATCTGAACTTACAGTACAAAGCTGAGGACACATGTTGCATGATTTCCTGTTCACATTACAGACATGTCTCAGAGCACAGGGCTGCCAGCTGCACTAAATAGAGACAGCTACTAAACCAGTCTTACGAGTGTAGCATGTGACCTGAGCCATGTAGCTTTATAAATATTGAAATGATAAAAGAATATTGTAATAGTATGAGCAGGGCCCTGGGTATTTTTATATTTTTGCTAACTGTGTTTACCAGTGTAACTATGTGAAAATTACTGACTTCTTAACCTTTGAGATGTCTAATGAATCTTAAAAATATTGGTGGTGACTACGGTTAGTTGGTTATTGTAAATGTGTGTTTTAATCCTGATAAGAATGATTTTGTAACAGCAATATTACTTCTGTTAAATTTTTTTAAAAAAATAAACGTTTTAAATAGGGCTGTCATTTTAACGCGTTAATTAGATTAATTAATTACACCACAAAATAACGCGTTATAAAAAATAACGCAGATTAATCTGGATCCAAAACCTGCGGGGCGTTCAAAGACGCACTTATTTTCAAATGCCTGGCATTTACAAACCATTTGTCCTACTTGGAAAAGTGGTGATCTCGTCAGATTTTCAAATTTCCGACGGTCCCTGAATGTATCACACCTAACGTCAGCAACATGCTTTAGACCGGGGGAAGCGAGAGTGAGTCCACATCTCGTTTATTCACACGTCCTTTTTGACAATCTGCAGAAAATCAACCGTTTGCTCTAGCTCAATTCTGTAAAAAACTGATAATTCTACACTCTTTACTGCATCAAACAAGCCCTGAATGATTGATATATGTCCTGTATTTAAATCTTAAGAATTCTTTGAAAAGTTCCTTCCATCTTCCTGGTGTCATGTTTCAGCTTGCGGCTACTCTGCACCAATGAGCAACAGTTTGTGTGTTGAGAGCATGTAAGACCGTAAAAACTTCATATACTTTTCTTTGATCCAAGACTTGAATTAAGTGTTTTGTACATAGTTCCTCACAGTTTTTAGCCTTTAGCCCTGGTTCTCCTGACCTCATAGAAGTATAGAAGTTCATATTGCAGTGAAAAATGAGTCCACATCGAGTAAAAATGTGACAGAAGCAAAAACCATCCTAAAAATCAAATCAGCTTATCTTAGGTGCAGGACTGTGTAGATTTTGTAAAGATTGAACCATAAAACTTTTTTCATGTGTTCCTTATGCCTCAGGGTACCTAAAAATGTGTTGTATATATTCCCACCTTATTTTTTAATGTTTTTTTAATGTCTTTTAATGTAATTTTAATGTCCTGGAATTCAAATACTTTATTTTGGGACCTTAAGCAGATATGAGATTAAAATGTGATTAATTAGATTAATTAATTACAAATCCTGTAATTAATTAGATTAATTTTTTTAATCGCCTGACAGCACTAGTTTTAAATAGTGCTGGGCAAGTTAACGCGTTATTTTCGCGTTAACCCGTCAATCTGTTAACGCCATTGAATATTTTATCGCACATTAGTGCATGTTGCTCACATGCTTTTATTTTGTAAATGTCTGTTGCTGACCGCCGTGGAACCGGAAGTGAAATTGGCGGAAAAACACGATGAGTAACCAGAACAAGCATGGAGAAGAGGGGCAATGCCAAGGAACTTAAAGGTGCTCGCCACTTAGTGTATCAGTCCGCGTGCCAGATGTAAACAAACGCAAGTTGTCTGCCAGGACGAAGAGACAGGATGAGAACTAGAGCCTTATTTAGCGGTGTTTTTGTGTGAATGTAACGCGCTGAAAATTCTCTAAATAAAGCGTGAATACAGACTGATATCAGATTTTTTCAGTGGGAGTCTGTTTATTTGTGTTTTTGGTCAAGTAAAATATGGCCCCGTCTGAGTGCAGAGGAAACCGGCAGAGGAGCAGGGAGGGGGTGTTTGGTGCGTGGGCCCTGAGCTTCTGCTGCACAAAAACACTGCTGTAGGGGTCATTTCTGCCCTAAACCTTGTGATAGGACCCAACTTGTTCCATCCCAGAGTATCACTTTAATGCCCTGACAGTGGCAATAAGCTTTAATTTTGTATTTACATTTTGTAATTTTGATTTGCACTAAATATGTGATTTAACTATTACTGTATAACAAGTACTAATTTAGTGTTTGCATGACAGATGTTATGACACTTTCACAATGCGATTAATTATGATTAATCAGGGAAATCATACGATTAATTACAATTAAAAGTTTTAATAGTTGACCAGCCCTAGTTTTAAAGTGAAGTGTTGCAGATACTTCACTTTGAGTTCACATTTTTTTGAATTAGGCAAACTTGAAGCATCCATTAAAACGAGTATTGTTTGCCAAACCAAAATTATCCCAGATAAAATAAAGCATAAAATGAAGTCGCACTTGCACTGTCTAGTAACTCACAGTCCTTCAGTTCTCCTCAGCAGTGAGGATGAAGAGGAGAAGCATGGTGATGGTTAATGGGGAGATGAATGAGGGAGGGCTCACAGAATGGCAGCAAACAGACCAGGATGAAGTAGTAGCTGATGCCGTGGGAGACATCTAACCTCCAGCAGGTCTAACGAGAGCGTCCTGGTTCACTGTGAACACTAACACATCTCTCAGTCTCATATTACTCCTCTAAAGTTCCTTGAACTATCACACTGAGAGCAAAAACTGAGCTAACAACACTAAGACATGCTAACAGTACGCTACGACAACTGCTACGACACAGACAGGGCTCTCAAGTTTTGAGTGCAGACTAGAGTGATTTTTTAATTTATTGACACCAAATCACCTCTTGTGTGTCCTAGACATCCTCTCCCAACTTCCACAGCTCTTAATTTGTTTATAAAAGGTCATAAAAAAACAAAAAAAAACACTGAGACCATGATCAAGGGCTAGTCGCTATAAATGTGCTTTTTTCAACTTGGAATTTCAGTGGCTTTGTCTTTTTTAATTTATGATCAAGAAATCACCTCTTGTGTGTCCTGGACATCCTCTCACAACTTTTACAGAAAAAAAGAGGAACGTTAAAAATGAAACTGTCTTCACCCCGGTAAAAACAAAACATGATGCAGGATACCTCAGGTTGAACTTATCATTTCAGTGAGTGACTAAAAATGACAGGACTGCCTAAATTGAGCCTATGCATCCACTGGCATGTTGTGAGGGTAAATCTGGTGGTACGAGTCAGTCTGCTGCTTTAATTCATCTTTTTGTTGTTGACTAGTCTCCAGAGATTGTGTTACAGTTGGTTCTCGGTCGGTTGTTGGTGATGTCCAATCCTTAATCTGTAGCGGCTTGTCCTGCCTTTCAGGCTTGTATTCCTTTACAAGAGGCTCATTTGCAGCTGCCTCCTTCTTTTTTCCCTTTGTAGGATGCAGGATTTCATAGCATTTGATGCGTTTGAAGTGCTTGGAACATCATGTGGCAGTGGCAGCAAGTGGAGGAGAACACTATTCACTTCAGTGATATTACACTTATCAAATGGAAGGATAGTTTAAGGTTGCCAAACAATGCCAGTCTGGGAATTTCACCCAGAGAATGGTTTATTTTAAACCACTTAAGACACCCAGGTTCGTTAATCTCAAGAGGCCAGAGACGTGCTTCCAATTAAAAAAAAAAAAGTTTTATATAAATGTTAAAAGACAAATTTATAAACACCATTAACACAGTGAGGGAAGGGACCTGATCGGATGCTGAGGCTCACCAGATGGTCAGAGGGGCTAGCGAACAGGAGAGGGATCCACCCAAAACAAAACAAAAATCACCCTTTCACACGTGACACACACACAGGCGTGAGGACCAAATCCCAGGGGAGCACAGCACACAGAAGGGGGGGATACCGCCACCCAATCACCAACACCACCACTGGCCCTCAGCAACTGAAAAGGGAGAAAACAATTCGATAAATCAAAACAATAAAGCAAACAAACAAATAATCTTAATATACTAATTAATCTAAAGTTACTGATTAAACCAAATAATTTACCTAATAGCCCAAATCAACACCTAATCCCAGGTAGATCAAAGAAACTACTTACACTCTCAAAAGAAAGCCCATAAAATACCGCAAAACAACTAAACTACAAATAAAGCTGACCAAAAAGGCTCAACTTAAACTAATCAGACACGCAGGATAAACCTATATATATAAATTAAGACACACAGGGAAAGTGCCCTCATTCACAGCTACACAGCTCTGTCTGCTTCTGCTTTAACTCTCGCAGAGGATGTAGTGCTTCATTTACCACTGCATTCACTTTTTCTACTTGTGTGTTTACTCATAGCATTTGAAACACTGTCGTCTGGATTCACCTCATTCCCACCATTATCATCACAATCATCATTACCATTGAATGCATGTTGTTCAGAACATTTTACCCATCTTTTCATGTCAGCAATTAATTCATCAGTACCAATCATTGGTTGCTCTGAACCATATGTCATGCTTTTCTTTTTCATCATCAGGCAACAGACCCATCAAAGAACCGTGAACGCCTTTTGTTTTATCACACAGATTGATAAGCTCAACAAGAGCATACTACACCTCTGATTTCATTCCACCTTTTTGCATAAGCTCTTGTATCTTTTTTCTCATATTAATGGCCTTATTTAATTTAGCTTTCCTGTCACTCTGCAACCTTTCCAACTTTACAGCATAGGCTGTAGCAGTTAATTTCACAACACATTTTCTTTGTCCCGTTGCGCGCCAGCGCTGTTCACATTAATGTTCGAATCGTCTGGTTGCCCAATAGCCTCCACGAGCCTGTCCGCCGCTTCCCGCACATCCATAACTCAAAGTTTATTCAACGCTACTGAACTGGGACATGAGCACATGACTGTGAGCTGTAATGTTGCAAATGTAAGGACAGATTAAGTTGTGTATACAGATGATTGACTGAGACGTGAAACTGTGCTGCTCAACAAGGTAGGCTAACTACCTATGCTCGGCCTGATAATCAACTCCTGACGCACTTATAATTCTCTGAACCTTCATTCACAGTACTGTTGACAAAAGGACATGCCATGTCAGAGAAAAAGGTCTGTAAAACCTACTGTGCCTGATGAACTACTGACTCAGATTTTTTTAATGATTTATTTCAATGACAGGCAGCTAGACAAGGCTACACCAAAACTTGTTACTGACTGAATGAATGAAGAAATGAAATTGGGTGTGGCTCTGAAATAAGGCGGAGACAGAGAAAAACTGCCAGGTTAGATCCAGACACTCAGGGCTCTAATTTTGTAGACCAGGCGCAAGCACAGGTGCAGGTGCAGGCGCAGGCGCAGGCGCAGGCGCAGGCGCAGGCGCAGGCTCACGCGCAAGCGCAAGCGCAGGCGCAGGCGCAAGCGCACCTGCTCTGCACCGGCCTTGGCCGCACGGACAGGGCGTGACCGGCGCACTTTGCAAGTTACCTGCAGTGCCAAGAGAGGCGCAGTCAAGGCGCAGAGGAGCGCAGAGGAGCGCAGAGGAGCGCAGAGGAGCGCAGAGGTGCGCGTCCATGCCTCCCTCCGCGCAAATGGCAGAGAGGGAGGAGAAAAGCTGTGAGTGGACCCGGAAGTGGAGACGGTCAGAGCCACTGTCCCTACAGCAGGAGAATGGACAGCGGGGCACATTGGAGGACACGAAGCGCGTCACCGTGTGGGCCAGCTACCGGGACAGATGTAATGGTTCCTCACACTACTCACCTTGCCACAGTACCTTTGGGGGGCATTTCCACAAGTACAAATGTTTTACTTTCCCCATGTTCAGGGTCTGTCTTCATTCTGATTGCTCACGTGTTGACTAATCTTTTCAATGCAAAGAAAATAAAACCTTGCTGGCTGGCAGTGGATAGGAGAAACAAGATGGTTAAGATCAGTTATTTGTTCAGATTCCAGTTCATCCCTTAGCTTACAAAACAACCATTCAGACAGCAGACCAAATATTTTAATCGAAATAAAGCAAACACTGTACAGGATTCATATGATGGGAATTACAGTGTTTTTTAAGGGTAGATGCACATTTAGGATAAGAAGAAATGAACAGGCAGACAGGGAGGCAAAGAAGGCCACAAACAACAGCCGAGTAGATAATAGTGGGTTGCAATGGAATAGAGGTGAAGGGAATGGTGAAGATGAGATTGAAAGAAAGGTGGCAAAAACAATGGGATGAAGAAAGAACCAAGAGTACAAAGAAAGGTTGGGGAAAATGAGAAATGTAGGTTTGAATAGGAAAAGTTATTCAATTAAGATTTGAACGCTGCAGGTTAAATTGAACTCTGTTTAAAAGGGCTAAGCATGAAAGTGGGAGGTGTGGAAACTGTGATCAACAGGAAACAGAGGAGCTTGTTGTAATGCAGTGTCAAAGATGTGAATCAAAAAAGGAAAGTTTATTTGTGGTCTCAGGAGAGAAAATGTATGTTTGGATGTTATTGAAATTTCACAGAAAGAGTCAGAGAGCAAGTGTTGCAAATTGTTTTTTCTGTGCCTCAAAAAAACAAAGCTGATAGAGAGAATCAAATTTTGCCGCAATAATATTTATACATTCATTTATTATTGTGTTTTGATAGTTTAAGTGTTAGTATTATATATTCATGTCCACACTCCTAACCAGTAGGTGGCGGAAATGCACCATTTCGTTAAACCAAGAAGAAGAAGAAGAAGGAGGAGGAGGAGGAGGAGGAGGAGGAGAAGAAGAAAGAGAAAGAGAAGAAAAACAAGAAGAAGAAGAACAACAACAAGAAGAAGGAGAAGGAAGAGGAGGAAAATAGAAGAAGAAGTCGAAGAAGCAGCAGCAGAAGAAGGAGAAGGAGAAGGAGGAGGAAGAGGAGGAGGAGGAGGAGGGGGAGCGGGAGGAGCTCTGCTGGTTGTTACTTCCTTTTTCTCAAATCGATCATCATGCCGATTTAGAAGAAAGACAAAAGTCAGGACAACCATCCTGATCCGCAGCGGACCCCTTAAAATGGCCGGAGAGGAGGAGAGGGGGGTGGTTCGTGTTAAAGTAAAGGTAAGATGGACAAACAGGCACCCTGCCAGCGGCTGCTAGTCAGCTAGCCCCCCCTCGTTATCCTGGTTACTGAACTGACTGTTAACATTTACCGCTTGCTATGAAAAAACAAACACATTGACAGGTGAACACACCTGTGAAACTCAGTGTGTGTTTGTGTTTGCTTAGGCCGAGCCTCCACCTCACCTGTCTATTTAACTGCTTTGTTTACCGACTTGAATGTTGTTGTTGTGGATGACTGCGGTCTATGACAGCCGGAGGAGTCAGTAGGTGATAACCTTGTTTCTTGTTTGTGTCAGGCTGTGTGATTAACTTCAAAAACCTATTTTTATTGGCTTATTTCATCCACTTTTATCGACATGTACACTGGTCACAGCAGTGAGCCCTCGCAGACCCTGGCTGACGTCACCTGCCAGTTCAGCATTTACGTGGGTGGACGTGCGCACCAGGGCTCCGTGGCGTCATATGCTACCTGAAGTGGAGGCTTTTAATGGCACTGCTCTGAGAAGGACTCCTGTTTTTCATGTAGTGAATGTAGTCAAAGCGGGTTCAATCAGATGTGAACATCTATTCAATATTATTGAGTTTTAAAATGTGTTATTGTCATTAGGGACATTTTTTGTCCAAATCAATTTGAGAGCAAGAAAATCACACAATGACTGTTGGTCTCATGTTATGCATGCATCTAGGGCTCAGTCCTCTTAACAAACTTAATAAGTGGCAAAGCAGGACACAAATTCCAGAAGGAAAGTATCTCAGTCACCTCCCAGAATTTTAGCTGTATCTGAAAGTGGTGAGCCACATTGCAGAAGCAAGCTTACACACATTGAGGCTTAACAGAGGCTAAGTAAGTAACCTTTATTTGTAAAGCACTTTTCACAGACAAGCGTCACAAAGTGCTTCACATTAAAAACCATTTGATTTAAATACAATAAAATTTAAAAATTAACATCAATATTACTGGCTTTGAAAGCCTGCTTAAAAAAAGAAAGTCTTTAAATGCTTTTTAAAAATCTCTACAGAGTCCAGGGAACGCAGGGACAAAGGGAGTTCATTCCAGAGACAGGGCGCCACCGCTTTGAAGGATCTGTCTCCTCTGGCCTTACTGCAGAAACCATCCGTCCTATTCATCACAGAGTAAAAGTGAAAGGGAAGAAATACAAGATTTCCTTTTTTTAATTTATTGAAGGAGAGCAATCATTTTACAACCAGCATACATTAACTGCTGAAATCAACAACTATAGTGAGCAAAACATGTTTGATATTTTCCCAACATTTTAGCTCTTGAGAGTGTTTTCTTTAAACAACATAACAATCAAACAACAGACCATGGGAAGATTCCATTTTAAATTTGCAAAAATAAAAAAAGGAAACCTAGAGCTAGCCAAAAATAAAATAATAGTTGAAATAAATAAACCGTATCTTCACTCCTTCACTCAAATAAAATCAGGTCTCCCAGGTTTAACATATTCTGTCCATTTCGACCAGATTCTATAAAATGATTCTTTCTGAACCTTTAGAGAACAGCTTCTCCAGAATATAAATTTGATATATTATCTCAATCCAGTCATCAATATTTGGGGTTTCAGCATAGACTGTATGGAACATGGATGGAGCATCCGCAATGTCATCCGTCTGTTCCTAAAACCGTGAAATGAAGCCAATCTGCGGACCCAGCCACATTTGCTATGACACCGGCAGTTTTTTTTTTTTTTTGAGCAGCTACTGGGTGCCCGGCAGTCACGTGACCTGAGCAGTGCCTCTGATTGGAAAATCAAACGATCCATAACTTCTAAACTGCAGAGATAGGAAAGAAATCACTCATCGCACAGTGTGCACCAATAGTGAAATCAGCGCTTTAGAACCAAGCCGTTTTTTTAACCAGGCTGTAAATATGTTTTTTAATGCTGTCAAAGTTAGTTTTTATGGCTGGGTGTGTGCATGACTTCTGAATTATTTAATATATTTGAATTCAGTCACCAGAGTGTAGATTTTGGTTTAGTATCAAGATTTATTGACACACACACACACACACACACACACACATATATATATATATATATATATATATATATATATATATATATATATATATATATATACACATATTTATATAGGGCTATGGTCTGAGAGAGTGATTAGGGCAACGCTCCACTGTTCTACTCTGTAAAGGTGAAAAAATAATCTATTTTAGTGTAGATTACATGAGGTGAAGAGTAGTGGGTATAATCTCGTCTGGATGGAAACATTTCCCTCCAGACATCTATAATGCTTGTCTACTTCATCAGGGCATTAACTTTCTCGCTGATGCCTTTAGGTTCCAAGTTTTCACCTGTAGAATCCATTCCTCCACATATTAACACCCCCTAACATTTTGTTTCTAATATTTCAAATATTTTTTGATAAAAAGCTCATTCACTCCTTGGGGGATAAAGAGACTTGTTAAAATGCCCCCAATTCTATCTATCATTAAGGCAAATCTGCCCTCTTCGTCCTTGAATTCAGAAACATCTTCATATTCTTCATCGTTTGATAGCAGAGTGGCCACACCCCTATGGTGTCTTAACTTGTAAGAAGATAAGTATATGTATTTAAAGCCCATTTTCTTTAATTTAGTGTGTTCAGTGTTGCTCAAATGAGTTTCTTGCAGAAAAGCAATTTGTAATTTGTCTCTCTTTAATTTAGTCAAAGTCTCACTTCTCTTAATTGTATCAAGTATCCCATTCACGTTAAATGAGGCTACTCTTATTGGTCTACCCTGCAGTTAGGTAACTTATTCTCACTTCCCAAACATAAACATAGAAGTCTTCCCTCTCCCTGCAAAAATAACTGGGAGTGAACAATACATGAACATAAGCCAAAAATGAAAGAACACGGCAACGAACCAATATCAAAATAAAGTCTTTGACGTCCACTTCAGGGGTCTCTTTTCTGACCCTGCGTGAGCCTGTATAAAACGGCTCCAAGGGAAAGCCCCTTTTCTGAACTTGGAGGAGGAGGCCCTTATGGAGACTGCAACCAAAATGGTCACATACGGGACCCCTTTTTCAGTGTGTGTGAGTCAAAATTTCATCTGGTCACGCTCGTGCGAGTGCATGTTTTAATACTCCATCTATCATGGGCACTGTACAAGAAATTGTGGTTTGAATTCTCCCTCTCTGTCACTGGCTCAGTCAGTCTCCTCCACCTTAACTCTCGACTATTCTGAGGAGAGAGCGCCGTCTCATACACGCACAGGGCATATGCGCGTCACACACTGAAGACAGAGAGAACTTCACGACGACACGCGTTTCACTATTTTAGAGTCAGCCTTCTCACTTTATGATTCAGCCTGTCATGGCTGAGTCACAGAGTCTTTTTTTTGGTTATTTGTTATTCCTGATGATTTGAAGTTGTGATCTTTTTCAGAAATGTGACGGTACCCTGCCTGTAGAGTTTCGCTCCTTCGCTGTTGATCCTCAGATCACGTCACTGGAGGTCCTGCAGCACATTCTCATCAGAGCTTTTGATCTGAACGGGTGAGAACAGACACACACAAGCTTTCAGAGTTCATCTTATACAGACCCTCAGTTCTGTGTGTGTCAGCAATTCCTTTTGTTTTTTTTTTTAACTAGGAAGCGGAATTTCGGGATCAGTTACCTTTCTCGGGACTGGAGCGGAACAGAAATGTATCTGTCTCTGCTGTCCGACTGGGATTTGGATGTTGCCTTCCTCTCTGCAGCCAAACCTCATCTGCAGCTCAAGATGGATGTCAAACCATCTGAAGACAGTAAGAGCTATGGTTTATCCTGAAATAAACACAACAGAACAGAAGAATGTAGATAAAAGCACAGCGGATGAAGAGCAAAACCTCTGCAGCCTTTGATCACAGAGCACAGAGGCATCTGCAGAAGATATTTACTCTTATTACCATGTTTTTATTGGTTCATATTCAAGCAGGTTATGTTTTGTGTTTACATACAATTACTCATCCACATTTTGTCTGACACATTTACACAGACCTGAAATTGTGCTGTTGTAAATTGTCATAAATTTACTTTAGCCTGGATAGACGGAGATAAGTCTACAGATGTTTTGTCTGAGTCAGAAATG
Source organism: Halichoeres trimaculatus (assembly GCF_033239565.1). Lineage (NCBI taxonomy): Eukaryota > Metazoa > Chordata > Actinopteri > Labriformes > Labridae > Halichoeres > Halichoeres trimaculatus. The sequence goes on along the minus strand of NW_027437189.1, from coordinate 35,220,496 downwards.
TTTTCATTTGCAGAGATGATAGTAAGTGGTTGACCAAAACCAAGAGGAAAAGGAAAGAAAAATAGGAAGTATACCCATTTTTGTTTATACAGTTCTGGAAATAAAATGTAAATTGATAAAAAAAAAAGAAAAGACAATGATCTTACATTCTTTTTAACTCTGTTCAAACATCGTATAGTCCCAGTTAATCCCACCCTCATGCTGCCTTTCTAAACTTCTTGTATTTCACGATTGGTAGGTACAACTTGATCTTATGTTGTTATTATTTGACTCTTTTTTTTGCTTTTCTCATGTAAGGCTGGTTCAGGAGTCTTCTAAAGTGGTGTGTATCCAAGGTTTTAGATATTAGATAAATGTACAGATTAATTTGGGTACAGTCTGTTCTGTCAGATAATTTTGTGACACTGGGGTACAAACCCTCCTTAAATCTGTCTGCTGAAAAAATGGGACACTTGCTGATTTTTAAGGTGTAATGAAGGCGTAATGTTACATTTGTAAGAATTTAAACTTGTTTTCAAGATTTAGACTCAGACTGTCAGAGAGAGAGGAGAATAGAGCAGAATAGATACTGTGCCTCAAATTACCCAGCCTTGAGGTAAGCTGAAGGGTTTTGGAAAGTGAAACTACACTTTAAAAGAAAAGGGGGGTGAATAGTATTGAAAAGTACTGACCAGGATGTTTCAGATGATGTGATTGTAGCTCCATAAATAGCTTTGAAAGACATTTGAAATGTGTAGCTGCGTGTTGGCTAAAGTTTGGAGGAAGTTTTGTGTCCCAGACCCGTCAGGGGCTGCTTTTCAACCACAAAACTGGAACCAAGCATGAGCACAACACGTCTCAGTGATTGTACAAACACCTGCATGTTTTTGACTGCAGATCGAAACAGTGGTGAAAAGTTCAACTTCAAGCATGTTGTTTTCCTCCACCTGCAGGTCCTGTGATGGAGGACTGGGACATCATCAGTCCCAAAGACGTGATCAGCTCTGAGCAGCTTCTAGCAGAGAGGACCAAGTCTTTGGCCTCTGCAGCTCTTCCCTTCACTCAGTCTCTGCTGTCCCAGGTTTGTTCTTCCTCATCAGTCCTCATCCTCTCTTCACCTCTGTGTCATAGTCGGGTTTTTGCTCATACTGTCTGTTTCTATCATGCTCAGGTGGGCCGTACTCTGACCAAAGTCCAGCAGGCCTTCAGCTGGACATATGGAGAGGAGATTAAACCTTTCAAGCCGCCTCTGAGCGACGCTGAGTTTCACAGTTACCTGAACGGATACGGTCAGCTGACACGACCCGAGGAGCTCAGACTGAGGATCTACCACGGGGGTGTGGAGCCTTCACTGCGCAAGGTGCACTACCTGCATGTTACTGTAATCAAACATCAGTCACATTTTCTTTGGAGGCCCAAATCAGCACATTTAGGTGTTACTGTATGCACTCACTGGCCACTTTATTAGGTACACCTTGCTAGGACCGGGTTGGACCCCTAGACTGTATGTAGAGTGGACAGCTTGGCCCCGCCATTTATCATTGTATGGTTTTGAAGCCAAAATACCCCCGTCACAGGCGCAGCCATTGGGAGCAGTTGTGCAGCCAGAGTCTGTGCAGTAGAGACGTTGAGGGATTCTGAGAGAATCTGAGTGGAGCTGGATGACAAAAATAATTATTATTTTCTTTCTTTCGAGAGTCTAATCACTTCCTGACTCTACCCCCCAACATCTTCTACAATCTCCGAAAAAAATACATGAGAACGGCAGCTGTCAATCACCGTTAAACGTTACGTAAAGCCTCGTTTTTAACCTCGTATAACTAATGAAAACAAAACTTTCCAGAGAAAAAGAGGACTGTTGGCTGCACATCCGTGATGAGAATCTCCTGTTCCACCACAACCCAAAGGAGCTCTATTGGATTGAGATCTGGGGACTGTGGAGGACATTTGAGTACAGGGAACTCATTGTCATGTTGAAGAAAGCAGTCTGAGATGATTCCAGCTTTATGACATGGAGCGTTATCCTGCTGGAAGTAGCCATCAGAAGATGGGTACACTGTGCTCATAAAGGGATGGACATGGTCAGCAACAATACTCAGGTAGGCTGTGGACTTTAAACCATGCTCAGTTGGTACTAAGGGGCCCAAAGTGAGCCAAGAAAATATCCCCCACTCCATTACACCAGCAGCAGCCTGAACCGTTGATACAAGTCAGGATGGATCCATGCTTTCATGTTGTTGACGCCAAATTCTGACCCTACCATCTGAATGTGGAGCAGAAATCCAGACTCATCAGACCAGGCAACGTTTTTCCAATCTTCTATTGTCCAGTTTTGGTGTTGCTGTGTGAATTGTAGCCTCAGTTTCCTGTTCTTAGCTGACAGGAGGGTCACCCGGTGTGGTCTTCTGCTGCTGTAGCCCATCTGCCTCAAGGTTGGACGTGTTGTGTGTTCAGAGATGCTCTTCTGCAGACCTCGGTTGTAACCAGTGGTTATTTGAGTTACTGTTGCCTTTCTATCAGCTCCAACCAGTCTGTCCACTCTCCTCTGACCTCTGGCATCAACAAGGCATTTTGGCTCACAGAACTGCTGCTCACTGGATATTTTCTCTTTTTGGGACCGTTCTCTGTAAACCCTAGAGAGGGTTGTGGGTTAAAATCCCAGTAGATCAGCAGTTTCTGAAATACTCAGACTTCCCCATCTGGCACCAACAACCATGCCACATTCAAAGTCACTTAAGCCCCGTTTCAACTAAGCGGTTCAGTTCGGTATGTCCCGGCACTAGGCATTTTATGGCGTTTCCACTGACCAATCCCGAGACAGACCCCCAAATAACCGAGACAAGCTGCCCCACTTTTTGGCACCCCTCTGTAGGGGTGCGAGACTAAACGGTTTCGATCTCAGAAGGTGAAGCTACAACGCTGCAGATCGCTGTCGAAAGAACAGTCACTTACTGTGTGACAGCAGCTGTATTTCTCCTGGTGGCACACAGCCTTCTCTGAAACAAAGCTTAATTGCGCTTTATATCAAAGAGCCTCATGCCAATCACAGAGAGGACAAAATGCTGGATGTCTTCCATCGTTGCTCTTTGTTAACTCTGTCGCTATTTTCTTCTTCATTGGATTTATTAGGGGGGTGCACTGTGTTGCGCTGCTATGGTGTCACGCTATAATGTTACTGATGCGGCTGTTGGCATCCAGCTTACACGCTGCCTACCACAAGGAGGCATGGTTGGCTGTGGACCAGGCTTAACCGAGCCACCCCACACCTAACCGTATTGATTTAAACTGGATTGCTTGGTGGAAACAGGGCTTAAAATCACCTTTCTCCCCCATTCAGATGCTCAGTTTGAACTGCAACAGATCATCTTGACCATGCCTATATGTCTAAATGCATTGAGTTGCTGCCATGTGATTGGCTGATTAGAAATTTGAGTTAACGAGCAGTTGGAGAGGTGTGGCTAATAAAGTGGCCAGTGAGTGTATGTGGAAAGTGAAGTGGCTGAAAACTGCACTACTGAAACAGAACGCTCTCATGGATAGAATAAGGTCCTTTGAACTGCTCTCCTCAGTTCAAGACTTACTCCTGCACTGCTACTCCTCTCAGGTCGTGTGGCGCTACCTCCTGAACGTCTACCCTGATGGACTGAGCGGACAGGAGAGGATGGACTACATGAAGAGGAAGACGAGGGAGTACGACCAGCTGAAGAGTGAGTGGACGACCCGGGTGGGCTCAGAGGATCTGGAGTTTATCCGTGGGAACGTTCTCAAAGACGTCCTGAGGACAGACCGAGCTCATCCATACTACGCTGGCTCAGAGGACAGCCCTCATCTGACGGCCCTCACCGACCTGCTCACCACATTTGCCATCACTCATCCTCAGGTGGGTGGAGACTCTGGGTTTGGAGATGTGTGAAAACGTATCAACTCCCACCACAGTGAAATAAGAAAGAGTTAGGTCTGATGGTCTAAGCCAGGGATGTCAAACTCGTGCCATGGAGGGCCAAGAGGCTGCAGGTCTTCTTTCCAACCAAGAACTCCACCAGCTGAATTCACTGATTACCTCACCTTCAAGCAGAGAGCAGGGACTAATCAGTGAAACCAGCTGGTGGAGTTCTTGGTTGGAAAGAAAACCTGCAGCCTTTTGGCCCACTATGGCACGAGTTTGACATCCCTGGTCTAAGCCCTTGATCGATTCTTTGCTTCAGCTGCTCTTCCTAAACTCTGCAGACTCTCTCTCTAACTTTGTTGGATGTGTTGTTTTCCAGATTTCATACTGTCAGGGCATGAGTGATATCGCCTCTCCTATACTCGCCGTCATGGACAATGAGGCACACGCCTTCATCTGCTTCTGTGGCATCATGAAGCGCCTGGAGGGGAACTTCAGGCCGGACGGGCAGCTCATGTCTGTGAAGTTCCAGCACCTGAAGCTGCTCCTGCAGTACTCTGACCCTGAGTTCTACTCCTACCTGGTGTCCAAAGGAGCCGACGACCTCTTCTTCTGTTACCGCTGGCTGCTCCTGGAGCTGAAGAGAGAGTTTGCATTTGACGATGCTTTGAGGATGCTGGAGGTGACCTGGAGCTCCCTGCCTCCAGATCCTCCTGAAACTGAAGTAGAGCTTTTGGGGCCGCCGCAGGAGGCTGAGGACACAATCTCCAGCAGAGATAAGGACAAGACTGCGGAGGGCTGCCCACAAGACGATAAGGAACAAAAGGAGAAGCAGCGCAGGCGGCACATGCTGAGGCCGTCCAGAGAAGAACCAAATCTGAGCCAAAATGATGTCCACCTCAATAAGGAAAAGGGAAACGTGGGCAGAGAATGTCAAAGTCCTCAAGCCGTGGAAAAACCTGACACGCAGGCCACTCCATTTGAGAGGCAGACCAGTTTTGGAGAGTTTAAATATTACACGGCCCGGAATGAGGACAGCTTTGATATGGAGGATGCTGAGCCGCCTCAGGACTTGGTGGTTTCTAAGTCTTCAACCAGTATCCACAGCCGCCAGTCCACTGTGGACAGCGAGGAGGACACAGGAGAGAGAACACCTCTTATCAAGAACTGTGAAAACGGTCTGTCTCCCATGTCATCCCCTCCTCTTTTTCCCAGTGGCCTCCCAATCTGGGAAACTGGCCCCTCTGTCTCTCCCACGTCTTCAGCCTCCCCCTCCAGCTGGCCAGACGCTTCGCCAGAGTCTCCTCCCAAATTAACATTTCCATCAGCATCCAACGGGAAAGAGACTTTTGCAAGAACTGTCCAGAAAGTCTTGAGCTCCTCAGCCCAGGTGCTCAGCAGTACGGGGATCAGCTCGCCCACAACGCCCACACTGAAAACATCTGTTGCATCTCCTTCCCACACTCAGAGCCGCTCCCTCCTCTCCTCGCCCATCTTGTCATTTGGGAGAGGCCCCTCGCTGACTGGAAACAGGCTGTCTTCCAGCAACCTCCCCTCACCTGGGAACAAAACCCCCAGCACCACAGCGAACACGCCGGGGTCTTTGAAAGGGGAGACCACCAGCATCAAACCGTGCTCCCTGCCACCTCCTCAGGAGTTTGGGAAAGGGAACCCCTTCATGCTGTTCCTGTGCCTGTCCATCTTGCTTGAGCACAGAGACCACATCATCAAGAACAGCTTTGACTACAACGAGCTGGCCATGCACTTTGACCGGCTCGTGCGGCGCCACAACCTGAGCAGGGTGCTGCAGCGAGCCAAGGCCTTATTTGCTGATTACTTGCAGAGTGAGGTGTGGGACTCAGAGGAAGGGGACGAGGTCAGCTCGGACTCTCCAACAACAGCCACAGCTGCCCCTCACTCTCCCTTTTCCTCCACCATCTCTGCCAGACCCATCTATAGCCCTTTAGCATCACCTCAGGCTTCGTCTCCAAACTCAACCTACAACCTCGCCACCACCATCCCCTCCCCCACAGCTCCTGACGCAGTTTCCCCCTCATCCTGAGCCCCTCAGCCTCCTGGACCCCCCTCTTGTGTAGACTGTACAGAAGAGCTCTTTCAGACAGCCTCCCTCAGTGGACTGAGCTGTTTATGATCTCATTCTGTGTTTCCTTAAAGACAAAAACTCCTTCTGTCTGTAGTCATCCTGCTCATGTATTACCATCAGCCTTTTTGTTTGTCTCAGAAGAAAGCTCTCACTTCCTTTTCTGTCTCTCTGAAGCCATGGACGAGAAGTTAGACCCTGAGGTTAAACCAACAAAAGCCACTTAGTGCATTTACCCTTTGTTGCCCTCCTTATATTCTTTGTTTACAAGCCCATGTTTTTGTTCAATGAGCCACAAAAGTGTCTTAGCAGAAGAGCTCAAGTTCAGTTTCCAAACGTAAAGAAAAGATTCAGCTGCTGATAGGTTGAACGCATCACTTAGAAACATGACATCATATACAAGGTACTCTCCAAACCCTCGTAACCGAGCTGGTCACCATACACCTAAAGGGGAATTACAATTTAATCTCACACATTTCTGGGAATTTCACTGAGAGGCTTCCTAAACGCGTGTTCAGACAGAACAACATGAAGTTAAACGTTAAGTAATGTTAAATGTTAGGTACAGTCATATCCAACAGCCTGTGTCACCCCACTGAAAACATGTACTCTGAGAAGGTGTTTGGTGTGTTTTAGTCAATTCTAGCTGATTAGACTTAATATGAGACACAGTCACCTGAAAGGTTTAGAAAATGACTTAAAGACATGAACGATCTATCAAATGCGATATCAAGAGTTGTATTTCTCTTCCTAAACGGTTCAGGCTCAAATTTGTCTCAAATGTACAGAAGCGTATTGCATTCACTTAAAGAAAAAAAAACAACTCCGGTTTTTTTGAGTAATTTATTATTCAGTTTGTTTTTTGTGGTAATTGATTTTGTTTTTCTGATTAATATTTTTTATTGGGTTTTTTTTTGTTATAAATATTTATGTTTTTATGAGTAATTTTTTTTCTTTTTTTTTTTTTTTTTTTTTTGCGGGATTTCAAAGTGTCTCGATACTTCAGGAAAAAATTAATCCAAAAAACAGGAAAAAAGTAATCTGAAAACTGAAAAAAAATTACTCATAAAAACAGAAATAATTATACCAAAAAACAAACCAATGAAAAAATATTTATCAGAAAAACAAAATTAATTACCACAAAAAATATTCATAAAAACAGAAATAATTATAACAAAAAACAAACCATTAAAAAAATATTTATCAAAAAAACAAAATTTATTTCCACAAAAAACAAACCGAAGAATAAATTACTCTAAAAAACCTGAGTTTTTTTTTTTTCTTCAAGTGAATGCAATATCCTTCCGTACAAATTTCTTGGAATAAGAATTTTTTCTGGTCTTGTCAGGTGAATGTGGCTCATTTTGAGTCTTATTCAATATTTCAAATCAAAAATCAGACAAACGCTTAGACTTTGTTTTTTCAGTGCAGAGAGAGTTTTTAACTACTCCAGGCTCTGTAGAGTCATATACTTGAAGAAAAACTGGGTTTGTTCCGCTCAACCCACGCCTTACCCCCCACGACTCAAAACAAAGCAAAGAACACAAGGTTCAATTAGCTTTGCCCTCTGTCTGAGGTGACTTTAAGAAGCTAATCCTGAATATGCTGGGCATGGATACGCCTCATTTACAGCAGAGAGCGCTAACCTTGACCTGGTGAACTGGTGGTCTTTTTCTCTGAGATTTGGCCCAATCGGTGACTTAGTCTTTGTTTTCACACGGTTGTGAAATGCGTTTTGTTCCATGGTCATTAGCAAATAGTGTGTACGCATCACCTGTGTCTGTTAGTTTTCCTTTTATTCCTCCAAAGTGCTTTTACATCTGAACTTGATGGCCCAGAGGGACCCAGACGAAGAAAGACCACTCATGAGTTTGAAACGTTCCACTCATGATGGATTTTTGAATTTGTGTCCCTTTCTTTAGAGTCTCGTCTTGTTGCAGTGAATGTAATCATTTTCTGACCTTAGAGAAAGAAAACATTCTGAAGCTTTAGTGCTGCTTTAACAGATCTTTGCTTTTCTGAAACAATCCAACATGAATTTTCATTTCTCTCATCAGTGCATTAACGGTGAGATGAGGTTATGAGAGGTCTGATAAGGTGAAGGAGACGTGTGTGACAGGTTTTAAGCTACAGTCAAACTTCAGAGAGCAGAGTTTGATGGGTTGGTGCAATAGATTATTTCACGATAGTAAACCTCAGTCAGAGGTTTGTTCATGTTAGAGTGTCTGATCACGACTGAAACACACCGAGCATTACGCAGGCCAAGTACTGCCCAGATCAGTTGTTTGTCGTTCTGACTGTTCTGGGCTCAAAAAATTCAAACTCCAACCAAACTTTTTCACTTAAAAATGATTCAGTGGTTTATTTTTTTATTTCAGCTCTTTAGTTATCACTGAGGAGGATTTGGGCCACCATAGGACCATTTTTAGATCCAACACTTTTTGTTGCTATTCTTAATCATGTCCCAGAATTCTGCGAGGAAAAAAACAGTCAGATGTCTGAGAACAAATCAAAATTTAAAAATTAAAATAGAAGTACATTTTTTGAAGAAAGTTTGATTCCCAAAGGCATAATAATTTTATTATTAGAGATTTTTGTCAGATTTCCAAGAAAAGGGAAGAATTTAAGGAAAAACTCAAAGTTCTAAGATTAAAGACAGAATTTAACTCTTAACTCAGAAGTTAGAGAAAAAGTCAGAATTTTGTAAAAGGTTGTTTTTTCCTTTTTCATATTTTACAAACAAAAGTTTGATTTCTACCATCAATGTCATGTTTGGCATGGTGTTCTGAATACTGAGGCAAATGTGTGCTGGATCAGTCCCAAGGTGAGACTGCCCCAAACATTCTGTTAAAAGATTCATGTGAGGGTTTAAGAAAGGGACTTGAGTTTTATACACTCAGTAATCAATCTCCTTAAAAGAGATGAATTCATATTGCACTTATTTTTTTCAATTTTGTCAGGACATCATCGTCCCTCACTGAACTTTCTGGGTCTAAAGACATAATTTAGAAACATGACTATGAAGCGTGGCAACAGTTGGGGAGACTTCAGGAGTGCTGAGTACAGGAGTAGCAGAGGTGAAGTGTTTCAATCAGAGGTTGGCGTGAGGGTTTCAAATGCAGCATGGAGAGTGTTTGAGCTGTGACTCCTGAAAGCTGCTGCAGAGCTCACATATGAAGACTGAACATGAGCAAAACACCTCCTCCTCAAAAACACCACTCGTACTTCATCCTCTGAACTCAGAAACAAAAAACAATCTATGCTCAGAAATGGTTTGAGGGGCTGTAAACAGAACCAGTTCTAAAAAAGGTCAGTCTATCAAATGACATAGTTGGCCCAAATCCTCATCCACATGTTGTTGCTGTTACCCAAAGACATGTCTTTATATTTCTGTCAATGATTTTATCTGGCAACATAACACACAGTTTGAGGCATCTATACGTTTTGCACTTTATGTTGTTTCTTGTAAGGAGAATTCATGCTGCATGTTTCATTCTTTTTTTTTTAAGTGGAATATGATGACATACTTGAAATGACCAAAAACAAAACTTTTAGCTTCTGTGTACCTTTTGGCAGGTAAGTGCCTTACCT
>NW_027437189.1:35090939-35208439 GCF_033239565.1 Halichoeres trimaculatus | reverse complement strand
TGCATTTGCCAGTTACAAACCACATGTGGCCCAAATGAAAAAATCTATTATCTGGGCCAACTGCTTTAATTACAGAACCGTGCCAGATGGAAAAATTCTTTCCAATTGTGAAGGTTTGGCTGAACCAATGTGCCCATCATATGGCCCACATGCATTTTGCCTCATCACAACTCGGCCAGAAGTGCCTCCTTGATGCCACATGTGGCCCAAAAGTCAATACCACCACTTTGTCATGCTGATTGGCTATCACCATCGTGTCAGTCCGGATCTGGAAGTCCCACGCTTGTTCTCCTCCACCTGGCGAGGCGTCTTCCATCTGGATACTGGGACTTCCAGTTCATGCTTAATAATCAAACCACAGCCTAAACAGCAGTCTCCGTCTGCTAATGGCTGTTAAAGCCGCAATCTCCCTCAGCTGAGGCGAAGAACCAACTGCTCCCGACGGCAGTGCACACTCCGGCCGCCACGTGGAGCCCAGACTCCACTGCTGCAGCCAGCACCACCCCGCTGACCACGCCAGCCGAGCCCCACCAGTCTTAATTACTCGAAGCAGCCACAGCTTTACCCGACGGCCGCACCAGCCGTGCTTCTTAGCCAAAGACCAGCAACCCCTCTAAGCCCTCTAAATATCCAGAGACTGGAACATTGGATTCATGTTTACTGCTCTGATTCTGTAAAGTCGAGGGCAAGCAAGCTACAACCACCAATATCCTCTAGTATTTTCTTGTTTTTGCATTTGTGATTCATGTGAAATCAGTGTGACAAATTCTAAGATGATTTTGAATCGATAGAAACTGAAGTTTCTCATTCAGAATATAATCAAGAACAACTGCGATTCCTATTTTCTGGTGGAATGGTTTTGGTGCTTGATTTAAAGCACAGTCCTCATAGTGCATTACCATAGATCACCTCTTGGTGGCAGTAACCGGCTCTGTATCGTGATGAAGCAAAGAAGAAGAAGAAATAGGGAAGCAATCCTGTGTTTGTGTATCCGGGTCAGGATCAGGACTTTACCTCGACTGGTAAAATGTTGACCCGACTCTTACGGTTCGGGCCCGCCGTGCCCCGGTTAATCTCCAGTCAGCCGGTCCGGTTCGTCTCTCGGTCGAAGCCAACTGGTGCAGCCGGTTCGGCCGCTGTGACGGATCTTCACGCCCCGGTGGACCAGGGTGGACACGCAGAGGCCGACCCGTACGTCAAGGTGAGAGTCCGACCACCAGACTGTCCGCTAAGATTCACTAAACTGGGGTGAAAGATACGTTCACAGGCAAACATTTACGTTAAATCCCGGTGAAAATGACTTATATTCTTTTTTAAAAATTGTGGAATGACACAGCTCGGACCCAGCGTTAGCCGGGTCCGTGCACATAAGCCAACACGAGCTTTACAACAAGCACATAAGCCAACGCGAGTTTGTTTACAGCAAACTCGGCTTCTTCTGAGCTCCTTTTTAATGAACTGACCTTTATTAACACGATGTGTTGGTGCAGTTTGGACAACCGTTGATCTTTTAAAGATCAAAATGAGAACATGAGCATGTGCGATTTGATTATTTAACTGAACCTGTTAACCCAGTCAAAGATAAAGTGTATGATGCTATTACAAGTGGAAGGAATACTGTCCGTTGACAGCTGCTGTCAAGCCAGCTCTCACTTCGTAAAAGATGGTCAAGTCAGCATTCACTTAATTTTTCGATGCGCGTTTATCCTCGGTATTGCGGTATAATGTTTGGCCTGACGGAACTTCAAAATAAAACTCACGGCAAAGTTTTAGTACTCAACATTGAATGATTGAGGACTATATTTTATTTCTAAATTAAAGCTTTTCGAAAAACCTGGAACTGTGCAGATCTGCTCTTATATTCAGACTAGGATTAAATGTCTATTGAAAATAATAAATCAACCACTTCACTTCAGGATGATAGTACACCTTCTCAGGATAACACCCTGTGCATATGATACAATTCTGATGCATCACTGCAAATAAGAGGCCTTAAAAGTAAAAGAAATACTGAGCTTTTTTTTTTCTGAATTCAGAAAAGCCTTAACAGGTCAAAACAAATAGTCAATCAGCAATTCCACGTCAGGGTGAAAGCAGACCTCGTGAGGAAGAAACCCAGTGAAAATGATCCATTTCGAATGTATCATTTCAAAATAAAAGCCCTTTAAAGTGCAGGCACTGAGCTAAGTTATAATGAAAAAGGTAAAAAAAATAGTCCATCTGTCATTCCACTTCATAGCAGACCATAGCAGATAGCAGACCTTGTATGGAAGACACACAATAAAATAAGAGCGCTTTAAAGTCTAGTAATTGAACTTACTTTTTGCTATGTACATATTCCAGAATAAAAAGGTCAAAACAAAGCATAAACAAATCATTCCACTTCAAGGTGATAGCAGACCTTGTGAGGAAGACACCCAGGGAAAACAATCCAATTCTGATGTTTCATTTCAAAGTAGGAGCCCTTTGAAATCAAACACTAAGCTAACTTTTTGCGATTTCAGGATAGCATAAAAAGGTCAAAACAAATAACCATAATCTGTTTCTGATGTATCATTTCAAAGTTACAGCCCTTTCAAATCTTGAAACTGAGCTCACTTTTTGCTATGTACATATTCCAGAGTAAAAAAGTTAAGGTGTGAGCGAATACTACGAAGGGGTGGGGTCAGATAAGGTGGGTTAAAGCTCAGTGAAATAAGTTCTTTTATACCTCTTTCCATCGCTGATATTCATGTAGGGATGTCTCAGGGCTTGACAGTGCGAGGTGGCCAGTGGTACTCCTGAACGCTAACCTTGCAGAGCAGATGGACCTGCCTGCTTCAGTTTCTGAAATCCTGCAGGTCCATCTTGCCAGGCTCTACTGACCAACGATTTCACCCGGCTAAATTCTGACCGGACCAATCAGGGAAGAGAGGCGGGAGCAGCGGAAGTGACGAGCGGAAGTGACGAGCGGAAGTGACGAGCGGAAGTGACGTCAGCAGACTTTCGTACTTGTCAGCGTTCCTTTGATTCTTAAGTTAACTTTGCAAAAACAGCAGCAGTCATCTAACACAATTATCACAACTGTTTCTCGTGTTCCTGTAGTTGTTTGTCTATTGTTTCTCAGCAGCGGCGCACATAAGCTACGTCACAGCGTGGCTTAATGTGGATTGGTCTGTAGTGAGTGTGTCAATCAGAACGGTCGTCCAATCACCAGCTGCTGATTTTTCTGAAGGTCCCACCTCTGAAAACAAATCTGAAGAGCTGCTACCCAGATGGACTAGTGAAATATTTCCGTGGCGGATATATGAAACTGTCCTTCTGGTGTGTCAGGTTACCTGAACGCAGCCTCAGCTGGAAACATGTTCAGCTTTGAAACGTTTGATTTATTAACCTAACTGCACCGCTAGCTAGCCTTCAGTACACCTGACATGCCTGCACCGCCCTGCCCGAGGTACAGATGACCATGACCAGGCACTCCCATAGCCTTATCTCGACCAATCACAGCGCAGCAGTGGGACTGGTTGCCGGCCAACATACACTGACAGAACAGCTAGCGACATTTTAAAGTATATTAGAAGAAAGACCAAACGAGTAATAACACCAATATGAAGCCCATCAAAAATCATGACATCATAATGTCAAAGTTGCAGCTGTCACACAAGGTGTGGTCAGGTACTGTCAGAAACTTGAGAATCCAACTACTATGGCACTTTACTTGTATGTCCAGTACATACAATAAGAATAACTTTCCCTTCCCCTCCAATCTTTGGGAGGCCCCCCTGGTGCCCCCTGGAAGCCTCCACTTTGAAAAACACTGATTTAAACCAAAATCTGATCTTACTATTATTGTTGTTGTTATTATTGTTATTATTCATTTTTGTTATTGTTATTTTTAATCTTGTTTTAATTATTATTGTTGTTAATCAGGAACATCAATTTAAGTTTTATCTCACTATAATCATTTATGTAAATATGGTATAAGTGATTTAAAGTACTGCTTTGCCCACAAAGGGGAGCCTAAACTGATGCATACTATACAGATAACACAACTAAAGCATGTTGAAATAATTAATGTGCATATTTTCATTATCTGTTGTCTCTTCTTTTGTATTGTGATTAATACTATTATTTTGTTCTGTTTTCACTGTTTGTCCTCATATCATCTGTTTGCTGATAGATAGGGATGGGTACCTTTCACATTTGAAACGATACGGTATGGATGCCCAGTACCTGGCAATTTGTATCGGTACTTAACTGTACCAATTTTCGGTACTTTTTTGTGTTTATGTCGGAATATATATATATTTTTTTTAATATTAAAATCTCAGTTTTTTTTTCAATTGAACATATTTATTCTTTAATATATAACCTTGTAATGCTGTGTTCATGTCCAGCATGGAAAATCTGCTACTCTCCCACTCCCTCACAGTCACAAGGATGCATTTAGATACCTAAACATGGTACCTTTTGATTTTACGTGAATTGATACCTGGTACTTTTGCAGAATGTTGGTACCTATAAAAGTATCTAATTCGGTACCCATCCCTATTGACAGACTTATGGTTAGGAAAAAATGCTTGGCAAAAAGTCTTTTTCTAATTCCACTCAGTAAACATTCATGTCAACAATAAAAAGATGTTGTGGATTTCAGACATAATTAAGCTTTTAGACTGTCCCTTATCATAAAAGTAGTTTTGATATGTAAGTTAAACTTGGTTTAAGTCTGCCCAATTTTAGAAACAGGGGTTTAAAGATGTTTTATATCAAATAACTGAGCACAGATATCATCTGGTTCTCTTGTACAACTTGTACAAGATAAAAAAAAAGAGCTAAGCCCTTGACGTTAAAGACATATCAGATCAGAGAAGTGTTGTAAGTTTGTTCAAACATCTCAGAAAGACTCTTCATGATAATATACGTGCGGCTGTGGGGATTAACTGACTTACTGATCGGCCCATCGACACAGAATAAACAGCATGTGCTTTGATAGACTGGAATTTTCAGTTGTTGTTCTAGTAAAATGATCAAGCATATATTTTCAAGATGATCAGGGATTGTCAAATATTTGCAGATTAGCTGATAATATAAATGGTGGTTTATTTCAGACATATCAAAGACATAACCTCTTTAATATAAAGTCAGTGAAGCCTGAAGTTGCTGTATCACTGCTGTATGAGATCCTACCCTGACGCTGTCTACGACCCTCCCCCCTCTTGTGTTTGGTCAGAACCGAGACTTTCATGGCTTCTCCAGTGACCCTGAGGTCGACGAGTGGAACATGAGAACAGCCTTCTTCTGTGGGATCTCAGTGGCCCTTGTGTTTGGAGGATTTTTTCTCGCCTACTTGCCTGACCACACGTGAGTTCTCGTTCTGTCGCATCAGCTTTCAGACATGGACTGATGAAGTGTTTGTGCTTTTCAGGTTTTTTGTTGGTGTTAGATATGTTCCCATCTTCTGATAAACCTCTCTTTGTTTTTCTCACTCTTGTCTCTGTTCATCTCTGCATCCCCTCTCAGTTCGTGGGTCAGAAGGGAGGCAGAGCGAGTGATCGTGGAGAGAGAGAAGGCTGGTCTCCCTCTTATAGACCCGGACTACTACGACTCCAGCAAGATCATCCTGCCCACAGCTGGAGAGGAGTAGAGCGTCCAGTCTGCACTCACTGTGTTAATAATTATTGTATTTCCCCATGAGAGAATAAATAATGTACTTGTTTAATTGTTTAATTGTTTGTTGTGGACAGTAATTTCTTGCAACAGCAGATTGAATACATGTGAATCTTGTGCCAAAGGAGAATCTGCAGTGGTTTTCGGGAACTGATGATTCAGACTCTCAGTTTTTGATAGTTTGGATGACTTTTGATCAGCTCAAAATAGTAATTAAAGTTACAGTTAAGAATTGAACTCCAACCTTACAAATAATTGTTCAGAAAAAAGAAGAATATAAAACATGAGGATGAGTAGAATTTTTAAGGTTTGTCCAGCTTCAGTCATCTGAATAGATGACTGGAATAATATAACACGGTTTTAGAGAGAGAGCAATAGTTTCCCTCTTTTTTGATTACCATCATCTATTGACAGAAAGTTGCAACCGAAAATAAGGTGACGCGAGTTTCACACATTCACTTTCCCTAATGGTCTAATGGTTCATTGAGGTGCACATTTTTAATTGATATTGCCTTAACTGTAATTAATGTTAATTTTCAGGTTCTTTGAGTAAATCATCAGTCATTTTTCCACTTAACTGATCATTTGACTCATAAAAGGAAGGAAGGAAAATCTATTACCCAGAATTGTGCTCAAAATTTTCTCCCAACTTTGAGCTTTATCTTTTTATTTTTAAAGCAAAGGAAAGCAACAACATCTTCACACAAAAGGAGCTGTTGTTGAATTAATTTAAGATTTGATTTTCAGAATTTTATTTCAACTGCTAAAAGTGTTTTCAAAAGACTTCAGTTTAAATTAAAAATCATATCAACCTGTCCTTAATGAATTTATATGAAGTCACATTAGGGATGGTTACCTTTTACATTTGAAGCGATACGGTACCCATGCCCGGTAGCTGGTAATCGGTACCGGTACTCAACGGTTCCAATTTTGGTACTTTTTTGTGTTTATGTAGTAAAAAAATCACTTAAAAATCAAATAAAACATATCTTTTTTCAATTTGAAACATTTTTTTCTTCAATATACAACCTTGCAATGCTGTGATAATGTCCAGTATGGAAAATCTCCGACTCTTCCACTCCTTCACAGTCACAAGGATGCATTTAGGTACTTAAACATGGTACCTTTTGATTTTACGTGAATCGGTACCCAGTACTTTTGACAGAATTCTGTCGGTACCTATAAAAGTACCAAATTCTGTACCCATTCCTAAGTCACATGAATAATTGCAATTTTGGCTCCATTGATCCCACGCAACACCAGTGACAGTTGAACAACATTTATTATGGGAAGCTTCACATATTTAACACAGACTACATGCATGTTGTCTACAGTTTGGGCATGCTGCAGTGATGAAATGTCACTAAGACACAGGTTTGTATATAGTAAAATGATGGGCCAAGGTGTCATATGCACATTTAAACTGGTTTAATTTGAAGACTAAGCAAATCGAAAACGTGTGTGTGTGTGTGTGTGTGTGTGTGTGTGTGTGTGTGTGTGTGTGTGTGTGTGTGTGTGTGTGTGTGTGTGTGTGTGTAATTTCCTGCTTTCTCCAGGACATCAAACACACCCTTTAGTTTATCATTTTTGTGTCTAGTGCATTTTCTGCATTTATATTTACTCTACATTAAGTCGCAAACGGTTGAACGCTTGACTTCATTTATTAGTTGAGATTTAACTTGTTTATTTTCGAAAATGTAACTGTTACCATCCGTTATCAACATTTTCTCAGGTTCTATCACCAACATACGTTCACTAATGTATGCATAGCGCATCTCAGAATTCTGTGGGTACTTGAACGCAGCAGAGTGCGCATGCGCCCTGTAATGTTTGGAGGCGCCAAGCTGAGGCATGTCCATAGAGCAACTTTTTATCAGTTTGCTGAGCGTTTGGAGGTGTGGGTCATATAGTCATATGTTACCACGCTGTAAATGAGTAGAGCTTTAGTTAAACTTCACCCACAGCTCAGATGAACATCTCTTCAATGCGTCGTCTTTGCTCAGTAACTGCTGCTAAAGCGCAAAGCTAGTGAATGCATGATGAGTTCACTGACTCTGAATGGGGTGGCAGTGAATTTCCCTTTTCTTCCATATGACTGTCAGAAAGTCTACATGAGCAAAGTGATTGAGTGTCTTCAAAAGGTGAGCAGAGATTACTTTAGTGGTGTTACATATTGTCAAGGAAACAAGCTGGAGTACACGTTACCTTAAACTGGTTAGTCAAGTGTACTGGTGTTAGGAGGGGGCACAGTTACAGTTAGCTTTAATTGACAATAAATGGGACATTTTCGTAGATTATGTCACATTTACTCTGACAGATGCCTCCTGTGTCACTTACCCGTGTGTGTGTGTGTGTGTGTGTGTGTGTGTGTGTGTGTGTGTGTGTGTGTGTGTGTGTGTGTGTGTGTGTGTGTGTGTGTGTGTGTGTGTGTGTGTGTGTGTGTGAGACAGAAGATAAATGGGGTCCTGGAGAGTCCCACAGGTACAGGTAAAACCCTGTGCCTGCTGTGTGCCACCCTGGCCTGGAGAGAGCACTTTAAGGACACCATCTCTGCCCAAAAGATATCAGAGAAGCTGAAAGGGGAAGAGATGTTCCCAAACACACCCTTGGCATCCTGGGGGACAGCTGCTACAGACAGAGACATACCCAGTAAGTTTTACATATCCAGAGTAGGGCTGGGCGATATGGCCTAAAAATAAAATCGGATTATTTCACAAAAAATTCAATTTACATTTTTTTGACGATTTTTTCCCCAACCTTTTAAAGAAAACCAGAAGTACAAATGACAGATAACTCAAAACCAGTTTTGTTTTAATTTGAATCAAAAACTTAATTAAAGTAACCTCTATTTGACTCTTGGAATTGAAGTTTCAGCTTTTCTTCTGTTTCAGTAACTTCACTTTGTAGTTTCAAAGAAGGCAGACTTTTTTACATTCACATTGAAAGCTGCACCCTTTTATATGTTTTGAATTTGAAAATACTGCTAGGAAAAGTGTGTACGGTACTGTTTCAGTGCACTACAGCACTGTTCGGTGATATTCTACTTTTAAATGATTTAAAAAAAACCTGCTTTGTTTCAGTCTAGTTTAATTTTTTTTAAGCTGTAGTCTCTTAATCCTGTGATTTTAATTCAAACAAATAAGCAAAATAAATGTTATTTATTCTAGTGTGGGCTCACAAAGTTCATGCCTCCCTGCCTAAGTCAGTGCCTTGGTCGGGGCACCCCAATCTAAAAAGTCTGGTCCGCCCTTGCTTGTCAGAGCGTACCTGGTTGCAGGCTCGTTATGTTGCTCTGCTAGTCAGTGGATGGATTTATGCTGAATGGAGGGTTCAGTTGGTGGAATAGAGAGAGTTGCAGGGAAAGACAGAACTCAGCTTTCCTCAGGTAAAAGTCAAACACCTTCTCAGTCATGTCTGTCCAGACAGCACCGCTCTGGTTGATCACCCATCGCCGTCTCGTCTCCCTCCCTGCAGTCTATTTTCAAAAATCATGATCTGTCAATATCAACATAAGAGGGTGTTTTCTTAGGTTGAGTGGGGGAGTTCTGAGAAAAAACGGATGTATATTTCTTCACTATGTAAATCTAAAAATGATCAGAGTATTAACTTCGAAGAGCAGCAGGTTTTAGGCGCGTCAATCACATCATCAATTATCTGCAGATGAACCTAAAAGGGTCCAGGCTTTGTAAATGTTTCAGTCAAAGATCTAAACAAACTCCTAAAAACTGACAGATAGAAAACAGAGGTCTAGTTTATATTAAACTCTTTGGGCTGTTGATATGGACCATAAGAAACATGTGTCCGTCAAGGTGCTGGGTGTCAAAGATGCACAAGAACTTTTGTATAACATTCAGGTTTCTGTTGTTTTGTTAGTGAACTGTTAAATCACGCTGCACACACGCAGAGTCAGCGCTTGCTGCGGTATACAAGGTGCGCAATAGCAGGAAGAAAAATTCTAATTTTTCGTTTTTTAAATCGTCCACAAAGAAAAATTTAAATCAAACGATATAATGGATTTATCGCCCAGGCCTAATCCAGAGCGATCTGTACAGGTTGTATTTATACATGAAAGAAGCAGAACCTCTCATCTCAGGAGTCACCTTAATATACAGGATTGTTTCTGACATAAGTGAAAACATTTTTCAGCTTACTACACGGATGTGCCAAAAATCATATATGCATCCAGGACACACTCTCAGCTGGCACAGGTGATCAATGAGTTGAAGAACACTTCATACAGGTAAATGATGTCATCTCTGCAAACTGTAATCATGCACTGCTACACCAGAGAGTCTGTTGAACTGAATCATCTTACTACAGCTTCTGTTTAGACCTAAGGTGTGTGTGCTGGGATCCAGAGAGCAGCTGTGCATCAACCAGGAGGTGATGCGACAGGAGAGCAACCATGTCAAGGTGAGGTGCAGGTCCAGCTGTTATTGTGTGCATGTTGATAAAACAGGTAAACGTGAGGATACATATTAGTTGCATTTTCAATGATGGTGATAAAAAAAACTTTATTTTGCAGCTCTTTCTTTAAGCACAGTGTGTATAATAAAACATTCTCTTCATGCTGTGGGTTTCAGGTCCACATGTGCAGATCAAAGGTTTCCACCAGGTCGTGTGTCTTCTACAATAATGTTGAAGGTAAAGATGGATACCACAGAGGCCTGAAAAGCGTGTTTGTTGGATGAGTTAACAAGATAATCTACCACAAATAACCTTCTTCCCCTAAGTGTTGAGTTGTTCATTTTATCTGGAATCAAACATTTTGGAGACTGACTGTTTTCCTTATCTCCCTCAGAGAAGAGCACAGACAAAGATTTGGCTCATTCCATCCTTGATGTGGAAGATTTGGTCAAATATGGCAACAAACAGAGGTGGAAATGATGTTTTGATTTTTATATTTATGTCTGATTGACCAAAAAGTCTCTGCTTTGACTGATTTTGAGTCCAGTGAAAAAAGTGGTGTGTTGTGCCCAAAGGCTGTGCATGAATTGTTAGTAAACTTTTACTATTGATTAGGCCTGTCACGATAAAAAATTTTGCTAGATGATAATTTTCCTAAATATTATTGCCGATAAACAATATTATTGTCAATATTATTTTGATTTTTTTTCCCATTTTTTCATTGATGTAATTATGATAAATGGGATAATAAAGTGAGTACACCATATCAAAATCAAGAAACTTTAATTTTTTAAGAGTATTGAACTGTAATAAAAGGTCAGGATTTTTTGAATAAAATAAATTAAACAAAAAATATAATACATTTATCAAACAAGAAAGAGAAAAAAAATACAATGAAAATGAAATGGCTCTCTTTTAGAAAAAAATACATGTCAATAAAAATAATTAATACTAATCAAAAACAATAAAACATAGACCCTGTCTCTAAAGAAAAAACGGAACTCCAAAAAAAAAAAAAAAAAACAACAATAAAAACTTTAGCCTAAGTAAAAGGGACTTTAAACAGTTATTATTGTTTGTAACATGTACTTTTTCCCAGTCAATCCGTACTGTCTGTCAAACATTTTGAACATTTCTGGCTTTCAACCGTATTGAAGGGCTGCATTTCTTTGGTAATGTATCCGTCTTTGAGTGCCCACCATTTTGCGCTTTTATTTCTATTTACTTTGCAGACCAAAAGCCTCAGTAAGAGCGGATTGTCAAAGAACAAGGCTCCGCTGAACCTCCCCTTCTTCTTCTTCGTCGCCACTATTTTTGAACAAATGCGACATATCAGCTTGTTGGTGTTCATGAGCTCACACTTTGTTCATTCTGATAAAAAACAAAATATTCCCACACTGGGACTGTGGCAGGCGGCTTAAGAACCGTATCTTTGGTGCCATCACTCATATTAGCGTGTGTTTCCTCCTTACCCCTCAGGACGCTCGCTTCAGTTCTCTCTGTGTGTACGCGCGAGCAGCCCCGTCTTCACCCCAAAGATTTCATTTTTAACAGATGCTCACTCCGCTATAAATCGGCTAAATCTGCTATAGAACCTATGCACCCCGATGTTAGGAAAGATAGACGTAGTGAGCCATCTTCTCATTCAGCCTCTTTGATCGAAAGAGAGGAGGAAAACAAACATGCATGCAGGTGTCAGTTTATTGAGGCTGGCAAACTTACTGAGGACGTTTTTATTTATCGTTTGGTTAATCGATTTATTGATTATCGTGACAGGCCTACTATTGATTAAGATGAGCAGAAAATCTGCACAGTTTAGATACAGGAACTCAAGATTATTTGCCTTTTTTTCATAAAACTTCATCAATAACATAGAAATGTATTATTGCAACTTTTAAAACCATACATTCAGAAGTATAATGCAGGAAAAGGTCATAATGTGTGCAGAAATAACACTTACAATCTGCATACAGAGCTGTTTTAAGTATTTACTTCATCTTAAGTTGAACATTTTTCTTCCAGGGTTTGTCCGTACTACCTCTCCCGTTCAATGAAGCAGCAAGCAGATGTGATTTTCATGCCCTACAACTACCTGCTGGACCCAAAGGTGAGCTGACCCACAGATGTTGGACTGAAATAAGGCCAGGGCTAATTTTTGATTAATTTAACTGATTAAAAGTTTTGAATTAATTTAGTTATTTAAATACTCTCATCATGCAAGAAGTCATAGTGTCTTTTATTGTGATGGTTCTTGCTGTACACACACAGGCACAGGTAAGTGACACAGGAGGGCTTTGTAAGGCTCTTCCTGCTGCTGATGCTGTTATCTTTTGTTCCACAGAGTCGCAGGGCGCACAATATTGAGCTGAAAGGAGCTGTGGTCATATTTGATGAAGCTCACAATGTGGTGAGACTCTGCTTTTCCCATCTTCTCTGTGACTGTCTTTTTTTAAAGTTGTTGTGAGAACCTTTAATTTCGTGTTAACCTTAGCAAGCTTTGTCAACAAAGTGGTACACCTTATGTCTTCTTTGACCTCATCAAATGAGGAAGAATCATCCAGTCACATAGAAAACCATCTCCAGACTTTCTTCAAACAGTAAAACGTACAACTCACCATGGGAATAAGTAATCAGGGTTATGTGTTGATTGGTGAATCAAGGTATCTTTGAAATATCTCTCTTTGAAAATTCACATGACATAAAATTTGCTGCTGAAAATCTTTGATAAAGTTTAAAAATCCAGCTGTTCCAGGTTTATGAAGATGATCCCCCATTTGGTTTAGTACACATCACAAAGATGATATAACGATCCTGTTTGCTGCAGGAGAAGACATGCGAGGAGTCGACATCCTTTGACCTGACTCCGTACGACATAGCTTCAGCCATCTCTGCAGTGGACCGGCTGCTTGCTGAGCAGGCCAAATCAGTCAGCAACGGAGACTCAGTGTCAGAAGACTTCACCTTGGAATCACTGAGCTCTGGTCAGAAAGAAGATTTGATCAGCAAAACAAGTTTAAAACAAGCTGAGTGTTTTTAAAGACAAACATTCACGTTTTAACGGCTGGTTCATTTCTTTTTTTGTTCAAGGGTTAAAATTGGACATAACAAGTGTGGCTAAAATCAAGCGTGAGTATCAGTGGAGAAGATGAACATCTTCTTGTTAAAATGCTCACGAGAAATCACATAAATAAACTGTGTCTTTGTGCTTTAACAGAAATTCTGATTGATCTGGAAGCGGCCATTGATTCTTACGAGGTCCCCGGCGACAAAGGCATCACTAAACCAGGGGTGTATGTAGCCATGCTGCTAACGGGTGAAAAACAAATGTTTTCCTGTGACTTCCTAACTGATATCTATGTTTTTTTTGTCTGTGTCTCAGGTTCATCTACGAGCTGTTAAAAAAAGCTCACCTGACCTACGACTCCAAGACAGCCGTTTATGAAGCTCTGGAGCAGATCAGCGGATATTTAGCAGGACGTCAGTTCGATTTTATTCTCTCATACTTACTTTACTTTATTGAATTATTTGACAGGGACCATGTACAAATGCATTAATCTTTTAATAGAAAAGATGCTATGTACCAGATTTAGCAAATGCTAATTCCCATCTGCAGTCCCTGGGCTGGTTCACAACAATCACAATGCAATTACACAACTGTTTATGTTGAAAACTAGCTCATTTAAAATTAATATACCTCAGTGTCAAATCCTATGTACAAAATCAACCAGACTGATGCTGACACAGTTGGTTATCAATAATATATTTCTTTAGATTTCTAGAAAAAAGGTTTAAATCTACAGAACATTTCAGACCGTCTGGGAGCTGATTCCATTGTTTAATGGTTTTGAATGAAAAAGCTGTTTGAGCAAAGGCAGAATCTTTTTGGGACAGCATAGTTTCTGTGAACTGTCGAGCGAGATGTTCGGGTTGTTTGCTCAGAGTAAAGTTGAACAATTTTTTTTAATGGAGGTGGAGCAATGTTATTGATAATTTTAAAGATATTTCTTAAGTTTGTAAATAAAATTAAATTGTCAAAACTGTATATTTTATACCTACTGAGAATATTGCAATGATGATAACGAAGAGGTTTTTTGTCCAGTACCTTAAGTGCCTGATTACGGATCTGAGTGACGGATCTGAGTGGTTTGAATGTGGGCTCATTGGACTGAGACCAACAAGACAGGCAATAAGTGATGTGAGAAATGATCATAGCGTTGAAGTACATAAAAGATGCCTCCATAGTCAGACTATTCCTAATATGTCTAAAGGAAGAGATATTGTATTTAATTGAATTGCATAGTTTTTTGATATGCTTCTTAAAACTTAAGCAAGAGAATTTGAGCCAATTTTATGTATCATTCCTTGCTGAAGATAATTGGGATGCCACTTGCTCCATCTCCATGCCATGTACATAAATGACTGCGTCATCCGCGTACATGATGACGTTAATATCTTTGCACACCGTCAGAAGATCATTAATGTAGATACTAAACAACAGAGGTCCCAAAATTTGAGTTATTTGAGTTAAGATAATAACACACCCCTTCAATAAAGTCTACCTGTCATATGTGATGGGTCTGTGCAGGAAAGTCTCATTCCTGATGATGATTGGATGATGATGGTTACTTTTCCTGCTAATTTCATAAGTTTTGTTTACTGAAATGTTTAGTCTCTAATTTTGGACTCTGCAGATTTCTACTTTTTTTTGATGTCTTATACTTTTATATTTTATATATTTTTTATATTTGCATCCCTCTGCCTTTATGTTTTGACTACTGTGTAGTAGGGATGTCCAGAAACAGGTTTTTTGACTTCCAATCGAATCTGATTTTGTCATGATATGTTCTGCTGATATCAGTCCCATACAGATCTGATACCGATACCTACATTTTCAGACCCTAAAAATAGTGCAACCAGTTTTGCATACATGTCCTTTTTGATTTTGCTTTATACAATGAACCGTATTGCACCAAACTTGCTCTCAACTAGGTCATAATAAATAGCTGAATAACTGTGATAATAATAAATAACATAAATCCTGAATAGTTCAAAATCAAAAGCCATAATAAAGCTCAGTTTTTACTAAACAAATAAAAAGTCAATAGTTTAAGATGAAACCCTTCAAAAGTGCTGGTGTTGAACTTTGCACACAAAAAATACTGACCAGGCCAGCGCAGAGTACAGGGAGATTTACAGCAGCCGTGACGGTGCTGAGAACACGTGAAAACTGGATCGGAACCGATCACTTAGCAAAATCCGATGCCATCTGATCCTGTAAAAGTAGCCATACCAGGCGCAGATACCGATCAGTGTATTGGATCAGGACATCCCTGCTGTGCAGGAATCTACTTGAAGATGTACACATTTTATCTGGAACTGTACATCAGAACTCTCTGACATCCATACCACATCACATCATGTCATATCTTATCAAACCATATTTATTCAAAATCATATGTGTATCATATGTAATCTTTTACTAACTTGATAGGATTTGTGTGACGTGTTTCTCATCAGAGCCAGGAATATTCCTGAACACGAGCGGACTGCAGAAGCTGTCAGATATCATACAGGTATGCTGCACACTGAATCTTATGGGGATTATTCAGTGATTTTCAGAGCAGTGTTGGAGTTTGAATGCTTAGCATTAGCATTGAAGTCTTTAAGTGAGGAAAAACAGCCAGCTCAGTGCTGGTCCATCCAGCCAAAAGATCACACACCAACTGATAAACCTGTGGTGGTGCATGACAGTGCATGGCTATGCAAGGACTCCTGAACTACTAGGTCAGCACACTGAGTCACTAAATATCCTTGAACAACTTTTAACCGGTACAGAGCAGCATACAGACCAGGAACAAGCATGTGTCTGCACAGTTAGCTCTTGTAAAAACAACATTTCTTTAGTTACATTCCTCTGTTTCCTCTCCTCGCCTCATAGCTTGTGTTCTGTGGTGAACCGTCAGAGAAGGACAGACAGCAGAAGATGGAGAACAACACGGCTCATTTCAAGGTGTGTTTTTTCTAGAGCCCGACCGATATGGGATTTTTGGGGCCGATGCCGATGCCGATACTGAGGGCAAAAAAAAGCCGATATCCGATATATCGGCCGATATCTGATATATCGACCAATATAATGGCTGATATACATAATAAATTCATTGATATACATTGTACACATACTGTATATAAACACAAATTATTATAATACCCATATGATTCAAGACAGAGACAAAACACTATTAAATTAAGACAAGGAACTTTAATTAAAAAACTGTCAACATAAGAACTGTAGTTTAAACCAATGATAAATAAAAACAAGCTGTAAACACAATAATAAATAAATAAGTCAAACTTTAAACACAGTAAGTAGAAAGAAAGTCAAACTGTAAACACGCAATGATAAATAAAAAAGTCAAACTTTAAACACAATAATGAATTTTTAAAAAGAAGTCAAACTGTAAACACACAATGATTAATAGGAAAAATTAAACTAGAAACACAATAATAAATAAGGCAATAAGGCAAATTTGTGCGAACAAACTAGTGCAAACTGTATTTTAAGAGTATAATAAAAATAAATATTCAAAAATAAAGTTTTCAAACTGTAAACATGTAAACAGTTGCATAATGCATATATCGTTTCACAAAGATGCAACTTACACGACGTTTAAACGCCGTATTATAGTCTTACATTAGATTATGGCGGACGTGTGAATTAACAGTAGCATTTATCTCTGTTTATCTCACAGAAAAACAACTTACACGACGTTAAAACGCCGTGTTATACTCTTGTATTAGATGATGGTGGACGTGTGAATTAACAGTAGCTCTTATCTCCGTTCATCTCACAAAAGATGCAATTTACACAACGTTAAAACGCCGTTCTATAGTCTTACTGTAGATTATGGTGAACGTGTGACTTAACAGTAGCATTTATCTCTGTTCGTCTCACAAAAGATACAACTTACATGGCGTTAAACATTGTTACACACTCTTTAAAACTTAAGTGAAAAAACCTTGAATGCTCTTCCCGGCATGTCTTAACAGTGTGTTTTTGTCATGGAGCACTAAAGTGTAGAGTTACATTGTTTTGAAAAGTCACAGCTGACGATGGAGTAATTTAAGTTTTTGCCGTCCTCTCCTGTAGCAGACTGAATGAGAGTGAATGGGGGAGACGAGCGGCTGCAAAGCATGGTCTGCGTGTGAGGGGGAGGGGCCGGGCACTCGGGCAGCGTGCTGCCCAACACACAGACTCACAGGAGCAGGAGTGAAAGGAGCAGGAGCGGCAGAATTTCCGCGGAGCAAAATTTTTATAATCGGCTACATTTTGGCCGATGTTGATTATTCTGTGACAGGCTATAATCGGCCCGCCTTTTAATCGGTCGGGCTCTAGTTTTTTCCTCAGCAGTCATTTGTGAACATTGTAATCATGCTCTTACAGTGCTGTGAAAATGAATTTTCCCTCATCTTTCATCTGTTTTTGCACCTTTTTCTTTTCTTTTTTGAGTTAACTTTTTATTGACACTTGTAAACAAACATATACACTTTATCTTTGAACTTGACTTAAATGTCACATTCATTTTTTCCCTTTTTTTTAAACCTAAAGAACACATGAACCATGTATAGACCTAAAGGAAAGAAAGGTAGGGAAAGATCATGTCTTTAAGAGGAAAATCAAAAAATTTAGAAAAAAGTAATCAAGTCTGGCCTGAGAGGCTTTATATAGTTTACCTAGTTTTTCCAGCTTGAGTCAAAAATGTCTAATTTCTGATTAAAACATGCTGTAATCTTTTCCATTTTGTAAATGTCTATCACGATGTCCATCCATGTTTTTAAAGAAGGGTTCTCCTGGGATAGCCAGTTCTTTGTAACAGCCTTTTTAGCTGCAATCATCAGTATGTTCAGTAATTATCTCTTTTTGGTAGATCTTCAGGCATAATACAAAAAAAACAAGGTCTTAAGCCTGGCTCACACTACAGGATTTAAAAAATCTTCAAAGATTCTGAAATCGGGTTGTATCTCACACATGAGGAGAATCTTCACAGATCATCTTCTCTTAAATCTTAAGCACGCACTAACTCCAAGATTTGAAAATACTGACCAGCACACACGACAGGATTTCACCAAGATTATTTGACCAGAGAGAGTGATGCACCACATGAGCTCAGTTGTTTGATCTGAGGTTTTTAGCGCACTGGTGGGACAGGAGGAGAGAGAAGAGGAGCTGTCTGCAGCGGTGCCTTTCATCCATTACGCACACGCAGAGGGACAGAGGTGAAACTGTTGCTGTATCAGCCAATAACGGCATGATATCACACCCATCACTGATAAAACAACAGTTTGCTACTGAAAATGGTGTGGTTATGTGTTATCTTTAAAGGCATTATTGAACTGGCTCGAGTGGGCCAGTGGAGCGTGCAGTCAGCTGACCCGGAGCCTTTCCGTTGCACTTTGAGCCTGCGTTTGTTGTCTGTTGTCCTGTCTCTTGTAAGGGGGCTCTCTCTCTCTCTCTCTCTTGGCTGTTGTCATCCTCAGTGAGAATGAATGTTGTAATCATCCAGATAAATATCAAACATGTTTGAAAACTATCGGGGCGGCTCCAACGAGTCTGTGAGACGATCGTGGAGCTAAAGATTCACCTGTCAACCGCTCACACTAGAAGATAATCTTGGCTGATTGTCGGAGCCGATTTTAGTCCCTAACCAGATTTCTTCCCCAATTGTCAGGAGGACCGAATCTGGGTTAAATTGGGGCAAGAATCCTGTAGTATGAGCCAGGCTTTAGGCGCTGTGTATCCCTTTCTAAAAGTCCAGAATAACAGGACAGTTCCAGAACACGTGGTAGTGATTGGCGTTTAAATGTCCACACTTTCTCCGGCAGGTTGGGGAGTTGCTGAAATATTGAGATTTCTGGATATGATAATCCCTCCTTCCTTCTCCTATCTTGATTAGATATACATAGCTGAGTGTGGTTTGAGGTTCAGTAAACCTTTGTACAGAGAAGAAATAGTTCTACCTCCACTGTCTGAGTTGTATGCTTTCTTGATTAAATCCACTAGCGTTGTATTTGATATCAATCTTTTTTTACCTTTTTGTTAACAAAATTCCACATCTGTAAGTATCAAAAAAAGTCTTGTTTTTCTAACTGAAACTTTTCTTTAAGCACATCAAAGCTAAGTTTTTTTTATTTTCACAGTACTGTATCATGTTTACAGGGGGGTAAACTTTCACTTGTGTGTTTTTCTCAGGTTCACATCCATCGAGACACCAGCAGCTGGAATAAGAAGCAAAGCTCGGATGTCTGGGCTTCATCTTCGTCCAAAAAACAAGGTACACCTCCTGTCTCACTGATCCAAGGATCACTTGCTACCCTGGTAAGATCCTGGTTTTTAACTGGCTCTTTGGGTTGCTTTTCTCTTTGCAGGAAATATTTTGAGCTACTGGTGCTTCTCCCCGGGCTTCAGTATGCAGGATCTGAAGAATCAGGAAGTCCGCTGCATCATCCTGACCAGTGGGACTCTGTCTCCCTTGACCTCCTTCACCGCTGAGATGAGGATGTACGTTACTTGTCGCTCCTCAAAGCTCAGTGTGATGACGATGGCTCATAGTTATGTACTCAGACATGGACAGGAGCCTCAGAGTTGATGTGTTTTAATGAGTAGACCTGATCAGTCCTGACATTTGTGACAGCAGAATCAGCTAGCACTTGTATTTGACTCAGCAAATCGTGTTTGCTTGTGGTGCAGAGAGTTCCCGGTGACTCTGGAGAACAGTCACGTGATCGAGCGCGATCAGATCTTTGTGAGTGTCATTGATCGAGGTCCAGACGGAATCGAGTTGAGTTCAGCTTTCGACAGAAGGTTGGTATTCCTTCCTGCGTGTTGGGTTGTCAAATGTTCAGGTACAAGAATAACAAAACTCTATTTTTCATCCTCTTTCTGAAATGAAGACACACTATGTGTTAAAATGTGGCTTACCTCGGCCGCAGATAGGAGCAGACTTTCATTTGAAGCAGTCTTGTATTAGACACAGGCCTTTGATTTTGATTCCCTACTTTTGAACTAACTCATCATTTATCTGCACACCCTGGTGCTGTCAGATCTGCTCCCACATGTTTAGTCAACACAAATTCAGCCTTCCCTGTCTGTGTCAGGTTCAAACCTCACAGCATGACCTCTCTGACCCTCTCATTTAAAAATAACCATCTTTACCTCTCTGACAGATTTGTCCCTGAAAACATGGCGTCTTTAGGAAACACTGTCGGTAAGATCAAGCAATATACAAATGTTACTCTGTGGTATCACATATCTGCAGTTTGTCATATTCAAGCTGATGTCAGCAAAATCTCTTTTAAAGTTGATCTTATTTATTCATCTCAAAATGTCTTATCAGAGCAAGTTTTTCAAACCCCTTTTCTTTAGTTTTGAAACAGTTTCTTAGACTTCTGCCCCAATAATCACATCATTATGTTTGTTGTTGTGTTCTTTCCTCAGCAAACCTGAGCCGTGTGGTTCCCCATGGCCTCTTGGTCTTCTTTCCCTCTTTTCCTTTGATGGAGAAAACTCTGGACTTCTGGAGAGTGGGTGGAGCACGTTTCAAAACTTCACAACTCTTTTATTAATCACTGTGAAACAATCCAAAGAAATTGCCCGCTTCTTTGTTTTTACTGCTTTGTTTTCAGTTGCTGCACTCACCCTCTTCACTCCTTCAAATCTTTCTGTGTCTCTGCACTTTTTGCACTTTTTGATGCTGTTGATTGTCATTGGAGGGAGATTGTTGTTTTGAACACCTGGGGTGTTTGTTTATTTGTTTAATTTGATACTCTGAGGATGTAGGACAAGTAAATAGTCTCTCTTTATCTCTCTCTGTCTTCAGTCAAACGGACACGCAGACCGCATCGAGAACGTGAAGCCCATGTTTGTTGAAACTAAAGGAAAACAGACCTTTAATGAGGCGAGTGTTTCATATATCTGGACCTCCTCTGACAGGGTTTAAGGTCTCAACGCAGTGTAAGAACTGTTAACACCTCTGTTCTGTCTGCTCTCAGGTTATTGATGGGTATTACAGTAAGGTGGATGATTCCTCATCCAAAGGAGGATCTTTCTTTGCTGTGTGTCGAGGGAAGGTGAGGTTGATTTCTTCTCCCTGAGTCCAGAAAGGCTTTAAATGAATCCGAACACTGTTGGTTTCTGATCAAAGCTCAGTATGTCCTCCTTTTTCAGGCCAGTGAGGGTCTAGATTTTGCAAACACGTACGGTCGAGGTGTCATCATCACAGGTCTCCCCTTTCCTCCTCGGATGGACCCTCGAGTCATCCTAAAGATGCAGTTTCTGGATGAGATGAGCAGGAAGAGAGTCCCAGGAGTGAAGGTGAGGAGCTGCTCCCTAACAGTGGCTGATAAGGCTGGACATCATTTCCCTTGCTGATAACTCGTTGATATTTCCTGAGTGCAGTACCTCTCAGGGCAGGACTGGTACAGGCAGCAGGCTTTCAGAGCCGTGAATCAGGCCATTGGTCGGGTGATTCGCCACAAAGAGGACTTCGGAGCCATCTTCCTGTGTGATATGAGGTCAGACTGGAGCTGTCAGTCTTATATTATATATTATGTGTTTTGTAAAGTGTCCTTGGGTGCTAAGAAAGGTGCTTTTAAATAAAATGTATTATTATTGTGTCACGACCCAGCTCTAAGATCATGACAAAAAGGGAGACAAACACCATGTACCTTGTTTGAAATGATATTTTATTAAAGGATAAGTTCGGTTTATACAACTTTTGTATTGTTTATTGAATGAAGTAGAACAAAATACTCACCCAGAAGGCTTTCCTGATTCAAGCAGTGCTTCAGGAGATATTTAGATCCAAAATCGTGCAGCGGACGTCCGTATAATGGGATCCATCGGGGCATAGACAGCGCCGCTCCTAAAACTGCATTAATCGTCCAAAAACTCATGTTTTTCACCAATATTCCATCATGGTCCTCTGCTGCAGTCTGTGTCACTCCAGACAGCGCTGTGTGGCTGTAATGACCTCTGAACTGACAAAGACTTTGTTTACGTTTGCCCCTCAAAGAAAGGGGGAAGTGGAGTCAGTTGAAGAGTTGGTGGTTTTTCATGCTGGACAGGGACACAGCATTACAAGGTTATATATTGAAGAATGAATATGTTAAATTGGAAAAGTTAAAATAAGATTTTATTATTAAACAAATTAAAATTTTACCACATAAACGCCAAATAAATTACCGAAAATTGGTACTGTTGGATACTGATACCAGTATCAGTACCGGGCATTGGTACCGTATCGTTTCAAATGTGAAAGGTACCCATCCCTAGGTGACGTACCACGTATGTTCACATGGGGCATGAAATAATCAAAGCATTTAAATCCATTTTGAATCAAATTGCAAGCTAAAGAATCAAAATCAAATCAAATTGAATCGAATCGTGAGGTTCTTAGCAATACCCAGCCCTAATGTATGTATGTCTTGGGGCTCTCAATATAGCTGGTGCTGTGGTTCCTCGAACAGCTGCCATGTGGTGTTCTCAGGGACAGTGTAGTGTCCTCAGATCAATACTGCATGGTCTTGTTCTGTGGCTTGGACCTGCAGATGAGAGGCTTGTAAGCAGGTGTAAGAAGGGCGAGCTTAATAGGCTCCAGGAATACTGGTGTAAACTTGGTCCAGCTTAATAATGTGCCTTCTCTGACAGGTTTAAGGGCTCCTCTGCCCGGAATCAGCTCCCATCCTGGGTCCGGCCTTATGTGCGTCTGTATGACAACTTTGGGAACGTGGTCCGAGATGTCTCTCAGTTCTTCAGGGTCGCACAGAAACTGGTAGGTCTGAGCGTTCACCCAGGGATGGGCAGTTCAAGCAAAAAAGATATTCCCTTTTAACTGTTCGAAAATTATTCCAAGATTGTCACTTTCTGCACTTCCTAATTGATTTTTTAGCATCTTCTCGTTCTTGTTTTGGCTGTAAATCCTCCAGCCTGTTGACTCCATGTCTGGCTCTATTCATTATGGCAATTTGTTGCAGTAGTCAAGTGAAATACGATCTGGTTTGGACACAGTTTGTTTTATTTTGAAAGTCATTTGGCATTTCAAAAGGTTTCCATTCATTCAACTTCCTGTCCCGCACAATCTATTTTTTTGTGAAATTGACGCATAACAGCTTCGGCATCAAGCATCAAATTGCCATTTGCCATAGACAGGATAAAGCCATCATCGCATGAACTATTTGATTTTTTTTTTATGTTAATTACTGATTGAATATTCAAAAATTATTGCCCATCCCTTGTTTACAATAATGTGATACACTGCCTGGCCCAAAAAAATGTTGCCGCCAAAAAGAAGGCCACACACTCTTATATTTCGTTGAACCGCCCTTAGCATTGATTACGGCACGCATTAGCTGTGGCCGTATTTCGATATGCTTCTGCAATGTCACAAGATTTATTTCCATCAAGTGTTGCATTAATTTTTAACCAAGATCTTGCATTGATGATGGTAGAGTCTGACCGCTGCACAAAGCATTCCAGATCCCAAAGATTCTCAATGGGGTTAAGGTGTGGACTCTGTGGGGGCCAGTCCATGTGTGAAAATGACGTCTCATGCTCCCTGAACCACTCTTTCACAGTTTGAGCCTGATGAATCCTGGCATTGTCATCTTGGAATATGGCCGTGCCATCAGGGAAGAAAAAATCCGTTGATGGAATAATCTGGTCCTTCAGTATATTCAGGTAGTCAGCTGACCTCATTCTTTGAGCATAGACTGTTGCTGAACCTAGACCTGACCAATTGCACCAACCCCAGATCATAGACTGCCCCCACAGGCTTAGACAGAAGGCACAAGGCATGATGGGTGATCACTTCATCTGCCTCTCTTCTTACCCTGATGGCCCATCACTCTGGAACAGGGTCAGTCTGGACTCATCAGACCACATGACCGTCTTCCCTTTGCATTGTGCATATGGAAATGCTCTTACTTTTACCATGAAACATAGCCCTGAGTTCTACTGTAGTTTTTCTTCCATTTGATTTTATTGAATGTTTAAGTGATTGTCAATCACGATCATTCAGGAATTTTTGTCCAGCCACGTTTCTTCCCCAAAGACGATGGGTCCCCACTTTCTTTCCAATTTTTAATAATGCTTTGGACAGTTTTTAACCCAGTTGTAGTAGTTTCTGCAATCTTCTCACGTTTTCTCTGCTTGATATGCCAATGATTTGACCCTTCTCAAAAAGACTAACATTTTTTCCACAACCACGAGATGTGTCTTTCCACATAGTTGTTTAAAAAATGAGAAGCAGCTCATTGCACCAGTTGGGATTGAATAACTTGTTGCCAGTTAAGAATTATCACCCATGCAGTAATTATCCAATAGGAGGCTCATACCTATTTGCTTAGTAAAATCCAGGTGACTTTTTGGGCCAGGCAGTGTATTAGGTTGTTGATAAAGTGACAGGATCTCATGGAGTCTGCTAAAAACACTCAGTAAAGTGAGGATTCTTCAGCAGCTGGTGAGCTCTGATCTGATCCCGGAGCATTTACAATCCTGTGGGGCTTCAGTCAGAAAGCAAGAGCCGTTGGTTCTGCAGGAAATCTTTGTAATATAAACAGTCAGAGCAGGATCAGAGCAGATGTCAAACAGGTGGAATGACCAAGTCTCAGGCCTGACCCTGAAATCTGCTGACCGAGCTTTCATGTTGATTAAAGACTAATAAACCCCATTTTTTTACTCCTGCTACGACCTTCTGACAAATATTGGAGGAGTGTTCCTTCTGCACCTTAGGAGTGAAAGTTCAGGACCATGTAACCTTTTTGTGTGTTCAACTGTAGTGTGTTGACTGTCGGCTTTAACTGAAGTTTGTGTTTCTATATGAACATGTCAGAGGCCTTATGTGGAGAAGAAGAAGAAGGCAGCTCCAGCAGAGAGCTGTGGGACCTCATGGGAAGAAAACACTCAGTCCTCCAGTTCAGCTTCCTTCTCAGCCTCCCAAAGATCTAACGCACAGAAAGCCAAGGTCCTGGACGCTCACTTGCCCAGCCTGAAGAGGAGGAGACTCAGTGAGTAGAATTAAATTAGGGGCCATTTACACGACAGCGGTTTTGTTGTGTTTCAGCCTCGCGTTTACACGGAAACGGCGTTTCAGCTGACTTAAGACACAATCTTTTGAAAACGGCCTCCAGAGTGGGATTTTTCTGAAACGCTGTCGACACCGTTGCCGTGTAAACAGTATGCCGGCGTTTTCAGTGGGAGCGATGACGTCACACTCCGCTTCGCACTTCATGCATACAACAGGACAACAGTACCATTGTTACAATTGTCGTGAACTACCATGTTGTGCTTGTGCTGCTCAATCTGCTGTATCTGCTGACTGTCTTTATACAAAATGAGCATCTGTTGCTCCACTTCTTAACTTAGTATTCACCAGTACACCAGATGATCGGCTCAACTCTACTTCGGTGGCGATCTCCCAAAAGCGGCTTCTGGACAAGACATTTATTGCGCTGACTATAGGCCTGGAATGCTTACTACAGTGTTTTCAGCCCCTCAGCGTTTCTGTGCGTTTACTGCGTTTTCAGATTCAACGTTGTCATGAAAATGGAGCCTTAGATCCTGAACGTATCTCAGAGAAAAGCTTCTTATTGTTTAAATGTTGTGGTCAGATGAACAGGCTGGGGTGGCTGGGATCTGTATCGAGTATGAGCAGGAGGTGCAGGAGAGCCACAGAAGGCCAGTGAACCTACTGGATGCTCTGGAGCGAGGAGATCATAGCAAAGGAGGAGATTCTGCTGCAGGAGAGAAGGTAGCTATGTGTATTTTCTCCTGAAACATCTCCACTGTCCACACGTCCTTGTTCGTCAAGAGGTTGATTTGAAAAGGTTGATTTGTGAAGTGGGTCAGAGCCACTATTATCAATCTAACAAAAGAAAATAATTGATTATTTGTGATTCTCTGACCTGTGAGACTTTGACATTTTTCCTATTGTGGATTTTCTTCTGAAGGCAAACTGTTTGTCTGAGCTGTCTCTACAATACGACAGAAAAATGAGGAACGAGGTGTGGGGAGGCAAACGCAAAATCAGACTGGTCCAAGAGCAGGTTGGTGTTTTCTGTGTCCCACATGTCCTCCCAGTCCTAAACCCAGTTATGTCCCCTGAGCAGAGAAGAGATGCATGGAGTTACTGATAGGCACATGAAGACTGACTAAACTGACTCAGAGTGTGGACATTCAGAATCACTAATTAATATGTTTTCATTTGAAGGGTGTGATCTGGGTGTCATATTAAAGGGGACATATCATGCTGATCCCTGATTTAATACTTACATATAAAATAATAAAGTTGAAAACAAGACCTTTCACCCCCTGAATTTTCAAAAAATGAGATATTGTATTTTTTCTGATATCCTAGAACGAGATTTGATGCCTCTGAAAATAGGTCATTGTCATTTGGCCGCAAGATTTCAACCTTTGTGACGACACAAGGATCCTTTCTTTTTATTGGAGTAATCTGATAAAGCAGCTCCTCCTCTGTGATGTCAGTTAGTCACACAACCGCCACCGAGGGATACACCCACCAAGAGACGAGTATCCCCCTCAGATGCTGGATGCAGGGACTCTGCTCTGCAGAGGAGCTCGGCTTTACATGGTGAATTAGCAGTTAAAACACTGTAGTTTTAGCAGACGTTGTAATACTTGTGAGACTGTGATATTTGCATGCTTGTTCTGACATGCACTGTGAACCTGGACCACAATAATGCTGTGGTAATAACATAGTGAGGAACTGACGGTAGAGGCGATCTTTAGACTACACTTTCATCATTATGGATAAAACAGACAGAGAAAAGTGAAGGAGCAGGATGGAGCCCTGTTATAGAAATAGTTTATTGGTGAAGTCTGCCAATATTTCCACGTATAAACTATACATGTTACAGTACCGCTTTGACTCACCACACTGAAGCATCCTGAGATGATCTGTGTCCAGGTGGATTTTATTCCTCCTGAGCTGCAGAACCGTCCGGGTCTGACTCAGGGTCCAATACAAAAGGACGCCCCTCTGATAGAACTGACCAATCAGAGCACAAAGGGCTGTGACGTTGCGAGGTTACTGGAGGTCATTCTCCAAACGGAGCGTTTCAACGAGATCTTCAGAATGGCCTAAAATGAGGATATTGAGAACGTTATTGTGGGGCAATGAAGGAACTAAATGACTTGTACTGAAGGCAGAAATGCTTTACAGGCATCCTAGTCTGGTATAGTGAAAAGGAGAAACAAGCATGATATGTCCCCTTTAATCATCAAGAATAAACCACTACTTTCTAGAGGTGTCAGCCAATTAGAGTTCAGTTTAAATCACAGCTGGGTAATAAAGTGTTTCAGCAAATGTTTCCCTTTTTTCTAGCAAAATAAATCCAGTGTGTCTGTGGAAACATCTGAAGAAGGTAAATCCAGCAGAGCCAAAAGCTTCCTGGCAGAGATGAAGAAGTCTCTGAGTCAGGTGAACTTTGACCGGATCATTCAGGCCCTGCAAACGTACAAAAAGACAGACGACCTGGACCTCCTGCTGACAGAGGTTGCCGTCTTAATTGAAGACGCTAACACTCACAGTCTGCTCCGAGGTGAGTTTCTCTGCTGAATGGCACGATCATAATCCTTAGATTATGATCATGTCTCGCCAAAAACAAAAATACAGGTCAGCTTTAAAGAACGTACAGTTTCAAAACACGCTCTTCTCTTTTGGACCCAGCAGGGTTTAAAATGCACAAAAAATGAGGATCCAGACATGTCCAGTGTGCCTGTTTGTGTGTGTTTCATAAGTGGTTACCTCTGTGTCACAGGCTTCTACCAGTTTGTCCGTCCTCATCACAAACAGAGGTTTGATGAAAAGTGTCGGGAGCTGACGGGACAGGGCTGTGGGTACAAACCTGATCACTCCCTGGCAAAGGACGTGAAGAAAGCTCTGCCACAGAGCGGTGCGAAGATTCATCACACCCTGACACACACACCCGGACACACACTTTTTCTAACAACCAAACCAAAATAAAGAGTTTAAAGAGTAAAACCAACTTTGGCATCCTTTTTCTTCTCTTCTTCCTGTTCAGCTGCTGAGCGAGCGCCTTCTGTGGCCCTGACCTCCTGCAGTGGGACGTCTACCTGCACTCAGCTAAACACACAACAGCTCAACAAAGGAGGACAGCACCTGAGCCAGCAGGGGATGAAGGAGCCCCAGAAAGGTTGGACAAAACAGTGTTTTACCTTCAAACTCTCTAAAGCAATCATTGCATGAGCACTTTTTCTCCAGGTGAGAAAGACTCCAGATGGAGACCAAAGGTTAGCTCCTGAGCTACAGAATTGAGTCTTAGATCCTGATCCAAACCTTGTGTCCTCCAGGTTCTGCTCCAAAGAATGAGTTCCACACCAGGTTTCTGGCTGATGTGAAAAAATCTATGGGCGAAGAAAAGACGTCTCAGCTCTTTCAGGCCATCCACAGCTACAAGAAAACAGACAGCTATGAACACCTGGTGAGCACAGTGGTGAGCTTACTGACGGAGAGAGACCAGGACTTCGACCTGCTTGTCCGTGAGTCCAAACACTGCCTGCTGTGTGCTGTGTGCATGGTGTAGTGAAGGTTTGATGACCTGTTAGGGCGTGGTCACACTGACCATCCAACCCGTGCTGTGCTTAAGCACGATTGCCCCCCCGCAGCGCTGTTCCCCAGCTGTAGAGTACGGCCAGCGGTCACACTACCCCTGTATGAACCAGACTTTAGTGGGTCTCACACACGCATATGGCCCGCCTACGTCATCGTGAAGCATCTGTTTACATGAAGCACGATCTCATCAGAGTCAGCACAATGAGACACAGAGAGCACTGCTACAACTTTAGAGACTTTTGGACTTATAGTAAGTTGTTTTTGCCCGACACAGCCCTCTAACACCCCTGCTTAGTTTAAATGATTGTCGAGATATGCGCTCGTGGTGATCACACCTCATGGATCACACACGACGTCCGCGTGCTTGTGCTCGTGCATGAAGTAAACCGTACAGAAGCCCACCTCTCTGAAGCGTGCCAAAGCAGAGAAGTGAATCGTGCTCAAGCACAGCACAGTTCCGTTCAACGCGCTTCAGGGCTGAAGCGTGCTCAAGCACAGCATGGTCTGCCAGTGTGACCTTACTCTCTCTCTTCATCCACTACTGTCTCATGTTTTCAGGATTTGGTACATTTGTTCGTCCTCATCACAAGAAGCAGTACAAGGAGATGATTGATGCTCTGATTGGTCCATCTTCTTCCAACAATGATGTTCCTGCCCATAAAGAACAGCACGAACCCGGTAAATGTAAACTCTGTCTGCCGTTTTAATATGTGCTGCTGTGTTTCTCTAAATATTTCCCCTCTTGGTTTGTTTCACTTTTTCAGCTCCATCGTCTCCTCCTCTGCAGACCCAAAGCAAGATTTCCTCTTTTTTCACCAGAAACCAAAGAAAGTGAACCTTTGTAATTATTTCAGGAAGTTTTATCAAGTAGCTGCTAACAGAAACACAGTCCTGCCAGGCTGCTTGGGATGAACTCTGTCTCAGTCAGGAAACTGGAACTGAACCAGCGGCAGTGGACCAGTCTGTGATCCTTTTAACCCTGAGCTTTAAGGGCTTTCAACTGTTTTTACTTGATAATGGATGCACCACCCTACTCTGAATTTGCACGGACAATAAATGAAATTGTATAAACAAAATGCACAGAATTTGCTGTACAAATTTGATATTGAAGTATATCTTGTGTTTTCATGTAGTTCCATTAAAATGATGTTTACACTTGTTCAGTGTACCTTCTGTCAGCTTTCAGAAGAAGTTTAAACCAGCTTCACCACATCAGAACTTTATGTTATCTCTGGTTTAACAGGGTCTTAAAAAGTATTTAAAGTTGATGAATCAGTTGTGGGAAAATTAAGGCCCTTAAAAAGTATTAAAAAGTCTTAATCGTAATGTTATGAAGTATTAAATTTTATTAGCTTTCAAGCTTTGACTCCAAACGTATCAATGAATATTTATATTCCTCCTTGCGTCTGTTACAAACTAACTTGACCAGACAGACTGTTCCATATATCCTCCACAGAAACAGTCCATCTGATTAGAAAATGTTTTCAGGGTGTGAACCTTCAAAAATAACCACACCTGGTGATTGGACGATCATTCTGCTCGTCACACTCATCACAGACCAGTGTGAGGATCTAGAAAAAGCTTTAGCATCTCAAAATATTTCACTCTGGATCATAAGTCTCTCAAGCCTCCTGAAAAAATGTCTTACTTTTCATGACCTGGGATCTTGAATTCTTACGATTTAGAGAGAGCTTTCCCCTGCTTCCCCTGATCTCATTTGTTTTGGAACAAATTTTCTTTGTACAAATCACCTTTTTACTGGATACAACACGATGAGATAGGGTACTTATCAATACAGTTTTGTAGAGCTGTTGTTTGAGACATGACAACAAGCAAAGTTGTTATTTTGTGAGGCACAGGCTATATGTAGCACTAGCAGCCCAACATATCCATAGGCTAATGTGACAAACTGTTTGTACAGTAGTTTAGTAGCGGTGCATATGTAACGCAGATAGAAAGTAAATAACTCAATCTTAAGCACATGTCCTAAATTTTGACAATGGTAAAATAAATTCTTGTTTGTTTTTCTCCAAGTTGGCCTTGAATAACTTTTGTTACTTTTTGTGGGAATGAGTGTGAATTAACCTGCCTTTAGTTTCATTTATTCTTTCAAGCTTTATTCCTTCTCAGTTTACCCAGTTTATGTTAAAATGCAAACTACACCTGTCAAAGATTGGTTGCTGACAACAGCTTAAGTCACGATAAGGTCTTAAAACTTTGTGAAAGGTTTTTAAAAAGTCTTAAAAAGGTATTGAATTTAACCTCAGGAATTCAGCATATACCCTGTTTAAGAACCCTTCCCAAAAACGAACAAAAGTGTCTTATCTGGAGTAACACTTTGTGAATGCCATCACTGAGATCCAACCAGTTATGGTGCCTAAAATTCATTACAACATTTTATTCAAAGGCTTAGTGTTAAATCCCATTTTCCTTAGTTGGTAGACTTCCACAACAATATGTAAAAAGAAAACAGCCCAGTCATAGCTAGCTGCTGAACAACATGAAAGCCTGGAATTAGAAATGATGGTTCAGTGCTGATTCTCCTCTACAGGCGTGTGTAGTCCTTTAACTGCAGTGAATTTAAACCACACAAAAATGTAACCTTACATACATACATACATAAAGTATCTACTGTCGTAGGAATACAAACAGAGCTTAACAAAAGTATAAGAGCACCTGTCATAAAAACAAGAAATCAGACCAGGATCGTAAAGTGTTTTAACTGACTCTTTGTTTTTCAAAGGTTTTTCTTTTCTTCACCTTTTATGAGCAGGAGACAGGAGCTTCAAACTGATTTCATGTTTTTATTCACAAGCTTGAGCCAAAACACAATGATTTTGTAAGAAATCAGAAATTTGTCAAATAACTGAGGAGGCAGTGGACAGTGGCCATAATACATTTTGAATACGCTTCATTCAATGTGACGGAATGTGACACAATAATCTCTGCAATAATTATGCAATTATCTGGATTTCAGCACATGGTTCATTCATTTTTTAATTACATTTTTTACTCATCACATCACTACAAATGTAATGTCTCCTTACCAATTCCTGATAAAGAGATGTCCTGGCAGAGAGTGATGGGTACCCACCTCTCTTTAAGTAACTTAAGTGACTTGTCCTTTTAGAAACTCTTCTATCCCATGAACTCAAAACATGCTGAAGCCCTAATTGTGATAAGGAAAAAAAAAATCAAAAGCACTCTTGAAGGTCCCATATTCTGCTCCTTTTCTGCAGTTTAATATGGATCATTGATGTCTTCATGAAATGGTAGTAACATGTTTTGGTCCAAAAAGCCAATAAATCAAGCACAGCAGCATTGTTTCCAGGCTCTCATAGCCCCTCTGTTCAGAACGCTCTGATTTAGTGGGCGTGGCCTTCATATGTAAATGAGCCACCGCTGATACCGCCCCGTTCTTCAGCGTCACTGAGAGCGGCGCCACAGCACACAGCATTTAAAATACTCACATTTCCAAGCTCCGAGGTTTGTTGGTGGATGATTGGTAATGCGCCTGGATTCAGGACCAGTCTATTCTCTAGCCCTCTGTTGGACTGTCCAAAGTTGGAAAAGCAGTCGGCCGTGAAGTGACTAGAACACATGCACAGTTTTACTGAGTGTAGCTGGAACATTTCCCTCATAAATGAACGCCCCCACGTTCGGCCAAGATTATCTTCTAGTGTGAGCGGTCACAGATGAATCTTTAGCTTCACGATCATCTCACAGATTTTTCGGAGCCGCCCCGATAATTTTCAAACATGTTTCATATTTACCTGGATGATTACAACATTCATTCTCACTGAGGATGACAACAGCCGAGAGAGAGAGAGAGCCCCCTTACAAGAGACCGGACAACAGACAACAAATGTTGGCTGGGAATTGAGCGTACCCGACGCCCACGTTCAGAATGATAAATGCTGATCTGTGCGTGGAAAGGAGCGTACACCCATTTTTCAGGCGTACGCACGATTGATCAACGAGGGCCATTGTGTTCTTTACACAGCTACACTATAGTGTTGGAGCATACATACTGTTAAGGATGAACTCTTGAGTCTAACAGAAAGTGAGTTATGGTCAGTCACAGAGAGAGACATTGTTGAATTGTTCTATTTCAGGAAACCTCCTTTAATTTTTAATTTTATTTTATTTTATTTTATTTTATTCAATTTAATTTAATTTATTTGACTTACAGGGACAATGCATATTAATGGACATTACAGTAAATATGCCAGAGTTAGCCAAAAGGCTAATTTTCATCTGTAGTCCTCGGCCAGATGTTAAAATGGGCAACCTAAAAAGCACAAGATGAAATAAAACAGAGCAGAATAAAAGAATGCAGAGTTAGTTATTAAAAAAAAACAAATCACACCCTAAAGTTAAACAGTACTAGGATCTGAGAGAGAGAGAGAGAGGGAGAGGGAGAGAGGGCATGATCTCTCTTTGCTTTTTTTGTCAGTTACAACTTACCCCTGCATGTGTTACAACCTAGCCCGGTAGTGGAGTAGGTGGTAACAAATGGATTTGACATCACCTGGTCAGGTCTGTGATATCAGAGTCAGAATCTGAATACTTTATTGATAGCTGAGGGGAAATTACATTTTAGTTACATCCCATCCAAAACATATAGGAACACACAGTGACGGGAATACAGGAAAGTGGGAGGACCTAGGAGCTGCTGGTGTGCCCAGTGCCTTTTCATAATAGATATGAAATAAAAACATTGGGGGAATGGAGGGGAAACGGTGAATTACAGACTTTGCCCCAAGGAAGGCATAGTTTGAGGTTAAGAATTATTCTTGCAGAGGTTTGAATTGGCACCATTTGTAGTAAACAATGTGGGTACTTTGCATTTGCTAGTAACTCTGAGTGAAAAAATCAGTGAGTTGGAGGTGCTGAAGCGAACAGTGCTACAACCAAGGTTATAATCGCTCACTAAAACAAAACTAAAAACGAAAACTGAAATTTAAAACACATTGCAGTTAACTCAAATAAAAACTAGAAAAGAAAACAAAAACAACAAGAAAACTAAAACTGTATCTTGTGTTCACAAAACTAACTAAAACTAACTAAAATTAAAGACAAAATGTCCTTAGTTATAGTTTCTGACAATATTAACAGTCTTTAGGATTTAAATTAATCCGACACATTTTCCCAACCAATTTTAAGACAGTTTTAGGCAGTTGTCAGTGCTGTACGGCACCATCATAGTGATGAACTGGAACTAGAATGCCCGCTCTGAAACTAATTAGAACTAAACTGTAATAGAAAATAAAATGTCAAAACTAACTAAAACTAAACTATAATGACAAATCCAAAACTATTATTTATAACCTTGGTTACAACCATACCGTCTCTTCTATATATTGTGGTAACAAGTTCCAGCCCAAAGTAGTCATCTTGTGCGCACAAAATAACATTGTCCAGTATTTAAACAGATGAATAACAAAGCAGATATAAAGTCGTTTAAGAGCAGTGAATACATCACGCTTGGGCGGCTGCTCTGTGTGAAGTGAAAATGTGGATCTGAATTCAACAGATTCCAGTTTATTCGTATAAATAATGATGGTTTAGTGGCAACCACAAGCAGGTTTGTGCGTGTTGAGGGGGAGTTGAGGCTACGTGCAGGTTTTCATGTCCACGGAACACACACACACACACACACACACACACACACACACACACACACACACACACACACACACACACACAAACACACACACACACACACACACACACAGTAGAGGAGGGGGTGCAGTAGAGCAAACA
Organism: Halichoeres trimaculatus; assembly: GCF_033239565.1. Classification (NCBI taxonomy): domain Eukaryota; kingdom Metazoa; phylum Chordata; class Actinopteri; order Labriformes; family Labridae; genus Halichoeres; species Halichoeres trimaculatus. The sequence goes on along the minus strand of NW_027437189.1, from coordinate 35,173,970 downwards.
CTCCTGTAAAGTTCCCCTCCTGCTCCCGCCCTCAGTGTCCTCTCAGCTCAGTCTTCCTCGGACTTTCTGGAGGATTCCAACTTTCTAAAATGCGGCTCTGGGCCTTTCTTTTCTTCTCCAGTGTTTCACTATGGGAACTTTTCTCCCCGACGCTCTGCGCGGAGCAGCGGATCAAAGAAGGTAAGCCTCCCCGGGACCAGGTTTGTGTCTGCAGCCTGGCTCTGACCCCGGACCCGGTCCCGTTTCCACATGTTGGAGAATTAATGGCGTTACATGTAGTGTGTAGCTCTGGTTCGGGCTCTGGGAGACTCCCTGGCTGAGTGAGAGCCTGTCTGGGGGTCAGGCTGTACCAGAGGAACATTCCAGCAGAGTTTGCAGTAAATAAACCCACAGCTGCTGCTCAGTGTGCGTGGGTAACAGAAAAGCTGAGATTTGTTGATACACGCGTCACTCATGTGGAAATGTAAGCCTGCCGAGTTAAACTTTACATTAAACTGAGGCAGTTGAACACAGAACTTAAAGTTGGTGTGAGGTGTTGTGTTTGAAACAGCTGAGTAAGGACTGAATCTTCGGGGTTTTACACCCAGTTCGCTTCTCTCTGCAGAGAGGAAGCAGCAGGCGGCTCTGTGCTGTGCAAGACCTCAATGCCGCTGACGTGGACGGCTGTCAGAGCCATACTCATTTATACATCATCACACTCACATATATGAAATCTAATACGTGTTTTATAATACATTTAAAGGAGTTACAGCTCATGTGGGGGTTGGCTCAGAGTGGAGTGTAAAGATTGAGAGTAAATGTGATTTAGGAGGAGAAAATGAGACTTGATATGTCTTCATGAGTCTAGTTAGGGGGAGGTAGATGAAAAGTGTGATTATTAAAGCTCTGATTTATTGCTTGGGTGCTTATTTCAACAACATTGTAACTCAATCTACCTGACTGAACAAAACTCAAGCAATCATTAGAAACACACATGTGAAAAATGGGCAGTACAAAGTAAGAGTAGCTGTGCTTTTACCAGCTGTTAAACAATAACACTAACATGCATGTAGCATATAGTGCACTTAAAGGCACTTTTATTTGGATATTTGACACTCTGGTCATGCTCAGACATTGCTTTCTTGCAAACATTCTTGATACAAAGACATGAAGAGGTAAGAGTATTTTCTACCCTGTCACCCTCACTTTCCATCCCTGTCTCCCCTGTGGTCAGCTGTGTCATAAATCAGCTGCAAGTATTTTTAAGTTGATTTTTTTTTCTAGAAATAAAAAGACACAGAGGTTCGGCGGATATTAGAAGCAGTTTCCATGGTAGACTCCCTGAGGAATGTTCTGGATGTCTGTGCAGCCTGAAGCAAAGCAGCATAAAGAATCAGGGCTTTGGCAGAACAAGAAGTTGTAACAGGATCGCTTCGTTTATCGTAAACTGGGTCAACATGTTAAAGTGTTTGGTTTTACAGAGATGAGAGACTATCAGCTAAAATGGAGGCTTATTTTTATTTAAACAGATAAAATAGGCAGATAAAACTACATTCATGACACAACTTTAGCAACAGAAAAGTTTCTTGCTGACATTGCACCGTTTGGTAACATAAAATGCATCAGATCAGACAATGGAACTGAGTTCATGAGCAGTGCATTTCAATCTCTCTTAAAAAAACCAAGGTATAAGACCTGAGAGGTCATCACCATATCCCCCACACCAAAACAGGACAGCAGAAAGACAGTGGAGAACCCTCTTTGAAATAGGAAGGGGCATGTTATTCAAGAAAAAGTAACCAAAGATGTTGTGGCCTTATGCTGTGCAACATGCAGCTCACATACTGCATAATGACAAAGAGAAAACCAAAATTCTCAAAGTTGTGGGTATTTGGATCAAACTGTTACACATATAAAAATGACCAAAAGAAGCTGGATCCCAGGTGTGAAAAAGTATCAAAACACAGACTGGTGAAGTTTATCAAAAAGAACTGTGTTGAACAACCGACACAAACAAATTAATGCGACTCAGATATCCTAGAACTGAAAAGAGAACATCTGTCAGTGAAAACCATGATGACGTGCCACAGGACATAAAAAACACAGACACACAGGTCAAATGTGAAAATGGGGGTGGTGCAAAAACAAATGATACAGGGTTTTCTGAATGGCAACGAAGCACAGATGAGGACAGAAAGGATGGTGAAAGTCAGGGTTATCCATAGAGAGAACGAAAAAAGTCCCAAAATACTTGGAAGGTTACACATCAGACTGTAAAAGTGAAAACCTAACCCACTATGGTAACAGAGCTGTGTGTGGAGTTACACAGACCTACAGTGAAGCCGGTAAATGACCTTATGAAGGTATCCATTCATCTATTTTTTATTTGGGAATATTTGGTAGAAATTAGGTTGTTTATTTGGTTATTTTAGAAGGGGAGAAGAAAAGGGGAACAAGACTTTTATTTTGAAGGGCCACTCGCCTGCAGGCCACAACATCCGTTTTTCTGTTTTGGATGTTTCATGTTACCATGCCGGCAGAGTGAAAAATGTGTTTACAAGAGGAGCACGTCTAAGGATGTAAAGAGTGTAAAGGTTATTGTTCTTGGCTGATAAGGGCAAAAGTTTTTTTAAATTATTCTTGTGTCACGTTATGTCCATTGTAAGGTTAAGGTTCAGTACATTTCTCCATGTAGTGGGACTTTATTGAGTTGTGTTTTGGTTAGCGGAATGCTAATTAGCGTTGTTATCGTCGGGATTAAAGCTGCACATTGATTTATAAAAATAAATTTATAAATAATTTCATTTCAAGATAAATATGATTTAAAATGTAGCTTTTAGTGTGAAAATGTCATTTTCATAAGAAACAATAGAGAGTGATAATTCATGTTTTTATGTCTGATATTAGCAGCTAAAGGGATATACTTTAATTTTGTGTGTATAGGAAAAGTGTTGAATGTTGTAAAGAGATACTCATATTTTGTTTATTTTGACTCTTTTCTTTCTCCACGCCACGGTAGATGAGATCAACTCACTCAAAGAAAATGACAAGTTTGAACTAACAACAGTACCAGAAGGCAGAAATACAGTAGGAGGAAAGTGGGTTTATGCCGTCAAAGAAAATGCAGAAAATGTAAAAGTCCCCAAAGCTAGATATGTTGCAAAAGGATACAATCAGGCAAAGGGATAGACTACCATGAAACATTTGCTCCTACAGCTAATATGACCTCTGTTCCAGCCCCAAATTTTGACCTCCGTGACGACACGAGGATCCTTTCTTTTTACTGGAGTAATCTGATAAAGCAGCTCCTCCTCTGTGATGTCAGTTAGTCACACAACCGCCATCGAGGGATACACCCACCAAGGCCCCAGTATAAACGTATAAACTATACATGTTACAGTACCGGTTTGACTCACCACACTGAAGCGTCCTGAGATGATCTGTGTCCAGGTGGATTTTCTTCCTCTTGAGCTGCAGAACCGTCCGGGTCTGACTCGGGGTCCAATACAAAAGGACGTATCCTACGCTCTGCCATTTTATTAGTGCTATCAATGCCATACGGTGAAGTTTTGGCAAACAGCAAACTCGCTTGGTCTGCTCCATTCAATGTGGTGATTTTGTAAATACTGCCATGCTGCAAAAACCGCCCCCTGGCTCTACCCCCTCCACCCCTCTGATAGAACTGACCAATCAGAGCACAAAGGGCTGTGATGTTGCGAGGTTACTGGAGGTCATTCTCCAAACGGAGCGTTTCAACGAGATCTTCAGAATGGCCTAAAATGAGGATATTGAGAACGCTATTGTGGGGCAATGAAGGAACTAAATGACTTGTACTGAGGGCAGAAATGCTTTACAGGCATCCTAGTCTGGCATAGTAAAAAGGAGAAACAAGCATGATATGTCCTCTTTAAGTTTAAATAAAAAAAACAATTTATGATGTAGGCCGGAAAAAAAGAGCTTCCCCTCCTTGACTGACCAGCAGCCACCACTGCAACAGATGGATGTTAAAACAGCAAACAGCTTATTTACATGCTCCTCTACAAGAAGAGGTCTTCTTAGAACAACCAGAAGGTTTTGAAGTGAAGTTAAACACTGGGGAAAAACTTGTGTATAAGGTAAAGAAATCTTTTTATGGTTTGAAACAATCCGGGAGAAACTGGTACAAACTCTTGAATTATTATCCAGAGAAAAATGACTTTGTGAGAAATCCATCTGATTATTTTGTGTACAGACACCAGACAGAAAATGAAACTATCATTGTCATCTTATGGGCAGATGACCTGATCATAGCCGCCAGCAACATTGACCTGTTGAACAGATTCAAAGGTTCTATGAAGTGTAAGTTCAACATGAAAGACCTGGGGCAAATATCATCTGTCCTAGGAATACAATTTGAACAAAAACAAGGAGAAATCAAGATGAGCCAGACAAAGTACATTGAAAGGATGTTGAAAAAATTTGTAATGTCACATAACCCAGATCAACACCAAGCAAACTAAAACAAGAAAACATTAAAAATCGTGAAGATACCACCAGTAAGATCATTATCATTATTAATCCCAGTGAGTATCGTGAGGTTGTTGGCAGTCTGATTTATGCCATGACATGCACCAGACCAGATATTAGTTGGGTTGTTAGCAAACTATCACAAACACTGGTTGAACCGAGAGCAGAGAACTTGGAGGCAGCTAAACATGTATTAATAAGGTATCTTAAAGGAACAATGGACTATGAACTGTGCTTTAAGAAAAGTGAAGAGGATCTGAATCCCATTCAGACTGGGCCTTGTCTGTGGAAGACAGACGCAGCACAACAGGTTATTGTTTTAGCAAGAAACAGCCCACAGTGGCTCTGTCAGCTTGAGAAGCTGAGTATATGATATATGATATACACCTGTACTAAGATGAATGGTAATAATCAAGGAGCCATTGCATTGAGTAAGAACCCTGTGAACAGGCAGAGAGCCAAAAGTATTGATGTGAAGTATCACTTCATTCATGATGCACTACGTGAAGGGAAAATAGATATTGTCTATTGTCCATCTCAAGATAAGACTGCAGACTCTGACTTTCTGAAAAAAACAGTGACAAAAGCAAGAATGACTAAGTTCAAGAAATGGTTCTTTGAGACAGTGGGTGCTGTTAAGGTCCTGTAGGGAGGGAGAGTAGGGGCGGGTACCTTTCACATCTGAAACGATACCGTACCGATGCCCGGTACCTGGCAATCGGTACCGGTACTCAACGGTACCAAGTTTTGGTACTTTTTTGTGTTTATGTGGTAAAAAATATCAATTTGTTTAATAATGAAATATAAAAAAATTTCAAATCAACAAATTTATTCTTCAGTATATAACCTTGCAATGCTGTGTCCAGCATGGAAAATCACCTACTCTTCCACTCCCTCACAGTCACAACGATGCATTTAGGTACCTAGACATGGTACCTTTTGGTTTTACATGAATAGATACCCTGTACTTTTGACAGAATTTGGTCGGTACCTATAAAAGTACCTAATTCGGTACCCATCCCTAGGAGAGGGGGTGTCCGATGATCTTTTGGGCGGTGTTTGTCATACTCTGTAGCACCTTCCTGTGTGCTACGGTACGGTAAACATGCAAATGGTAAAAGCAAACTCTATCAGAACTCCTGTTCTTCCAGTGTTTGACTTGATTCTGAAACTACGCCACAAAAACTGAAATGCAAAAAAGTGTTTGTCTTCTGATTAGATTACATCTCAGCCACATTCATCAAACAAGTCCTGAAAAAAAAAATCTAATTTCAAGATATTCAAAGACAAAAATGATGCCGGAATTGTCAATTGTCAGACATCCGATGGGCAAAGAAAAATGTAATATTGGCAAGTTTCCTGAAATAAGAAAAATGTCTCAAAACATCTTTACAAACTGTCAAATCTTTTTTGTTGAGACACTCATCCATCATCATGCTTGGTACAGTGACACTTGTGTAAAACACACCTCTACATCTAGATGAATTTCATTCATGCCTGTGTTGGGTCTGTTTTATACTGAAGCTCAGTCTTTTCAGGCTGATGCCTGCAGGGTTACAGTCATTCAGACCATTCATCACTCAGCTGTCACACTGAACCGCCCAGTCTGTGAGATGTTTGATGCTTCGGGCTGAAAAAAAGTTTCCATGAACAGAATCACATCTCCTTAAATGGTGGGAGAGTAGTCGCCTCTCAATCAGAAGGTCGGGGGTTTGATTCCAGCTCCTGCTGTCACATGCCGAAGTGTCCTTGAGCAAGACACTAAACCCTGAATCGCTCCCACTTTTGGTCAGTGGTGTGTGGATGGGTGTGAATGTGTTAGACAAAAACTGATGGTTTCCATAGGAAATCCACCATCAGTGTGTGAATGTGGTGTGTATGGGTGAATGGGACTAGCAGTGTAAAGCGCTTTGAGTGCTCTGAGAGACTAGAGAAGCGCTGTGTAAGTACTGGTCCATTTACCAGTTACCATTTAAATCCCTCCCTGATTTCTCTCCCACAGAGAAACTTCTCGTCCTGACTGTAGCAACCAAAGAGACAGACGGCTTCAAGAGATTCATGAGGTCGGCTAAACATTTCAACTACACTGTGAAGGTAAGATCCCTGCAGCTCGTTCCTCTGCTGTCAGCCCACAAAATGGTCTCATCCTTAATTTAAGAAACCTCTCTTTTTAGTCATCGCTTGACGAAACATATTTCTGCCAGGAGAATAAAACTGGACCGGGATGTAAGAAAAAAAACTGCAATCCTTTTGAGTTAATAAATCTCATGTATGAAAAAAGATAAAGGTCAAACCTGGATGATGGGAGTCAGACATTTGATATAGAGGTGAAATCATTCAGAAGAAAGTTTAACATTCAAGACAGGGCGGGACAAAATTGACAAGATTCATATTTATGAGATGGAAAGTCAAACTGAGAAACTGACATCCATGAGTGATAAGTTTTTAAGCAAGAAGTTGAAAATATTAGACTTTGAAATTCCAAGAAAGAAACCCATAAATATGCGACTTAAGGTTCAAAATGAAGCCAGAAAAGGAAAACCTGAGGGAAAGAAATTCAAATTGGTGACTCGATAATAAAATTAAAAGTCAAGTTAACAAGATAAAAGTTCTAATTTGAGATCAAAAGTCAAAATTAGGAAAAGGCCAGCCTTACATACAAAGGAAGAGGAAGACAGGATGTTAAAGAAAGCCTTACTGTTGTTGGATAAGTGAGATTAAAAAGTGAAGTTATAGGATTGAAACTCAAAATACTGGGATAAAGGTCCACATGATGAGAAAGTCAGTCATACATTTGAGATGAAGAAGTCAAAATTTTGATTACATTAAAAATAAGAAAGCAAAACAAGACACATTTTTAAGTCGAAAAGTAAAGTTCATGAAAAAAGCCAAACTGCGGGATAGAAAAGCAGTAAATGAGAGAGAAAAAAAACAAATTCTGATTTAAAAAATCATTAGATTTGTGGTCACACTGAGGATAGTTCATGAAAACTATGATCAACCGAAGATGAAACAGAGAAAAAGTCAAATTATGGGATAAGTTTTCAAACCATGGAATAAAAACTCATAGTAACCAAATGCCTCAAATTATGACCTTTGACCTCTCTCTGTCCCTCTCTCCTTCTTTCTCTCTCTCTCTCAGATGTCTGTCTAACATGAGTCTGGTCCTGTCTGAGGTTTCTGTCCGTTAAAGGGAAGTTGTTCCTCTCCACTGTGACTCTTTAAATGCTGCAGAGCTCTGTGCTTATGGTGGCTTGGTGGTACTAAAGCTTTCCTCTTTTATCCTTCATCCTGTGGTAACTACAGACTGGAACAAGAATGGACATCATCTAACCCCTGATTCGCACATAAAGCGTGAGCGTGGCGGCGCACAAAACCACACACTACGCCGCACACTGCGCCACACAGTACGCTGCAGACTAAGCCCCACACTACGCTGCACACTACGCCGCACACTACGCCGCACACTATGCCACACACTATGCCACACACTATGCCACACGCTATGCTGCCGAGCACTCTACAGTCTCTGCAGAAAAGATCATACCAAACAGGAAATCAGATACAAAAACAATCAAAGGATCCAGTCATTTCGATATAAAGCTCCATGTTCTGGCTCCCGATCATAAATCTCGTCCTTGTTTTTAAAAACTACATCGCAGACACATGGTCAGGTCAAATTCAGAGGAAATCTGACCTTTTGGACAAGGAAAGGTAATCTTGGAGGTGAAAAACTTCATAATTCTATACGACACAAGACACCCTTTCTATAAGAACACAAACAGAAAGGAGGAGTCATGGACTAAAGGTGTTGAAGTTGAGGGAGGAACAGGTGAGTTTAACATACTAATTGATTACCAAGAAACTACGCTGTCCTGGGTAGGATTCCTGTAGCAACGTGATACTCCTGACGGCCAATTTCAGAGCATCTTGAACGATTTTTCAAGACCCAAATAATATTGTTTTCTTTACTATGGAAAACACCAAAACTACCTAAGAAAAGTGGACCCTTCTGCGCTGTGCTGCGCTGCAGAGATGCATCCAGTATGGATTGGCACACGGCCAAAATCTGTGGAACTGCACTGCGTGGTGCTCACACTTTATGTGTGAATCAGGGGTAATGCTGATGTAGGGTTAGGGCATTTGGCTTGACCACACGTCGGTTGTGTAGGCAAAAAAACTCCACTAATGATAACGTGGCTTTTGTGTCCTCTTCACATGTCTTCATAGCCTGGGTGTATTCGACTGTGTGTTTCAGCTTTAGGTGGTTGAACATGTTTGTGGTGTTGCCACTCTTTGGGGTAATAGTTCTCCTGCACATTTTTCATTTAATGTGTTTTGCTGCTTGTCTGATCTTTGGTCAGTTAAACCACCTCCACATCACTGAGGTAGCTCCTCTTTGAGGCATTAAATCCTCATGTGAGGACCAAGTTGATGCTGCCTTGTTACTTTCGCTTTCGGCCATTGTCGTTTTGTACACAGCAGGGAGCATCTGATGTCATTGTGTCTCTGCGCCGTAAATATCATGCAATGACAAATTTATATTGTCAAAAAAATAAAACCCGTATCATCATAGACGGTATGATATGACACACCTCTATGGGTGCTCCATCCTTTGATCTCCTCCATGGTTGTCTTTTCTCATGATCAAGCCACTCTTGCTCTCTGAACTTCCTTGACACATCATCTCAATTTTTTAATTTTTTTTTGCCAATATTGATATCAGTAAATATCGATCGTAGAGCATAACATTAATGTCAGATATCGGTATCGGCTAAAATTTTCATATCGGTGCATCCCTACTTGTGATCTTGGGTATCCAGCTGCTATGGGTGCTGCTATGGACACACTGTATGTGTGAATTTGGGGTTCTCAGCTCGATTTGAGGTCTCCACAAAAACTGCTTCCCCTGGTGGCTGGCTGCAGCATAGGTCAAAAACTCTTCTCCCCACTTATCCCCACATCTGCTGTGGGGATATAAAGATATTATTGGGCTGCACCGTGTTCCAGTCCTCCCTTTTTCTGAAAAGTTTCTTTTTCATTAGATATTAGAGGTTAAAAACAGAGTTTATCTCATCTTTAACCGTTCTTGTGTAGTTTTTTTAGGAATAGCAAGATACATCAGGAGGGAGAGCCAAGAAGAGATTAAACTCTTCAAAGAAAAAATGATATTTATTCTTATCTCATGGCTCCATTTAGAGTCCCTCATAGCCTCTGCACAGACTCTGGCGGCACCTCTGACGGGGTGTTATAGAATAGAATAGAATAGAATAGAATAGAAAATACTTTATTTATCCCCGAGGGGAAATTCAGGAGTCACAGCAGCATTTAAGAAAACAAAAGTAAGAAAGAGTATAGAAAGTGCAAAAAGGTGACATGACATGACATGACGTGACATGATATGACATCAAACCATACAATGGTAAAAGGTGGAACCACGCTGTCTATTTCAGCCACAGTCTACGATTGTAACTAGACATGCACCGATCGATTGGTGCAGATTTCCTTAATTTTAGGTGATCAGTGGTCGGTGATAGGGGATCGTCCTGTCCTTATGTATGAAACTGATCATATGTACCTCTGGGGAGGTCTCTCAGCCAGCCATTGTTCCTTTTTGCTCTTAGACACAAAACTCAGGACAATTTGTAGGTTGTTGAAGTTTGAAAATAAAGATTTTATTGTTTCACAGGTATTGTTAAATGATTTTCAATAAAACAAGATTGGAACATTGAAAGTATAGGCTGTCAGTTATAAAAAAATATAAAAATCAGTAACAGCAGGTTAGGCTTTTTAAAGATTGGTATCAGTCAGAAAATCGTGATCGGTACACCCCTAGTTGTAACTTGATTAGAATACAATAGAATAAATTTGAATAGACTAGAAAAGAAAATACTTTATTTATCCCTGAGGGGAAATTCGGGAGTTACGGCAGTAATCAAGAAAACAAAAGTAAAAATGTGCAAAAGTGTCCATAAGAAAATAGATGATGACAGCTTGTCCATCATTGTCCAGTCCAGACAGTCTCCACCTCCACAGGGTCCAGGACTGAGCCTCCCCAGCAGTCTGTTCAGTCTCTGTCTCCTGGATCCTGTCTGCTCACAGCAGGTGAAGCTCCTCCAATGTGGCATTGGTGTCTGATGTCAGCTCCGTTAGCCATGTCTGTGAACAGCACAATGCTACTCTGCCTTCTGGTATCCCCTCTGTTGCTGAGTTAGCACGGCTAGCTTGTCCATCTTGTTGATAGATCTTACGTTCCCAATAACAATGGATGGAAGGACGGGTCGATGTCGTCACTTCCTAGCTCTCACCTCAGTACCAGCACTTCCCTCTCTTCACCTTGTGGCCTTGCACCAGTTAGCATTGACATGCTACAGGCTGCTAACAGCTAATTTCACATGTAAACAATGCAGCCATGGTTACATGTAGGATCTCCAGATAAACACAGGAGAAAAGTAGTAAAAATATCACTGAAGACAAAACCAGTTTGGTGTCCGTGACCAACAATGAACCATACAAAGTAATGATCTGCTTGAAATGTAAAGATGATGAAAAAGAGATTAAAAGATTACAAGAAACAGACAAGGAATAGAGAGCTGCCTTAATGAGCAGCCACAGAAGGGTGGTGCCTAGCAACAATATTAATAATTAATTAATAATTAGTGTTGGAATATGAATATTCTGATGTTTTTTTCTTCACAGTCTCAATATTTAGTTGAAGTGAGTTAATCAGATCAGATATTTGTGGGTAAGGGTAAAGGTTGGAGGTGAGTTTCTTTGTATTATTTTCACTAAATTGATGAGTTTGTGTGTTCAGGTCATCGGTCAGGGCGAGGAATGGAGAGGAAGTGACTACATGTCGACTCCAGGAGGAGGACAGAAGATTCGGCTCCTGAAAGCAGCTCTGGAGGAGATGAAGGCTGAGGACAAAATCATCCTTTTTATAGACAGGTAGAGTTTGAATCACACCTGATGGAGACGCTGCTCTAAGTTAAGACTATGGAGTCCTTCCTGAATTTTTTCCAGAGAAAGCAGATATTTCTTCTCCAGGCACTTGTTTCCTTTTATGTACTCTGTAGGACCTTGTTCTCTTCCACTCTTGTTAGTGTTTCTGTTGTGTGGTTGGGCTCACAGGTCTCTGCAGGTTCAGTCGCTCTCTCTGTATCTGCTAACAAAGTCTGTATTTAGTGTTAGAATGAGACTGAGTGTGCAGAAGTCATTCCAACTTATCTACCAAGTATGTGCAGAGACACACTTGTGCATATTTTAACCTTAATGTTGGTTAAAGTTCATCAGACTGTCTGAAAGTTTGTTCCTTTTCCCCCAAGGAGGAAAACGATCCCTGAAGGGAATGAAGCATTTCAGAGACATGCTGTAAAGAACACAGATTATTTTTTATTTGTGCTCCTTTGGATCTCCTGTTGAATGTCTTTTTGAGCTGTTAGTGGTTTGATACCTGAGAGAAGGTCTGCTGTGATCACAAGCTCCAGACATTTTTCAGATACTGATCTGGAACACAGCTATGCCCATAAACATGGGGGAAACTTTTTGATGTCTGGAAGAGGCAGAGACTTGCAAGTTTTCCTCTGCCTGACAAAAGAAAAACTGGAAAAAAATACGCAGAGGTTTTGTAAGCAGGATTTCATGTTGGAAGATATTTGTAATTATCAAAAACCTGTTTTGTGGATAATTTTCTGCAGAAATCCAGAATCTGTTTTTTTTTTCTGTGTCTCTGTTTTTCATGGAAAACTAAATGTTTTCTGTCCCTGGAAGGAGAGACTCTCTCTTGTTGTGTCAGTGTGTCAGCGCAGGCTTTAAGGTTTTACAGGTTGAGTTAAAGGTTTGCAGTAAACGTCTGAGACCCACTGACACAAACACTCTGAAATTCAAACAGAGTGTGTATTGCCTGTTGCACCAGTAAACACAAACACCAGTAACTAAAGCCTAAATAAAGAATGCTGGCATCTTAAAAATTCAACCCTTTAATTTGATGTCACTTTGCCCCTGAGCCACACTGGGTCACACTGAGCCACACTGAGCCACACTGAGCCACACGGCACAGTAAAGTCTGTCTATTTTCACTCCCTGCTCCACACAGCTACGATGTGGTTTTCTCCTCGGGTCCCAAAGAGCTGCTGAAGAAGTTCCAACAGACCAGACACAAGGTGGTGTTCTCTTCTGAGACCCTGATCTGGCCTGACAGACACCTGGAGGACAAACACCCTCACGTCAGGGAGGGGAACCGGTTCCTGGGGTCAGGTGGTACGTAGAGTGGTCTCTGCTGCTCTCCTTCAAACACCTTATGTTCTGAAGCTGCTGATGTGGCTGCAGACTGCTCTCACTGTTTAATGCTGAGCCAGGTGTTTGGAGGAAGGAGCATGTGTGTTTACTTTTTAAAGTAACAGCAGCTCAGCGCTCAGCTGGGCACATCAGTCAGGACCGTTGAGTGCAGACGACTTTTACTTCAAGTGCTCTGATACAGAAACTAAGTTCACTCACATGAAAACAGAACTCAAACTTTCTCTCCCGATTGTTTTTTTGTCCTCAGGTTTCATGGGTTACCTCCCCAACATTAAAGAGATGGTTTCTGATTGGACAGGAGAAGACAACGACAGTGATCAGCTGTTCTTCACCAAGATCTACATCCATCCTGCAAAAAGAGTAAGATCTGTGACCCAGCACTGATCTGAACTCCGCTCTACCTCAGGCCAAATTTACAGGAGATCCCTACACTGCAAGGACAATTGGCCCTAACATATAACCAACATTAATGTGCTGTTATGCTCCCAAACAGAGATCCTGGGGCTTTGTATTCACAAAGCTTCTCAGAGTCCACTCAGAGAGCTCCTCAGGGATTCAGGAAGTTTCTGAGAGCAGCTCTGAGCAAAGAGGGAGCAGAACCTTTAACTCAGTGAGGAGGTGCGGTTGACCTCATTTCTACGTATGACAGTCTCCTAAAAGCTCAGATTGGTTGGTACAAAAAGAAAAAGTGCGCTGAGCTCGTAGTAATGAATGTACAGTAAACTCAACAGATGTCACAACTCAGACTGTATAAAGAAATGTGTCATCATGACAGTAATGAAACCCAGCTAAATGCAATTAATTGTGACACAGCTTTGAAGTATTTGAATTTGACCTCATTCACATGCTGATTATATTGATTCGCTTATTGTTCTTTTTACTGTCCATGCTGCTCATTTCACTACTCAGTGGCCCTGATTAATGAAGCGTGCCTACAACCAAAAATGGGTGTACGCTCGTATCCAGACAGATCGGCATTTATCAATCTGTACAGTACGCTCAAATCCCACGCCAGGTCTGAGTTTGCTCACATAAGTTTCATGTCAGTGGGCAGTGCGGTGCAGCGAGGGAAATCTGTCTGTGGAGGAGAATTATTTGATTACATGAGTGCAAAACATTTCAGACTGAAAAACTGGTGTTCTTAGATTAATATTTAGATGGTTGAATTAGAAATGACACATTTTTTTTTTTTTTTTAACATTTTACTCTTCTGTCAATCTATAAAATACATCACTATGAAAGAGCAGCAGCGCGAGCTGTTAGGTGGTTCCTACATGTAAAAAAGTTTTTCCTTCGTCCATTTACTTAAAGAAAAAATAGAGATGCTGTTATCAGTCTTTAATGCACTCCCATGTCCATAATAAAGTCTCTGCAGAGAACATTCAGCCGGCACCGAACAATAGACATTCATTAACATAGGATCACAAACAACCTGCTCTCCTCGTGGTACAAGTAATCATAAACTCTGGTCTACCCGAGCGTAGGTGCACGATGGACACACAGCTTTTCCAGGCACCGAAACGACCACAAATGAAGTTATGCTGATGGCTGCAGTGATTTCCTTGCAGACAAGTTTTTTTCAGCTCACTTTGATTCCACTTTTCCGGCTGCCATACGGCATCATTTCTTTCTACCTTGGCTGCTATGGTGTTGTAAATTATGATTGTTATCAGTCGCCACTTTTATCAAGACCTGATGAGGCATACACCGTGATTGGCCCTGGTACGCACGTTTCATAAATCACACGTACACATTGCCGTAAGCCAATTTTTACTCTCAGATCTGGGGTGGATCAGCAGCTAACAGCCTGTGCAGGAGGCAGAAACTGTGTGAAGTGTGTTGGGAAAGTCTGACATCAGTATGGGTGTCCACTCTGAGGCTCTTTAAACTCCTCCCACCTCCTAACAGTTTTTCACCTTAGGAGCTCTCTTAGGACTTAATAAACTTTGTGAATAACATTAACTTCCCAAGGAAAAATTCAGAGAAAAATCTTAGAATCTGATGAATTCTCAGATTTTTCTAAGAATGATGTCACTGAGAGCTACTTTTCGCCTTGGTATGCTTTGTGAATACGGGCCCTGGCCTTTATTTGCGTCAGTTATTTTGAGTGCAGCAATCCAGAAAGAGGATTTTATCCCATTCCTCTGAAATGCTGCTGCTGCTTCTGTAGATTTCCATTTTTCAGACTCAAATCTTGACTTGATGACTTGAAGATGATTCATATTTCTAAATCCTGAAAGAAACTTATGGAGCTCTTAACGAGCTGTTGCAGGTTTGCCCACCCTGCTGTGAATTTCACTTTGTTCACAGATGTTTTGCATCAAAAGCCTTCCAGTAGCTCAGTGGGTAGAAATCCTCCTCTTCCTTTTAATTTTCCACATGTGCAAACTTACAGTAAATACAAATAGCTAACAGGTGACTGAGATTGAGCAGTGACATGCAGTCCATGAGTTGGAGGTACACTCCTCAGAAACGATGTGAGTTAATGTCAGAAATGAAGAGAGAACAGGGTGACTGAAGGGAGTCTGCACTGAGAAAACTTTCCTCAATGTTGAGGTGTTGACCAAGGACGTTATCTGATAATGATGAGATGGTGAAGATGCAAAGACACTGAAAGAGCAGTTGAGGGTTTCACACTGCGATGGATTAGTGGAAGAGGAAGCCACATTTCAGAAAAGGACAGGAGTGATATGATTGGCTGACAAACAGAACGTGTGGTGCTGTTGGATGGATGAGAACAGCTGATGTCTGAAGGAGTAAACACCACATGATATGACAACTAAGCCTGCAGAATGAAGTTTCCTGGTGTTAACTTCTTTTAGTTCTCTGCCTGACATGACAGATAAACACATTCATAGATCACTATTTTGAACAATAATGAAAAGAAGTGTTGAGATGAAAATCACTGAAGGCAGACAGAGTCAGTACTAGAGGTGTCCCAGTTCGATATTGATATTGGGCATTGGTCCGGTATTGGCAAAAAAACAAGTATCAGATTATATCAGAATGCATCTCAAATCTCCGATATAAGCAGTCCATTCAGACTCCGCTCCTGCTGTTTTTATTTGATTTATTTAGGTTATTTTCTGGGTTTTCTAATCTATTCTTTATTTTATTCAATTACTAGTATTTTTTGTTAATGTTAAAATTTCTGTTACCCATTGGTTCATAATAAATGGGTCAGTTTTTCCTCATACCTACTGTTGCTGACTACTGTTCTTTGTTTGAATTATATCACTTAATCAAGCCTTTTCTAACATGACAGACATACTACAAAATAAGTAATAAAAGTATGCATGTTTAATGCTGATATCGTATCCGATTGATATCGGTATCGGCCAATACTCAATGCTGCAGTATCAGTATCATATCGGAAGTGAAAATGTAACATTGGGACATCCCTAGTCAGCACGCTAGGAGTGCTACGGTTGCCCCGAGGTGCAAACACAGTGACGTTAACTATAAGCAGGAAAGACACAAAGGCCCCAGCAGCAAACATGAATATTTGCTGAGTAGACAAACTTTAAGGGGCTGTAAGGAGTTTCTAAGTGATCTTGAAAAAGTCTCCCTTCTAGATATATGCCTGTTCCTAATCCACACTTTGAAATGAGATTAACAGCACCGATATTACAGATTACAGGTTATTTCAGAATGCTACTTCTTAGCTTCCAGTGCAAGACCAGATTGATCTACAGCACATCTAGGTCTCTATGACAACACCACGCTGGCTGTGGAAACTGTCAGACAGAAAAAGGACAGAAAGAGCAGAAGAAAGCTAAACAGGAGAGAGATAGAGCGCGAGCTGAAAGCTAAAACACAAGCTTAAGGGTAAGACACAAGTGAATGCTAATACACTAGCTTAAGGCTTAAACAAGCTAAAGGGTAAAACAGGAGCTAGAGATTAAAGCAGGAGCTAAAGACTAAAGCAGGAGCTAAAGACTAAAGCGGGAGCTAAAGACTAAAGCAGGAGCTAAAGACTAAAGCAGGAGCTAAAGACTAAAGCAGGAGCTAAAGGCTAACACAGGGGCTAAACTGTTTGTGCTAATGTTCATTCCAACCACAATCCGCAGTTTTTCTGCAGTGGTCTGTTCAAACTTGAGAGTCTATCAATAAAATGAAGAGTGAGGTTACTTTAGCTCTGCTTGGTAGATGACTGGCAGGACATAACCAGGATTCACTAATGTTGTACATTACGGACATGTCTCAGAGCATCGGGCTGCCTGCTGCGCTAAATATAAAGGGCTACTAAACTACTTACAAACTGACAGTGTTTAATTGTTGTCACGTTAACCTACAGATACATCAGGAGCACCGGGCTGCCGATAGCGCTACATATTGCCAGCTACCTCAACGTTTGCTTGATGTCACGTTTCAAACTGTAGCATTGGGTAAATACCTTGCCTTGGCGCGATGTATCCAGTAAATGCAGCCACTTGAGTCTGGCTGCAGAAAGACCAGAAACCACTCGCACACCCAGCCAAGACAGCCTGTGTATGTGGGTCTGAGTGTGTGAGTGTGTGAGAGGGTGCTGCCCCTACAGGTACGCTGCGATTGGCTGAGGAGCAGGTGGTTGGGGGTAGACACTTCACTAGTTGCATGGTTTGAGTGTTGATCATGTGTGGGCTGTGGGAGGCGAACTGCAGAAATTGTGTTGTTACATTGTTCAGGGCTTGGGGAGCTGCTTCAGAGTTTTTGGTCGTATTGTTACTTTGTTGTTTTCCCTCGCTCCAAGTTAGAGTCGCTCTTGGTTGTGAATTTGTGTCCTTTAAGTAGCCACCTCCTCCTTGTTCGTTTGTACGCCTGCCATTTGGTTAACTACACAGTTTTATTTCATTGAAACAAATAAATAGCTTTATGTTTACAACAGAACTGGGGTTTTATGTAGCTTCCCTGTCCCCTCACGAGTCGGGTTGTAACAGGCCTCTTGAAGTTTTCCTCAGAGCCTGTTCTCGGTGGTGTCTGTAATGTGTGTTTGATCAGCTCTCCTGCACTTTTTAAAACTGCTGCTCCTCTGTGTGTTTCAGAAGTCCATCAACATCACTCTGGACACCAAATGCAGATTGTTCCAGAACCTTCACGGAGCACTTGGTGAGTTCAGCATGGTTTTCAGGTTTACAAAGCAATTACTTCCTTTAAACACACACACACACACACACACACACACACACACACGCACACACACACACACACACACACACACACACACACACACACACACACACACACACACACACACACACACACACACACACAGAATGTGTTGTCAAATGGGAAAATGTGACCTTGAAAGTAGCAAACTGTGTCTGTAAATAGACAGCTACCTTAGAAACACACACTGAGTCAGACCTCACAGGCAGCAGTCACTGATTTGAAGCTGCTGCGATTCAGGCAGAGCGGCACGTTTAGACTTGAGCTCCTCTCCTCGGTGCAGGCAATATGTTTTCCTCTGAGGCTGAGAGAAGAATTTATGAGTGGTGTGTGAGACAGAAGTGTCAAAGCTCATAGGCGACTCCAAGAGTCTGAGTCTGGACAGGCACGAGTAAACTCTGACTCCTCAGATTGTTGTTTATTCATTTAAAGAGTTGAACCAGAGTCAGATCCTGTCTCTGCTCTCCACCACCTGCCTGAGATTATTCCTCCACACCTAGCATGGTCAGATTAACCTTTCCACAGCCTCAGGCTACACTTTGACTTGTGTTTGTGTTTGTGTGTGTGTGTGTGTGTGTGTGTGTGTGTGTGTGTGTGTGTGTGTGTGTGTGTGTGTGTGTGTGTGTGTGTGTGTGTGTGTGTGTGTGTGTGTGTGTGTGTGTGTGTGTGTGTGTTTCCAGATGAAGTGGTGCTGAAGTTTGAGGATGGACGAGTCCGGGCCAGAAATGTGCTGTATGACACCCTCCCTGTCATCATTCATGGCAACGGACCAACAAAGGTATGGAGCTGACGGGTGCTGCTGTCAGCTGGGGTGGAAGTGGAATGTTCTGTTCCTGGAAGGCGTTTCTGACGTTTCTTTAACTCTTTCTGCCCTGTCACAAACTTCCTGCAGAGGTTTCAGGGTTAACTGACGGATTACATTCACATGTCTTTTCCAGCTTCAGATTAACTACCTGGGGAACTACATCCCAAACACTTGGACTTTTGAGACCGGGTGCACAGTGTGTCATGAGAACCTCCGTCTACTCACAGCTCTGAAGGTCTGGTGACAAATTGATGGTGTCTGCTTATGTCTGTGTGAGATTGATCATTTGTTTATTTATCTATCTCCCTCTCTTAATCTTTTTCATCTCACAGGAGAGCGAGTACCCGACAGTGCTGATCGGTATCTTCATCCAGCAGCCAACTCCCTTCGTCTCAGTATTTTTTGAGCGTCTCCTGAAGCTCCAGTATCCAAAAGACAAACTCAAACTCTTCATCCACATCGAGGTACCACACAAACACTTTGCAAACTGACCCACAAGTTCTAATCCTGGACCTGATAGGGCCAAATAATCAAATAAAACCTGAGATCAGGCCTGACTTTGAAAGTGCTCTGATCATAGATGAGGATGGGGTTTGAACACTCAGCTCTTGAACAGCAGCAGAGAAACATGTGCTGATTCAAAGTTAATCCACAGGAATAAAGATAACTTTGAGAGAGCTGAAAGGAGAAGTTTGGTGATGTGTGTGGACTTGATGAAAAATACTCAAACAACACAAACAGAACAGACACACACAGCCAGAATCAGTTTTAAAAAGCCCTCTAAATGACCAAACCATCTGAAAGTTTCTTTTATATGTGCTTAAAATGTGGAAAAATTTCTAACATTTCCTGGAAAAATAAAAAATAATTTGAAAGTTCACAGCTTTCCTGTTTGGAATTTCCAGTTGAATAAAAAAACAATGATTTCAGAATAATTTCACTTTCAAACTCTCAAATTTTACATTCACAAATCCTGAAAAGTTTTAAATAGATTAGAATTTTCTGTCACAGGTAAAGTTTACAGCGCTGGTCCCAAAAGAATGAGCCCCGATATCCAGGAGCAACACAATTTTATAACAATCATTGTTGCGCCTATACAGAGGTTGAGTTTACCCTAACACCCAACTTTTATTGGCCTAAAACAAGATTGACATCACTGTCTCAGCCCACAGCTAGTGTCAGGTTTCAGTAAGATGAGTTATCCAAGTGTGTGTGTGTTGAATTAGAGCATGTAGCTTGGAGACTGGGTGAAAGTTTACACAAAGTCAAAGAGACCTCACAGACACAAGCTGGAGACAGAAGCTATCCTTCTATCTGCCAGATAAACATACATCAACCCTGAGAGTGTACAAGAACATGAGACTGGATGAAATGCTGAGCTACGTCAATTATCCTGAAAAAATATAACCGTCTGACAGCTGTTTGTAACTCATTTTTGTATGCAGAATCCAACACTGTTCTCAATTTTTCTCTATCACGTCAAGTTTTTGAATTGTAGTATTCTTGTTTTCTTATACGAAATGAAAAATACTTTACATAACAGATATGTGCTTGCTTTATAAAAAACTCCAAATATTGACATACAATGAAATATGAAAGAAACAGGCATGACTGCAATGTTTATTAAACACTATTATGTTTTTACAAAAGATGTGGCTACAGGAGGAGCTACAGGAGCGGACATGAAATAGAACAAAGGATACAACATATGTAAATAAAACGCTAAGATGGAATAGTTACAAGCTTTGAAAACAAAAAAAACAGCATAAAACAAAATAGAACTTACAACAGTATGCCCATGGTAACAAGGTTAAAGGGGACATATCATGCTGATCCGTGATTTAATACTTACATATAAAATAATTAAGTTGAAAACAAGACCTTACATCCCCTGAATTTTCAAAAAACGACAAATTGTATTTTTTCTGATATCCTAGAACGAGATTTGATGCCTCTGAAAATAGGTCATTGCCAGTTGGCTTCAAGATTTCGACCTTCGTGATGACACGAGGATCCTTTCTTTTTATTGGAGTAATCTGATAAAGCAGCTCCTCCTCTGTGATGTCAGTTAGTCACACAACCGCCACCGAGGGATACACCCACCAAGAGCCGACTGACTGAGTGCTGGATGCAGGGACTGTGCTCTGCTGAGCAGCTCGGCTTTACATGGTGAATTAGCAGTTAAAGCACTGTAGTTTTAGCAGACGTGGTAATACTTGTGAGACTGTGATATTTGCATGCTTGTTCTGACATGCACTGTGAACCTGGACCACAATAATGCTGCAGTAATAACATAGTGAGGAACTGACGGTAGAGGCCATCTTTAGACTACACTTTCAGCATGATGGATAAAACAGACAGAGAAAAGTGAAGGAGCAGGATGGAGCCCTGTTATAGAAATAGTTTATTGGTGAAGTCTGCCTATATTTCCACGTATGAACTATACATGTTACAGTACCGCTTTGACTCACCACACTGAAGCGTCCTGAGATGATCTGTGTCCAGGTGGATTTTCTTCCTCCTGAGCTGCAGAACCGTCCGGGTCTGACTCGGGGTCCAATACAAAAGGACGTATCCTACACTCTGCCATTTTATTAGTGCTATCAATGCCTTACGCTGAAGTTTTGGCAAACAGCAAACTCGCTCGGTCTGCTCCATTCAATGTGGCGATTTTGTAAATACTGCCATGCTGCAAAAACCGCCCCCTGGCTCTACCCCCTCCGCCCCTCTGATAGAACTGACCAATCAGAGCACAAAGGGCTGTGATGTTGCGGGGTTACTGGAGGTCATTCTCCAAACGGAGCGTTTCAACGAGATCTTCAGAATGGCCTAAACTGAGGATATTGAGAACGCTATTGTGGGGCAATGAAGGAACTAAATGACTTGTACTGAGGGCAGAAATGCTTTACAGGCATCCTAGTCTGGCTTAGTGAAAAGGAGAAACAAGCATGATATGTCCCCTTTAAGTTAGTTTTATTCAGTGTAAAAATCTAACTCATCAGAATTTTTTAAAAATTGTTCCCTAGTGTACTTATTTCATTCTAACAGACCCAAAATGTAAAAAAACTTAAAATGTAAAAAACCCCAAAATGTTACCCGTTGTTACATTTGGGGTTTTATTTCTTGTTTTTCACTGCTAATATTAAACTTTGGATCGTTGTTACGTTTCAGCTCTCACAAAGCTCTGTGTTTGTATTAACCCCTCTCTGACCTGCAGGAGGCTCATCACCATCCTCAGGTGATCTCCTTCCTGAAGGATCATGAGAGTCTGTATCAGGAGGTGAAGGTGGTCCAGCCTGATGAGGCCATAGATGGAGCTGAATCCAGAAACCTGGCCATGTGAGTCCATAAAAACCACATGATCAACAAACTGTAGGACTCTCTGACAGAAGAAGTCTCAGACAGGTTGATTTAGATTGAACTGGTCTCATTTTCTTTCAGTGACATGTGTCGGAAAGACCAGGACTGTGAATATTTCTTCAGTCTGGACGTGGAAGTGGTCTTAAAGAATGAGAACACTCTTAAAATCCTCATCGAACAGAACCTGTAGGTACCTCCACCAGCACAAAGTCCTCAGTGATCGGCTTGTTTCTACTCATGATGCTGCTGCTGAATGACCTCTCAGTCATGTCAGGAAACATAAAAACTCTGTGAACTGTCCCTCAGCCCCATCGTGGCCCCCATGATAACACGAGTTGGTCGTCTATGGAGTAACTTCTGGGGCGCTCTGAGTGCCGAGGGATACTACGCTCGCTCCGAGGACTACGTGGACATCGTTCAGGGACGCAGAGTGTGAGTTCACTTTACCCAAGAAAGATGTTTTAAGGGCTTGAAATGAAACACTAATTCATAGTTATGTGTGCTGGCTGTCGCTGGGGTCTTGTGTTGCAGGGGTGTGTGGAACGTTCCCTATATTTCCAGAGTATACCTGATAAAAGCCAGCGTCCTGAGAGAGGAGCTCACAGACTACGAGCTGTTCACCTCTCAGATTTTAGATCCTGACATGGCTTTCTGCTTCAACATCCGCAGCAAGGTGGGTCTGAGACAGACAGAGATACTACACCTCAACCTCAGTCTTCCTCTTCTCCTCTCTGTGGTCATTTATATGCTGCACGCTTCCTTTCAGGGACTCTTCATGTACGCCAACAACCTGCACACTTTTGGCCGTATCCTGTCCACGGAGAACTATCAGACCAGCCACCTTCACAATGACCTGTGGCAGATCTTTGAGAACCCCGTGGTGAGAACGTCAGCTGGAACTGTCAGCTGGAACTACTCTTCTGTCTGCTGTTTTTCTGACACTGAGCTCAGTGATGTGTGGGTTTGATGTGTGTGTTTGTTTCAGGACTGGCAGGAGCGATACATCCACCAGAACTACACAAACATGATGAAAGACAAACTCATAGAAACTGTGAGCACACACACACACACACACGTTCCCTCACTTAGATAAAGCTCCAGACATGTGGACTTTGGTTTTGATGAAGATGTCCTGTGTCTTCAGCCGTGTCCGGATGTTTACTGGTTCCCCATCTTCTCTGAAGTGGCCTGTAACCACCTGGTTGAAGAAATGGAGAATTTTGGAAAATGGTCAGGAGGAGGGAATGTGGTATGTCATCCCTAACACTCCCTAATCAGTTTTTCAGTCACCTTTGTGGATCATTTCCTCAAGCCACTCCTTTCCTTCAGGACACCAGAATCCAGGGTGGCTACGAGAACGTCCCAACGATTGACATCCACATGAACCAGATCAACTATGAGAAAGAATGGCACAAGTTTTTACTGGAGTTCATCGCTCCTGTGACTGAGAAAATGTACCCTGGATATTACACAAAGGTAAGACTGGAGTGAAACTGTCGCTTTGTCATGTTGAGGTTTAAATAACCTTTAAATAACCTAACCTGTGTCCCCTGCTTAACCTGACTCTTCCTGTTTCTCATGTTTCCAGTTTTTCTGTGGAGCCTCTGCCCAGAGGTTACAGAGGAAAACTCAATATGTTTTTACGTTTGTATGTGAAGGGACAGAGGTGAACCAAGCTGTGGGGTCCATATATGTTTCAGGGGTCTTAAGAAAATTCATACATGGGCAGCAGTGGTGTGGCCCCATGTTATCCATGGATGTGCCCCCCATCAGAAATGACAGAGTAGAGCTCTAAAGAGCAGAAACCAGCTGAGCTACCAGACAACGGCTACTAACAGCTCTCATGAGGAGATTTTAGCTGCTGATAAAACATACTCCAGTTAAAACTGATGGCTCTGTTCAACCATCAACAATGCCATAAACCATTTCTTTGATTTTGTTTTTAATTCATCAATAAGGAGAGAGGACAGTGGAGATGAGATAATGTGAAATTCGCTAAAATGAGAAGAAATTAGAGATGTATTAAGATTAGGAGATGAGATGAGATGAGATGTATTAAGATTAGGAGATGAGATGAGATGAGATGTATTAAGATTAGGAGATGAGATGAGATGAGATGTATTAAGATTAGGAGATGAGATATAATGTGATCCATTTAGAAAAGATAGAATGAAATAGAATAAGAATAGATGAGATAGGATCAGTTGAGATTAAGTGTGGATTAACTGATGTTAGATCAGAAGTGAATTTAGACTGGATAAGGAGAAGGTGAAGTTAAGGCGGAGGTGAGATGAGGTTGGGTGAGAGGTGAAATGAGATAAATTGAATAGATGATTCAGGATAGATGAAATGGAATAAGGTTAAGAGATAAGATATAATGTTATTGAATTAGAAAAGATAGAATGAGAATCTAGATTGGTTAAGACCAAGTGTGGATGAAACAATGTTAGACTGGATGTGGTAACTTGAGATGGGATTACATTAGATTATATCAGGAGATGAGATAAAATGGAATTGGTTGAGAATATCTGAGGAGATGAGAATTGATGAAACAAAATTAGGGAGGATGAGAGACATTGATAAAAATTGTGATTAGATCAAAATAAATTAGAAGTGCAAGCAGGTGAGGGGTGCGATGGAGTGGAGATAAAGTGGGTCTAGATGTGATGAGATGTGACAACATTAACAGCTCAAAAATGAGTAAAAGAAAATAATTCAATGGTAGAGGAAGGTAGTAACTGTAAAACTGATGGTGCTCATAGAAGCTACATACAGTTAGTTCTCTGGATGTGAAATACCATAAGTTCATTAAAGGTATCAACAAATACAGTTTCTGCTGTAACAAGAAAAAACCTGTTAGCTGTCTGGAAATGTTTTCCAGTGTTGTAAAATGACAGAAAATCCCCATCAGGGTTTAGGTGATGGTAGGAGCAGGAACTCTCTTTTCTTCCTCTTTCTAGAAGCTCTGTCTCCCTGTTGTTTACGACCTGAGTGATGAAGTAGTGAATATATAGACTGATGGTTAGTGACAGGAAGCAGCAGCAGTCCCAGCCCTGGTTAACTGCTGCCATGTGTGTGCTCCTCTGACCAACATGTCTTCTCTCATCAGTGTGCCACTCCTTTGAACTTCGTGGTGAGGTACAAACCCGACGAGCAGCCGCTGCTCGAGCCTCACCACGATGCCTCCACATTCACTATTAACATTGCTCTCAACAGGAAAGGCGTGGACTACCAGGTAAATGAGGAGGAGGTGTTAGGAGCTACAGGACATAGTGATGGTGATGATGATGATGATGATGATGATGATGCAGGTGATCTTCACCTCTCTGTCTGCTTCTCTGCTCCGCCTCTGGATGACCTGAATGCTGGAGCGGGACCAAGCTTTTCTTAGTGAGCAGGAGCTGTGAGGGCCGATGAACTGTCTCTCTGTGTTTCTGTGTGAATGCCTGCATGACTCCTCTCTGTCTGTCTGTGTTTGCAGGCTCAGTTTGATTTGGCCTTTGTAGTTAGATATAAGCCAGACGAGCAGCCCTTTTTGAGACCGCACCACGACGCCTCCACTTTTACTATAAACATTGCACTCAATGAAGTGGGCCGAGATTACCAGGTGAGTGTGTGCATAGGTTGGTAGAAATCAGACTGTTCACACAGGTGGACTGTGCTTACAGTGTCCTGTTGAGTCAGGAAGGCTTTGTTCAGACTGGAGGCCTCTTTAAAAGACACTAACACTTTGTGAGAAGGTGACTGGACTCATCACAGCCTGTGAGCACGACTTGTCACTGCAGTAGCATGGTACTGAAGCTGCTGGCTCAGAGTAACAATAAACCCACTGCTTAAGCATATATCCTGCAAACATGTCTTTGAACCAACCAAGGCAAGGTGCTGTTACAGCTGTGAGGCAGACTGAAGTTTATCAAAAAAAAAACAAAAAAAAACAGATTTCTGCAGGTGGGAAAACAGGACATCCTCTACGCTGAGTGGGACAATTAGCATCATCAGTTAGCAAACAACAAAAAATGCAAGACAGCTGCAGTTTGGAGGATCAAAAACCAACAAAATAAAGATTTTAAAACCACCAAGACAAGACGCTCTAAATCTTAAAAGGCACCTAAACATGAGGCATCTGTAGGTGGAGAGCAGAATCCAGACTGACATGTTTCCAAACACTGCAGAGGTTAATGCCAGTGATTTTAAATCTTTAAATATTTTTTTTAGAATAAAAGATCAAAAAATTCATGTGAAGATCATCTCATCTTCAAAGTATACTTTTTGAAGAACTTTTACCAGCCTGTGGTTGTAATGTGATGTGATCACCACTGGGGGAAGCTGTAGTCTTTTTGCTGTTAAGTAACAAAAAAAATCATATAAACTTAAAAACATTCATAAAAAACTTTAATACATGGAGGACCAAAACTGCCAAAATTAAAAATAAATAAAAGTGAGAGTAAAACAAAAATGAGTACCACAGAAACACGGTCAAAACCAGGGGAATACAGCGCCTTGATAGAAGCAACCCCTCAACTTTGCTCAGGAACCAAGGCTGTCCAGCCGTGGTGGGTTGCTGCTGTCATTTACAAAGACAAATACCAATTCAAATCACTCTCTTTCAAAAGTTTGATATTTTGTGTTAACAAGCTCCAGCCAGTTTTGTTTTAATTTAGATACCCCCTAAGTTTTAAGGCACATTTATCCCTGAGTTCTTTGATCTCCTCTCCTTGATGTTAACCAATTAGGATTTAATTTGTGTTGTTGGTGATTTTAATAATCATATCTGCTGTCCTGGGGATGCATTTTCAGAAGAGTTTTCAACCCTTTTGGAGTCATTAATCTCCTCTACAGCAGCCCCACCCGACCTTTTTGATCCTGACTCGCTGGTTAACACATTCAACCATCTTCGTGAACAAACTCTGGACTCAGTTGCCCCAGTCAAAACTTGTTTCAGATCCACCTCTAAATCCCTCCCCTGGCTCAACAACCATACCCGATCCATCAAGAGAGGGGCACGCAGAGCAGAGAGGAAATGGAAGGCTTGTAAACTACATGTGTATTATGAAATCATGAAAGAACTAATGAAAGCTCTTATTTAAAACCCTCCACCAGTTTGTTGGTCCGCTTTTCAATACTGTCCACAGCTATCCCCTGAACTCTGTGAAAAATTCAAAAAATATTTTATACAAATAAAAATACAAATAAAATGCATTCACAGACCAACAACACAGGTCTTCTAAGTCCACCTGTTTAAAATAATAATTCACCACACCGGCCTTCCCTCGGCTCTTTCAACCCTGTGATTTTGGCTCCACTAAGTGATTTGGTTAAAAGCATGATGCCACGTCCTGCCTCCTAGACGTGGTCCCCACAAGTCTCCGAAAGGAGATCATGCCTACCATTGGTCATTTTAATAATAATAATAATAATAATAAATTTTATTTGTATTGCCCTTTACATCAAAAGATCTCAAAGGGCTACCAGTTAAAAAAATAAAATAAAATAAAAAAATTTGTTTTAAAATTTTTAATATTGTTTCAATTGTAAATATCTCTTTGTTGTCTGGCTCTGTCCCTGTTCATTTTAAAAATGCCCTGATTGAACCTCTCCTTAAAAAAACAACCTAGAACCAAACCCTAGAACCAAACTCTCCTGAAAACTAAAGACCGATTTCTAATCTCCCATTTCCAGCTAAGATCTTGGAAAGTTGTTTTTGATCTGTTAAATGCACATCTGATGAAGAACCAATTATCTGAAGAATTCCAGTCCGGTTTCAGATCTCGCAACAGCACTGAAACAGCTCTTCTAAAAATGTGCTATGGCCTCCTGTTAAGCAAAGATTCTGGTGACTGCTCTATCCTGGTCCTGTTCGACTTAACTGCTGCATTCAATATGATAGATCACAGTAAACTGATTGACAGGCTGGAGAAATGGGCTGGTCTCAGTAAAGTGGCTTTATAATGGTTAAACTCTTTTTTGAATAAACGATCCTTTGTGGTGTCATCTGGGTTGCTGTCTTCTACAGTTAATCTATCTCATGGGGTTCTGCAGGGTTCCGTTCTCGGCCCTGCTCTTTTTTCTATTAATATGCTCCCCCTTGGTAACATTGTTGGCAAATATAATGTCCACTATCATTGTTATGTTGATGATACACAACCTTACATTCCAGTTAAAACCAATGGTCATCAAAGCATCAAGTATCTCACCAACTGTCAAGCAAAGACAAATTCAGGGATGTCAGACAACTTTATAAAACTTAATGAAACCAAAACTGAAATAATTGTTTTTGGCCCCCTGGCAAAGAGAGATCTCATCATTAGTAATCTGAGTGCCCTTTCGATGCACAGGACACCCTTAGCCAGACACCGGGGTGTTATTTTTGATCAGGACCTGAGCTTTGGTCCTCCTAGAGGTTTCTGTGCAGCACCAAAGAGTTCAGGGAGGAAAAAATGAACAAAAACTAGAACATATGAATCATATCTTAAAACTTTCAATGAACATCTGAGACCTCATGTCTGTCACTCAACATTTAAGCTTTCAGTCTGAACAATGCCTCCCACCACTGGATGTTGTTACTCTTAGTGTTGTTCAGTGAATCAAGAAGCTGTTCGTGTCAAACGGTGATCTGGAAATCTCAGTAAAAAACAAAGATCAGTACCTTTTTCCTTAACGGAGACAAAACTGTTGTTTCACATGGATCTTAAAGACCAATCATAGTGTAGCTCTCAGGTTTGAGGAAGCATGATGCTAACGTGGCAGTTGTTCATCACATGGATGGATGCCATCATATTTTCTGGCATGTTTACATCCCATCCTGGTGTTTCAATCTTTCCATTCGTATCATCGTATCATCTGTCTCTTTGTAAGTCTGTCACCTTTGCACGACATATGAAGCTGAGGCTAGGAGCAATTTTTGAGTGTTGCATCTGTGTTTTTCCCTGCATCTTCAGCAACAGAGGGACTGATCAATCAGTAGTTTACAGTATCACTCATTTATTCCGTAACAAAATACATTACAGTATTTCAGTTTTAAAGAGTGAGAGTGTTTGTTTTAGTGGGGTTTTTGTCTGTTATACCTAAAGCTCCACAACCACTGAGAGTTTAAGAAGTTCTTTCAGTTAAGATGCTGTTTAAAATAAGTTTTAGTAAAGGTTTCATTTCAGTTTCTTGAAGCAGTGACACACAGCTTTGTGTTTTTTGTATGGAAATGCTGTTTGACATAAAAATAGAAAAGGGAAGTGACCTCTTCAGTAACCTGTGGTGTGTTGTGGCTGCAGGGAGGCGGCTGCAGGTTCCTCCGTTATGACTGCTCCATCTCTGCTCCCCGTAAAGGCTGGGCCCTCATGCACCCGGGCCGCCTCACCCACTACCACGAAGGCCTGCCCACCACTGCCGGTGTGCGCTACATCGCAGTGTCCTTCGTGGACCCATGAACTCAAAGAGACAGCACACATCACTGGGTCGTCCAGACTGAACAGGACCCACACAGACCAAATAATATCAACTGCTCCTTCAGTCCTGATATGGAGCAGCCTTTTTTCTTTTTGTTTACATCTTTGGATGCCCAAAATCATTCTTTTCATATTTAGTCAAGCAGAAATGGCTGGGAAACTGAGTTTGGATTTCATTAGAGCCCAGTACAAAAGGAAGGAGTGCCACACCAAACTCCCAACCGACAGATCGGACCATAATGGGACCAGAATCTTCCTAACATCATTTTTTATTGAAGAAAGTTTGAAACTACAAATTGGGAGGTAATGGTTAAAGAGGGAATACATCAGCTGAGAAGATACTACCAGAAGTGTTGCCCTCTACCAGACATTTCAAGAAAGCCAGTTTAAGAGATGCAGTGGATGTGCACAGACTTCCTTGTGTTTGCTACAACGTTGAGGTCAGAGTCCTCTGTGTGACAGTATTCATGTGATTTTAAAATTCAGGTCCAATTCTTTGAACCCTTTCTTTTTTAACTCAGAAACTTGACATAATTCAGTGCTCACAGACTTCTTCTTCAGCTTTCTGGTTGAGTCCGTTTTCCCTTTCAGAAAACCTGTTTCTGCAGCTGTCAACTTGCCCTGGAGGCTCCTGTTGGGCCCAGACCATGATGTGTGTGATCCTGTTGTACCTTGAGCTGGACTCCTCTCAGGAAACCATCAAGAGTCCACAGTAGATTATTTTAAATATTTGTAAAAAAACTTTTGTACTCAAAGACCGTTACATTTTTATCTCTGCATCCAAAGCAATGATTCTTTATTCCTCTCTCAAGCACTCCAAAGACCCTGTTATTTATTTTTCTGTGTTTATGTGAAGACATTACAACCACCTGTCCTCCGGCACTCTCTGATGTTCATCAGCAGGGTATAGTAAAGTGCCTCCTTCCCTCACACAGTTCTGTTTACTGAAATCACCATGCTTTAGACACAACTCAAATAAAACAATGAAACCAACCACAGAGCCTGACCTGTCCTTTGTCTCTTTGTCACCTGAAACAGTCAGGTAAAGCAGCCAACAACAGCCTCACGTTACCTCAAAAGGAGTGTATGATTTCTGGTTTTCACACCTGTAACAGAGGTTTCCAAGACCATGATAGGGGTCACAAGATGCCTTCTTGAGTGGAAAACTATTTACACTTCTATGTTTAATCAATTATTGTGAAAACCAATTTGAATTTGATATCACAGCATGCAAACACAGATGTTTCCCTTTGGTGGAGGGGACTAAATAAAGACTGTATATGTGGAGACAGATCCATTTGGGGAACAGCCATATGTGCACAAACGCATTCTCGTTTCATATATATGAAATGAGAATGTGTTTGTGCTATATTAAATTTATCAATACCAATTCTACAACATTTTTCCCACCTATGGTTTTGGATTTCCTTTAGTAAATTGCTTTAAGGAGGTCACCAGTCCAGAGTATCACTGTCTGGGTATAAGAGGCTATATGGAAATTCGGAAATTTTAAAACTATATTTTGATCTCTGTGAATTGTTTCATGTTTTGCAAAGAGAACTAAAATAAATTTCTTTCATTTCATGTTTGAAAACAGCTTACAAACACAGATTCAAATATTCCTTGTCATCTTACATTTGACGCACACTTCTTAATCTACCTCAGAACAAATCCTGCAGTTCATCACTGAGTAAGGGCGTATTCAGACCTGGACTGTTTGGTCCACTTTAAAAGGACCAAGGTTTGTTTCCCACGCTGGTGTGGACTTTTCATGCAGGTGTGAATAGACACAAACGAATCCTGGTGCGGACCAAACAACCGGACCAAGACCCACTTTTTGAGGTGGTCTCGGTCCGCTTCCAAACGACCTCTGGTGCGATTTGTGGTTCTCTAGTGCAGGTCTGAATACAAAACAAGGTCCATCCGAACTAACTACAGGATACATGCACCTTTTGGGCCTATAAAGCCACCATAACCTAACCGTCTTTGGTTCATACCTGATCCTCCGTCTTCTGTTTAGCCACGCGGTTGCTAGGACACGCAGAGCATAGCGTCTCCGTGCATTCATCTTCACTGTTCCAAAATTGCAAATGGTGTTGTTAAGCCTGCTTTGAAGGAGCTGCTCTTGAAACTGAAAATTATTTAGCAGCTCTAATAAGAGCACAAACACACATGTTTACCTCCATTTCTGGGTCTGTATTCTGTGTGTCGCCCTTTGTCAGTGCTGTCCAATGAGAGCACTGATGGTCACACACGTGGATGCGTTTACAGAATATAGTCCACTTGCAAAAAAAGTACAATCTGAATACGAACCGCACCAAATGAAAAAAAATAAAGTCTGCTTTTGGTCCGGACCAAACAAGTGGACCAAAGGACTTTTCTGGTCTGAATACAGCCTAAATGTGCATTCATTCAGCTGAATTACTGGGAGATCCTTGTTCAGGAGAGTTTCACATACTGAGCTCATTTTTGCCGATTTAGGGTCCATGGTCACTTGCTTAATTCAACAATACTTTATTAAAAGAAGGTCAAAGAGCAAGACAATAAAAGATAATATACATGTGGTTAAGATCTAAAGCTCAAAGAATAGACAAAACAAAGCTTCAATAAATCCAAAAAACTTCTATTTACAAGTTCACAGCCAAGAGATCTGACTGACCAGGGATAGGGGAACATTTCAGCGGCTTAAGCCTAAAATAGATAAGAAAAAAGTTGTATGCAGGTTTCTACAAGGTGGGGGCAGAGCAAGATGATCACAAGCGGAAGCGGTCAGAGAAGTTTGGTGAGTGAGGCACCGTGAGAGGAAGTTCACTCTTCTTTAGAGCCACAGGTTTGTAGTGTCTGATGGGCTGGGCCTTATGAACCTGCAGGAGGTCAAAGAAGAGAGTCAGGCTGAACCACAGAGACAGCTGTTCATTCTCAGTTTGTCAAATCTCAGACACGGTGTTTGGAAATGGTAAATGTTGTGCTCACCTGTTCTTGCCGCATCCTAGCAATTTCTTCCTTCTCCTTCTGCTCCTCCTCTCGCCTTCGTTCCTCCTCCATCAGCGCCCTGAGAGCCTCCTTCTCGCTGGCCAGTCGCTCGTACTCCTGTCGCTCCCGGGCCCTCCGCTCTGTGGACAGCTCGAAGGCCTCTGGCACTGTGGAAGAGCAACTGCCTTCTAAAGAGTGCCGCAACCGAGTGAAGTAAAGGCAACAAGAACAGTGAGTGACACGACATGGCAGAGCGTTGCAGCCTCAGCAGAGAGCTGAAACACTCTGCAGGAGCACATTCAACCCTTGACACACCAACTTTTCTTTTACACATACACACACTCACAGCCTAGAAATATAGCTGCACAAACAAGGGTTTCAAGCAGCAGATACTAAAGTTTCAGATATCTACTCAGTGTTGAAGCTTCTCTAACGGAGTGTTGGTAGCCTTTCTGAGGCTGTGCTGTGAAGCTTCTATCTTTCATAGTTCAGATGTAGTTAGGAAGCTCAGTAAGGGTTTTCATGGTGCATGTTTGACTCTTACCTGCTAAAGTGCGTCTCTCCTTTTTAGGCATGAAAGGCTCTTGATGAGTGACTGTGTTTGGTCTTGCTTTGAATATTGTGGCCTCCTCACGTTGTTTCTGCTCTTCTTTCACCTTCAAACACATTGTATGTCTAAATCTGGAGGTGAAGGCTTTAAAAGTGTTTTTAAAAGTGTTTTAAAATATTTACATCCATACCATCTGCTCCCAGCGGCTGGTCTTCACCGCTCCTCGCTCGTTCATGCGCAGTCTGAACGGCTCAGGCTTTGTGGGCTCCAGCTTCTTCTTCTCTGGGAGCATTACGGTCTCAAAGTCGGGCAGAGGCTGGGCTTTAAACTGTGGAACCTGGACCCAAAGAAACTAGAGATTTAAGAGCTGGGACTTCATTCAGACTTAAAAGCGTTAAAAGTGTGACACCCACCTCTTCCTTTCTCATCTCCTCCAGTCTCTTCTCTTTCAGCGCCCTCCTTTCCCGCTCCCTCTCTTCAAATGAGAAAGGACACACCTCCACGTGGTGGTTCTCTTGGAGCCGGGGCTGGAAGGGGAGGCCAAAGTGAGGGACTGGAGGGGCCTTGATTGGTGATGGGCGTTTTACCTGATGGAAAAGTGACCAGGTTGAGATTCAAGCACAGCCTGTATGGGAAATGAGAAAATATACCAAAACATAATATGAACCACCTTACCTCCTCAGCCTTTGGCTCCACATGGATCCTCTTCTTGAGGGCAAAAGCTGGAGACTCTGGGACTGTGGGAGGGAGAACTTTCTTCTCTGGTAATCCCTGTGAAAAGAGGTGGAATTTCTCTTTCAGATCACTTTAAGACCACATAAGAATTGCTGTAATGTTGTACCAAGCATGTTCTTGCAGCTGATTTGAGGGTTTACGCTCACCACCACTCCCTCCAGGATCTTTTTGGGCAGAGGCTGGGACTTGAATGTGAGCTTCTCCTCTTCCTCCTGAGGTTTGGATGCTTGTCTCTCCTGGAGCCTTTTTTCAATCTGCAGCTGGAAGCTTTCAGGTACTGTTGGTTCCTTCACAGTTGGTTTTCTTAGGCCTTCCACACCCTCCAATATTTTCTTGTTTAACTCCAAAGCCTTGAATTTAAACCTGTAGTTAAACACTAAGTTAGTGCGGACTCTAGTTACCCATCAAAGACAAATTTCATCTGGTAGGAAACATTTTCATTCCACTTTGATTTTCATAATAACCATTTCTTGCAGCCTCTTATGCCTTTCAATTCTAGCTTTGGTATGAGAGTATGCCAGAGAACACTAGAGTGGAGTAGAAACAAGCTTTAATGTCCCTAAGGGGCAATTCATTTTACAGACAGCAGTCAACACAATATAAAAAATACTTGGACACAAATACATCAAACACAGCACAGCACAGATAATTCAAGAAACCAACAGCGGCAGAATATAAGAGTCTATATCTGATTGAGCTGCACCTGGGCAGACTGAACCTTCTCGCTGATGGCAGCATCTGAAACTCCTCATGTAAAGGATGCTGGTATTTGATCCGTTTCTGCTTTAAATTCTGTTTGACTGACAAGGACAAACAAAAGCAAACATACTTGTTGAGTTTCTCCAGCTCCTCTTCCTCCAGCTCAGCGCTGCTCTTCACTGTGGGTGCTCGGCTCCTCTGGTTGGTGAGCAGGTGTGGAGTGTGAGGCTGGGTGAGCTTCAGGCCGTCACTCTTCACTGGGGATGGCCCTGGGAGGAATGTACATGGATTTAGTCAGTGTTTGTTACACGTGACAGTGTGCTTCAACAGAAAGCTGGAGAAGACAGTTTCTACGTCTCCTGCCCACCTCTGGCCTGACTCCTGCGGCTGCGGAGATGGTAACGTTCAGGAGTTCGTTTCTGGAACTGTGCGATCTGCTGAGCCATGGGCACGTAGGCTGCTGGCTCCTCCACCTTTCTCTTGGTGCCCTTCGACAGGTTGAAGGGTTTCGGTATTGTGGCCCCTCTTGGAGCCTTTGCCTGACAAAGATTATGAAGTTTTGAACAGTAGGCTTTGGATATTTTCCAAAAACACAGCATGACTGGTGTCTTCAACATTTATTCTTATAAATGTCTACTCATGCAAAGCTTCACAAATCTGCCGTTTCCAATTCTGTGATGCAAAAAACCTAATCTAATGAACTGGGAGTTGGAATCAAAGCTGTGGAAACCCTGTCTTATAGATTCCTCAGCACTCACGTTTTTACACATGATCCCCAAAGAAATCAGATACTCACTGGGGAGGAGGGTTTGCGCAGCTGGGACATGAAGTCCACCTCTTTGTTAGCTGTACTGGATGCAGTGGCTGCCTTTGAGCGAGTGCTGGTGTTGAAGTGGAACTCTTTGGGCACAGTGGCTGAAAGAACCATCTTCTGTGGTAGTACATCTGTAACAGTGACAGAGTAAAGTCAGCCTTTCATAAAACCTGAAGACCAGTACATGTTCTTTTGAGTCAGCACATGGATACAGCAGGGATACTCACCACCAGCCAGAGCAGCTTTGTAGCTGGCCTCATTCTTCTTGCGATGCAGAGCGACCTCCCTCTGCAGGTTCCTGATACGTTCCAGCTCCAGAGCCTCAGAGCTGTTTGGCCTGTTTCAAAGACAAGAAAAATAGATTTAAGTGGCAGCTCAGTCTGACGTGGAAAAACTGACATCTATCTCCTCACTATGCTGCTGTGAACCACTGATGGCTCCAGACTCACTCGTGGTCTGCAGGTGTTGGAGCCGCTGGACAGGACGCTGCAGCAGTTCTGGAATTCATCTGCCTGGTCCTGCGATGGGTGCTCGTGCTAGTTCGGACTGGCCGAGCAGCAGGACTCCTAGAATTCACAGCTACATTTGAGACTTCAAAAGCAACAAATGACTTCCAGCATGGAGGCATCAGCTGTCACAAAGAACATAAAAACATCTTCAGGATACCACACGTCATCACTTACTTCTTCTGCTTCTTTAGCGGTGGTGCTGCTGTTGTGTTGGATTTACGTTTCGAGACCCTAAAATGAAAAATCAGAAACGAGCTCATTAAACTGAACTATTGAAGAGATGCAAAAGCTCCAAAACATATGCTCCCCCTGTTCCTTGTGATGCAACAAGAAATTTGATTTCCTAGAGAGATGGGTCTTTGTTAATCCAGACCACCACACACAATGACTGTACCTGCGTGGTTGTGCAGGGGGTTGATCCGAGGTCAATGTTCTGGCCCGGGTTCCAGTTTGAGTAGGTGCTGCATTGCCCCAGGATGTCACCAGGTTTGAAGGCGCAGATGTGGATCCACAGGGCTCTGCAATAGAAATTGGTCTCTTAATCAAACCCTGAGGACTTTTCACTGATTTGCAGAAGACAAAGGATCAAGAGTTTTTTTTTTTAATTTTACACCCATGTTTGATACCTTGGTGCTCTATGAAATACAGCGGACAACCACATTTTTGTGTGATCCTGTTTTAATGAAATCTTCCACAGCAAAAACTTGAAGTAAATAACTTTCAATCCAAGTTCACCCTTTATGAGGTCATCTCAAGACTTGACAGGTCCTCTTACATTCCTTAACCCATACCTACTCTGTTTGCATTCTCAGCAATAAGCAGTGGTGGGGGCTCAGCAGAGACAACATACCTGGCTCTATGTCCGTCTTGATTTGAGGAGCTATAATGGCTCTGGGCAGGTTGGGAGTACAGCTCCTGGAGAAGTGACGATCAACTCCTGGTGTTGTAAGGTGACCATCTGCTACCCGAGCCTGGTGTTCTGCAGGGCAGTCAGAGATTTAGGACGTCTTCACACTGACAAACCATACCTTGCATAAGCACGTTTTAATCCTAAATAGTGCTGCACGATTTGGGGAAAAGGTGCGATTTGCGATTAGGTGGACAATATTGCGATTGCGATTGTGATTGCGATTTAATAAAAAAAGTTGTGTCATGATGAGTCTACAGACTTGCTTGGTTATCATGGAGAAAAATCTGAATTGCATGTGCTGACATTGCGATTGCGATATCCTCTCTTGCGATTACGTAATTGCATGTGCTGACATTGCGATTGCGATAGTCGTGCAGCCCTAACCCTATAAAGCCCAGTTCGTTTAATCAGTGTGACTGCATGTGTGTCATACCTAAGCACATGTCACTTCTCTGCTTTGGCACAGTTCACTTCATGCACAAGCACAAGCATGCAAACATGAGGTATGATCCATGACATGATCACTGTGACCAATCATTGTAAACAGTAGCAGGGTGTTAAAGGGCTGTGTTGGACCTTAATGACTTACAGGGTATATACCAAAACCCTGAGGTTGATTTCAATACCTTTTTAAGACTTTTTCAAAAGCCTTTAAAAAAGTTTTAAGACTTTATCGCAACTTTCAGTTGTTGTTGGCATCCACTTTTTAACAGTTGTAGTTTATAGTTTTACAGAAATGATGTAAGCTAAGGAGGAATAAAGCTTGAAAGAACAAATGAAACTAAAGGCAGGTTTATCAACACTCTCACAAAAAGAAACAGCAGTTATTCAAGGCCAACTTGCTGAAAAAATGAGAAATTATTTAATCATTTTTTTTTATTTTGGACATGTGCCGGAGATTGTGTGATTTGCTTTAATGTTGTATTTAATTTCTCTTTATGAAACTAGAAATGACATTATTTATAGCTGGTGTTTATACTGCTCACAATCCTTATTGTTGTATTTTATTGTAACTACAGTCTTTATGTATCTTTTTTATTTTATTCTTTTTTATTTTTGTATTTTTCTACTGACTCCATCGATTTCTGCTGTTAACACAATAATTTTCCAGTTTGGGATCAATAAAGTAACTCTGTTCTTTTATATTCTATTTTAGAACTTTATCGGCTGAATGTTTAACGTCCCAATCAGGGAACAGTTGCAATGAGGAAAATAAATATTCATGGATTTTTTGGGGGAGTCAAAGCTTGAATACCTATGAAACTTTACCTCATAAAACCACAATTAAGGCTTTTAATACTTTTTAAGGCCCTTAATTTTCCCAAAATTGATTTATTAACTTTTAATACTTTTCAAGACCCCACGGACACCCTGAACTTAATATAAACCAAAAAGTCTCTAAAGTTGTAGCAGTGCTCTCTGTGTCTCGTTGTGCTGATGCTGATGAGATAGGCTTCATGTGAATAGATGCTCAGGATAACACAGGGCCATGCGTGTATGCCAAACCTGCTATAGTCTGGTTCATATAGGAGTAGTGTGACCAATGGCCATACTCTCCAGAGGGGGAACAATCATGCTTGATATGGCACGGTTCGAATGGCCAGTGTGACCGCGCCCTCACACAACAGTTTCTGTTACAGTTCTTTGAGTTATTTACACTGCAGTGAATCCTCAACACATCCATTTTAAGTCAATTTGAAAATCATTTGGTCTGTTGACACTCCAAAATGAGTCCTACTTGATAACTTGATACACACTTGATTTGCCACTTTTTATAAGCTGTCAGCTCCTGTAGCAAAACATTAACAATATTTTAATCAAATAAAGCTCTAGACCTAGAGACAAAGGGAGGAGCAGGGCAGAGTTTCCACTAGCTTGAGGTTTGAGATGAACTAGAATCAACCACATGATGTGTTAGGTTTTTGACCGGCTTTGCAAAAAATAGATTTCACCGTCTAGCAGCAAACATTCAAGTATTATTAATAATAGCTTATTAAAGCAATAACACAATCAAATGCATAAACAGTTTCGGGAAGTTTAGTGATGAAACCTGCCACAATAGGTCATTAGGTCTCTGGTTACACATTTCAGGAGATTAACAAGAGGGAAAGACTTCAATCTACAGTGTGCGAGTATCAAGGCTGGTTCTTTTTGGTGCTACACGGATCTTCTAGGGATCTCAAACTCGTGCCATGTAGGGCCAAGAGGCTGCAGGTTTTCCTTCCAACCAAACACTACACCAGCTGATTCCACTGATTACCTAACCTTAAAGCATAGAGCATGGATTAATCAGTGAAACCAGCTGGTGAAGTTCTTGGTTGGATAGAAAACCTGCAGCCTCTTGGCCCTCCATGGCACAAGTCTGACACCTGTGTTCTAGGATAAGCACTTCAGAAAGTGAATGAATGATTTTCCTGTATGTGAAAAATTCCCAAACAAACATGACATTGTTTTGCAAAACTATACAAAGGTTAAAAACAAAACAGGTCTAAGGGACAGCACCGTACCCGCAAACAAAATAA
This sequence comes from Halichoeres trimaculatus, assembly GCF_033239565.1. Classification (NCBI taxonomy): domain Eukaryota; kingdom Metazoa; phylum Chordata; class Actinopteri; order Labriformes; family Labridae; genus Halichoeres; species Halichoeres trimaculatus. Next base: position 35,134,723 of record NW_027437189.1, on the reverse strand, counting down.
AAACGTTTCGACTCGTGTTATTTTCAGAGCTGTGGGCCTAAATGTTTACACTGAATATTTCTTTAAATAAATAAAATTTATTTCAAAATTTCATTTTGCAAAGGCGGGAGATGATCGATTCAGAATGCAAAGAGGAAAAACGACAAGATTAAAACGTACAAGAGAGAGGAGACTTACCAAACCACTCATCTCCATTTTCTCCATTCTCCAGTTCTTTCAGGTCCACGACGTGGGACGGGGCATCAAATTCATACAGTTCGGCCATAATGCCAAACTGTGTTGTCGAAAGTCCACCTTAACAGGAGTTATACAAATCAGTCTGTGAAGCAGCCCTGAGTCAGTTTTAACGCTCGTTAGCGCTACACGTAGCTGAAAATGACTGTCTGTACAGCGGATGTGAACGTAAACTAGTTCAGGAAACAACAAATACATGTATATTTTTTATCGTAACGTCTAATCACGGTGTAACGTAGAAACGTTGCATTCATTTCTTACGCAATTTCTTACATATGAACGATAAAGAGAATAGTCAGAGAGAAAAATAATCAAGCTAACTCGCTAATGCTACTTATATGGTGCACAACTTCAAAAGCAGACGTTACAAAGTCTAACTTGGAATATATAACTCAAAATACAAATTTATATGATAACGGAAATCTTTCAGTTAAATTCCAGTTTTCAGGTGAAAAAAAATACTGAGTAAAGCACTAAGAAAAGGTCTAACCCGGTGACAGTCTTACCGAAGATGTTTGTTCCAGAAACAACGCAGGAGACACTGAAACCCAGCCGTTACCGTTTAAATTCCCTGTCCTTTGAAACATCCAATGGCGGTTGGGTATTCACAAGCTCTGCGCTCATTGGTTCACAAACTTCGACTTCCTGTAATCAATCTAGAAAAAAAAGTCAACAAAGATTTATCAACAAATAAAATAATCTAAAATACAAATAAAGACATAATGCTTTAGAGAAAGCGTCTTAAGACTGTTGCGATGTTAATGTGTCATTTATTCCTCATACAAAGGAACATATTAGTGATGTAGATGAAACACAACGTGCTAGAGCATTTATTTTCTGCAGGGAGGAATGAGTTCCTGTGTCCCTCAGTCCTGGGGGGAATTCAACGAAGCTGGTTAAAAAAGGCCGGGCTACTTTAATGAAAAGCCCGGGCTACTTTAATGAAAAGCCCCGACGTATCGATTGTCGAAATGACGAAATCATGTCGAAAAGCAGGAGCGGAGACGTTTCCCTCAGCGGAGCAAAAACTCCTCATGGAGTCGTATGATGACTACAAACTGAAAATCACATAAAAGGGTAACACGGTGCCAGAGATGCTGCTGGTTCAAGAATACCATGCTTATGTGTCAAATCAACACTGACTGTTTCTGCTGAGTTTGATGACCTTTTTTCTTCTCACCCTGAAGCTCCACCCACTGCTGTGGCTCAAAGGACATTGATTAAATTTTAGCTGTATATATATATATATATATATATATATATATATATATATATATATATATATATATATATATATATATATATAAGCACTGACATACAGTGGAAAACAGTAGAAAAAAAACATGTATAGATGAGATGTCATTTTTTTTTATTAGAGATGATAGTGATACAGTGCCCTATATTTGAATAAGGGGGAATGAATACGGACTGTGAAAGCGGGGCCTCACAATCCATCTGACTTTTTGGGGTTTTAAGCAGGACGTGTCAGAAAAGTTACCAAAAGGTCTCAATTTATGTTTCTGAACAAGATCATCATTCATTGGAATAGAATAGAATAGAAAAGAATAGAATAGAATAGAAAAGAATAGAATAGAATAGAAAAGAATAGAATGGAACTTTATTGTCATGTAACAAGTACAACGGAATTGAAGTCACAGCAGCAATCAAGGAAACAAAAGTAAGAAAGTGTATAGAAAGTGCAAAAAGGTCCATAAGAAAACAGATGCTGACAGTTTGTCCATCATTGTCCGGTCAGCCAGCCTCCACCTCCACAGGGTCCAGGTGGAGTTCTTCCAACATGGCGTTGGTGTCTGGTGCTCTGTTAGCCATGTCTGTGAAAAGCATGATGCTACTCTGCCTTCCAGTATTCCCTCTGTTGCTGGGTTAGCACAGCTAGCTTGTCCATCTCATTGGAGATATATCCCACGTTCCCAATAACGATGGATGGAAGGACAGGTCCATGTCGTCACTTCTTAGCTCACATCTGAGGACCAGCATGTTGTCCTCACCTCCTTCTCCTCACCTTGTGGGAAGACATCAGGCCTTACACGGGTTAGCATTGACATGTTACAGGCTGCTAACAGCTGAGTTCACATGTAAACAATGCAGCCATGGTTACATGTAGGATCTCCAGACAAACAAGTAAAAATATCACTGAAGCTACAAAAAGTTTGGTGTCCATGACCAAAAAATAAACCATGCAAAGTAATGATCCACTCCAAATACAAAGATTATGAAAAAGAGATGAAAAAATTAAAAGAAACGGACAAAAAAGAGAGAGCTGTTACAAAAGAGCAGCCGTAAGCAACAGGTCAGCTCCTAGCAATGAATTACAGTTCTGGATTAATTTAATGTGAGATATGCACTTCACAAGGCGTCTTTCAGAAGCTCGTCAGACCTTCTCTGGGATACAGCTAAGTTAAGCCTGACCTTAAGCCTGCCCGGGACCAGGCTTGTTGCTCTGGCTAATTTACCATGGTTACCAAGCCACGCTAGCCCTAAGCCTCGTTTGTGGAACTGAATTCTCACTAAAGTTAGCGAGGCTAACCGAATTAAGCCAGGGTTTGAGCTAAGCCAGCTTTGTGGAATACCCCCCTGGTTCAATAAGGCAGTGATTCCCAACTAGGGGTGAGTGTACCCCTCGGGGCACGCAAACACATCACTGGGAAACATTTGATAATTTATTTCCAACTTGGAAGTACTGAGATAAGCGTGTCCATAAAATGGCACATGTGTGCTACAACTAGTTTCCCCAGGGAGACAATAACCTAGAGATGGGTATCTTTAACTCTGAAACTATATGGTACCAATGCCTGGCAATTGGTATCTGTACTCAATGGTATCAATTTTTGGTACTTGTGTATATTTATGTGGTATTGTTTGATAATAAAATCTCAACTTTTATCAATTTAACATATTTATTTCTCAGAAGATAAACTTGCAAAGCTGTGTTCATGTCCAGCATGGAAAATCACCAACTCTTCTACTCCCTCACAGTCACAGGGATGAAACATGGTGTTTGATTTTATGTGAATCAGTACTTGTTACTATGGACAGAATTTAGACAGTACCTAAAAAACGACCTAATTTGGTACCAATCCCTACCTGTAACACAGCCACACCAAAATACCAAAATCAAAACAGATTCTTGTCTGCAAATATGAAAGACAAGTGAGCTCAAGTGTCTCATTAAAGCTAAGATGACAGATAAAAAGAAAATTAACTGTCTTTAGTGAGTCTCAATGTTATTTAATGAAGTGTTTTTTTTCCTGATAATGAAAGTTTAAATGACTGATTAAAGTGGACTTATTCAGTGGACTTTTTCCCTTTGGTAAATCTAACAAGAGCTAGATGTAAAGGCAGGTTGATTATTTTTATTACTTTTTTTCAAGGCAACACATTATTTATTTTTATGTTTAAATTGAGTAAAAAGAAGAAAATACTGGGGAATTAAATTTTCAAATTAAGGAGATAAAAGGATTTTCGTTTTATAAGCAGATGTGTTGCATTCTACTTTTGAAGACTCATCAACACTCAGGAGCGAGCGGTACTCATGGCATGACAAAAAAGCTCAGGAGGTACACAGAACAAAAAAGGTTGGGAAACACTGCAATAAGGAATAGGAAGCTATATTTTTGCTATTATTTGTTGCTAGGCGCCGCTCTGTTGGTTGTTGCTGCCTGCTGCAGCAGCTCTGGATGTTCTACATGTTGCTATGGATGCATTGTTTACATGTGAAATCAGCTGTTAGCAGTCTGTAGCATGCCAATGCTAACTGGTGCAGGGCCTGATGATTCCCCGCAAGTTGAGGAGAAGGAGGGGAGGACGACGCGCTGGTACTCAAGTGTGTGCTGAGAAGTGGCTACATCGTCCTGTCCTTCCATCCATAGTTACTGGGAATGTAAGATTTATCTCCAGTAAGATGGATGAGCTAGCTGTGCTAACCCGGCACCAGAAGGCAAAGCAGAGACAAGATACAGGAGACAGAGACAGAACAGACTGCTGAAGAAGCTCAGTCCTGGACCCTGTGGAGGTGGAGACTGGCTGACTGGAGAATGGTGGACAAGCTGTCAGCTTCTATTTTATTATGGACCTTTTTGCACTTTCTATACACTTCTTTTACTTTTGTTTTCTTGATTCTTGAATTTCCCCTCTGGGATAAATAAAGTATTTTCTATTCTATTCTATTCTATTCTATTCTATTCTATTCTATTCTATTCTATTCTATTCTATTTTATTTTCTATTCTGTTTTAAATTGCTACTTCTTAGCTTCCCAATTGGGTCGACCAGGAGCGGGTTGATTTATTTTTAAGTCTCTAAGACAACTCCACGCCAGCTGACAGAGTTGAGTAGTGAGAAGAGAAAAAACACAGAAATCTGTGTTTTTCTCTGCTAAAAACAATTTCTTTAACTAATTTTGTAGTGATGGTGGACACAGGAGTCTGTCAGACAGAAAAAGGACAGAAGAGCAGAAGAAAGCTAAACGGGAGAGTGATACAGCCTGAGCTAAAGGCTAATTAGTTGTAACACAGGGGCTAAGCTGTTTGTGATAATGTCCATTCCAACCCACAGTCAGCAGTTATTCTGCAGTGGTCTGTTCAAACTTGAGAGTCTATCAATACAATTACAAGTGAGGTCACGTTAGCTCTGATTGGTAGATGACTGGCAGGACATAGCTAACCAGGATTTACTAATGTTACACATTGTGGTCATGTCTTAAAGCACCGGACTGCCAACTGCGTGGACTATAAATGGCTACTAAACTACTGACAGTGTTTGCTTGTTGTCATGTTAGCCAACAGATATGCCGGGGCACCGGGCTGCCGATGTCACAATATATAGCCGGCTGCTGCAACGTTTGCTTGATGTCACGTTTCAAACCATAGCACTACATAACTGTGCTGATAAGTCCCTCACCTCAGCACGTTGTATCCAGTAAAAAGTTGTCTTGATCGAAGAACATCTGATTTGATCTGATCTCCATTTAACTCCAAAACAAACACACACCTCGCAAAAAGTAATTTACAACAGTGTGTGGAGGCCACAATGTGGCAAGGGGAGTGCAATTTAAACAGATCCTCCTAATAGCATCTTTAACATCCTTGTAATGAAAGTTGTTCTTACACTCCTTCCATTCCTCATATATCAGACTTAGAGTTCCGTTGTTGTCATTTCACAAGTTACACAGCAGTGCATTTGGAAGGAAATTTCATTACACTAGTTTTCACGAGTGTTAACAGACAGTGTTTTCAACTGTAGCTGGTATCAATATATAAATATATACCAATTGAAATTTCCAATCAAACAAATTACCTAATGCTGTGAAAGGAAATGGTGTTTTAAATTTATTTCCAAGTGACAATTTTACTGTTTTCCCTCACTTCATAATCTGTTAAAAGGAGCGGTTACTCCAACTGTGCACTCAGTTATTTTCCCTAACTGCCGCCTCCTACATATAAAGAGGGTACTCTGCAGATATTATTCAGTACTTAAAGCATTGCTCTAATTCTCTGACATCCGAATATTTTAACAGAGGCCATCATATCAGCCATCTGAGACTATGCATTTAATTGCAAATCAGTCTACACATTTGTGGATATTTGCACAGACTTGTAAATGCTTCACACATTTGCAAATCTGTTTACACGCTTGTGAATTTACTTACACGTTCGTGGATTTGCACAGACAAAAGTTATTTTAATACTGATCTGTTTCCATATTTCTGTGTGTGTGTGTGTGTGTGTGTGTGTGTGTGTGTCTGCAGTTCTATTTTTTTTTGTCATAATGATCATATTAAGGCAAGTCCTCAAAGCAATTATATTTACTAAAGTCCTAAAAAACATGACAAACAAGAAGCAGAAAAACATTTTTTACCTTGTGTTTATTCCATGGTTAAACAAAAATGTTTGATACAGTCCATGGATTCAATGTGCATGCTTGAATGTGATTTGCTGTATTAGTACTCATCATAATTTTATAGCCACTCATTGGTGGAAAGTGCGGAGTGGGCGGGGCCCTTCTTTGTGGCACTTGCCGGGGGCGGTACTGTGAGATCCAACAGGAAAAGCTAAAAAAAAAAAAAAGGCGAGTACCACTTGTTAAACGATGGAAATACATGTCAAAGTCACCGTATGTTTAAAGGTATCATAAGCTGCGTTTCCACCAAGCAGTACGGGTCGGTTCAGTACGGTTTGGGACGGTTTGGGACAGTTAAGTCTCATCCTGTTTGCGTTTCCACAGCAAACTGTGCCCTCTCGTGGTGGGCGGCGTGTAAGCCGCATGCCGGAAGCCACAGCTGGTAAACAATAGCGCGACGCCGTAGCAGCTTACCCCGCGATTAAATCCAACAAAGAAGAAAACGCGACACAGTAAACAAAGAGCACGGATGGAAGACATGCAGCATTTCGTCCTCTCTGTGATTTTCATGAAACTCTCTGTTACAAAGTGCAATCAAGCTTCGTTTCAGAGAAGTCTGTGAGCCGCCAGGAGAAATGCTGTCGGGTGAGTGACGATTCTTTTGACCAATCAACTGTCTGCAGTGTGTTGCTCCACCTCCCGAGAGCGGATCGGTTCAGTCTGGCACCCATACGAAAGGGTCCCAAAAAACTGGGACGGCTCGTCTCGGTTTTTAGGGATCCGTCCCGGGATGAGTCTGTGGAAACGCCGCTAAAAGCGCACCATACCGAGACGAACCGACCCGGACTGCTTGGTGGAAACACGGCTATATTCTGGTGTAGCTGCCAGAACCGAAAAATGTGTTACGGTCGCAAAATGAAGTTTGTCCGGTTTGACAAGAGGCCAGCTGTCCAGAGAAAGATAGCTTCATTAGATGTTATGGAAACTGCTGCTAACTACAAGTTAGAGTATTTTGTTTTGAGATGTATTGATAAAATAAAAATGATATATATGAGAAATAAGATGGCACTGGGTTGGTGGATCATCCGTAACCGAGAGTTATCCAGAGGCGTCCTATGTTAGGAAGTAAAGTAATAATGCAACGTAAACACACCAACTCCAAGCCATCCTTTCTAGTTGGCTTTATTTTATGTACAAGAGTCTGTTACAGGATTATTAACCCTACATATAATCTGAAGGCAGATTCTGACTGGGTTTTGCCTTGACACTGCTACAGACTTCAATTAATACAGAAAATTAAGAATATCATGTTATAACTAACTGATTTTGGTTTGAATATGGCTGCTAAAGCCCTTATTTGAAAGAAGCACATACATTTGTGAGTAAATGATTGAGCAGAAGTTTCACAAAATAACCCATTAACTAAGAAAACTAAACAAAAGTTCTCTATTGCTTTTATAACACTTGATTTAACCCTTCACCAACAAATCTGGCCCTCTATAAAGTAAAAAAAATGATGTGCACTTTTGCTTTGATCATTAACATTATCAGGATACACTTCCAGCATTACCATTACTAAACAGGATGGAGTTATGTTGAGGTTAGTAATTGATCAGTTTTGAGTTTTTAAGAGTGAAGAAAGTCTAATTTAAAATATATATGGAAGCACAGGTAAGAGCTACCTGCATGGCGTTTCCGCCTGAAGTACCTCCGACAGTGCCGGCGGGGAAGCTGCGGGGTCATCAGCCGGGAGCCACCCTTCATTGATGCTTCGCTGCATTAATCCCGGAACATCTCTCGGTGGTGGAGCAACGGCAGGGACGTCTCCCTGCCGCCCCCTGCAGCTCCCCCTAGGACCCCTCTTTCCCCCATGACCTGTCCTTCCTTCTCAGCCACAGCCAGAAGCTGGCTCTTTCCGCCTCTTCTGCCAGGTCTCTGGATGCACTCTTCAGCTTTGGCCGAGTCACTCCAACCTTCCTGAGGAGGCGCTGGATGGATGTTCCAATGAAACCAATGCAGCCAACCTCCACAGGGTAGATCCTTGTTGACCACCCAGTTTCTCTGCAGTCGGCTACCAGCTTGGTGTATTTCTCCCTCTTCCTTTCATAAGCAGCCTCCATTCCTCCCTCCCAGGGGATGGTTAGCTCTGCCAGGATTGCTGACTTGCTTGCAGGGGACCACAGGATGACGTCTGGCCTCAGAGAGGTGGTGATTATCTCTAGTGGGAACTTGAGCTGCCGGTCAAGGTCCGCCCTTAGGTTCCAGACGCATCCAGGTGTTAGCAGTGGTGGCTTCTCCCTTTGGCTGACATTTTGAGCTTGTACACCTTGTCCAACAAAGTGTATCATAGACCGTGTCTTGGAAGGAGGATCTTTGGCTGCTTCCGATCTTCGTACCTCAAGGACTTCTGCGAGCTTCTGCAAGACCAGGTCGTGCCGCCAGCTATACCTACCCTGAGCCAGGGCTGCTTTGCAACTGGACAGGATGTGTTGTAGGCTTGGGTTTGGGGCATTGCAGAGCTGGCAGCTTACCTCTGAGCCGTACCACTGGCTCAAGTTGCTTGGGCTGGGGAAGGTGTCATACATGGCCTGTATGAGGAAGCTGATCCTTGCTTGAGGCATCTTCCACAAATCGGACCACTTGATGGTCCTGTTGACCACTCCTTCCCATGTTGTCCATCGCCCTTGCTGAGGCTGGCTGAGAGCCTTGATCTTATACTGCTCTTCTTCATGCCTGACCACCTCCTCAATCACCATTTCTTTCCTCTCCTTTCTGGAGGCCTTAGACCAAAACTTGGGAGCTGTTCCCCACCCCAATCCAGCTCTCCCTGCCTGTGTCCTGCCCACTACTTCACGATGCATGAGCCTGCTGATGGCTTGGTCAACAGCCTCTTTTGCCTTCCATTTGCGTCCTGTTGGCACTGGTGCCTTGGTGTTTCTCACGAACGGGTCAGTTGAGTCTCTAAGCTCTAGCACGCCTAGCCTCGCCTAGACTTCTGCTTGAAAATGACAGAATAACTGACTTTGTGTGGATAAACTTTTTCGCAGTACTTCCATAATGCTATGATCGGGTTCCCTATAACATATGTATTAAAGTGGTATGTTAAGATGAGCCTTTTTGTTTCCGTTTATATCACTTTGAGCCTCTACAAAAGCAAAACATCCCCACTCTGATCAAAATTGAACCCTCACTGTGTTGTTTATCAGTTAATGACCGTGTTCTCCTATTGTCTTTCACATGGCTGCAGTCAGGAAGAAACTGGTGATCGTTGGTGATGGAGCCTGTGGAAAAACCTGCCTCCTTATAGTGTTCAGCAAAGATCAGTTAGGTTTACGTGCCCACAGTGTTTGAAAACTATGTGGCAGATATTGAGGTGGATTGTAAACAGGTAAGCCTTTCATTTTAAGGGCATGATCAGTAATGTTGTGTTGAAATGTTTCTCACGTCCGATTGTTGTGGTGATTTGAAGATATCATTTGGTTGTCTTGTTTTCAAGTCCTCTTTGTTCTGAAAAGTTTCGTTTTCATTAGTTATACGAGGTTAAAAACGAGGCTTTACGTACCGTTTAACAATGATTGACAGCTGCCGTTCTCGTGTATTTTCTTCTGGGATCGTAAAATATGTCGGAAGGTAGAGTCAAGAAGTGATTAGACTCTTGAAAGAAAAAAAATTATTATTATTATTGTCACCCAGCTCCACTCAGATTCTCCCACAATCCCTCATCGTCTCTACTGCGCTGAATCTGGCTCCAAACTGTTACAACGGTGGCGCCTGAGATGGCGGTATTTTTGCTTCAAAACTGTACAATGATAAATGGCGGAGCCATGCTGTCCACTCTATATACAGTCTATGATTCACAGCAGGACTATCCAAAGAAAACCCAGCTCCAAGTCAAAATGTCAGGCCCTGAAAATCATGAATGGCTGTGGAGTTTTGTAGACTTTAGGTATCCGATGGATTCAGAGATTGTATAGACGTCAATGGAAAGTTTTATTGTCATCACCATCATGCAGATGTTCTTAGAATAAACAGTCTTGTTATTGTGTCTTTTGCTTTGTTTATAACATTTGAACATTTGTTCATGGTTTTCCTTTCTTTCTGACAGGAACCAGTGAAAATAGAGGATGCAAAAGAAATGGCACACAGGATCAACGCCTTTGGTTACCAGGAATGCTCAGCCAGGACGAAGGACGGAGTGAGGGAGGTTTTTGAGATGGCCACCAGGGCGGCACTACAAGCCAAGAGGCGAAGCAAGAAGGAATTCTGCTTTCTCCTTTAGAGGATCAGATCACTCAGGGACAACCGGGAAAGAGAGGGTGAGATGCCTCCTCTGTGTCTGCTCTGCAGGAACAGCTGAGGGGGGCATTCAGGGGATGTGGGGAGAATCAAACCAGGCCCAAAGGACAAAAGGAGGAGGGTTACATTCAGAAGTCAAAGGGACACAAAAGTCCAAGCTTATAGCTTTCGTAAGAATACTTAGAGCTCTGATTTTAAGGATGTGAATAAAAGAGGACATCCTTGAAAAAAGAGCAGGAGGGTGAGTGCTGTGCATGCTACTCTCACCAGAGAAAACAGCTCACAAGAGCCTTAACGCTGTGAGAGGAATTCTGAACAGGTCATGAAGCATGCCTGAAATGAACCATGATGCACCCACGCTTGATGTTGGCTTTAGTTTAAAACATTTGACAATTGGTGCAAGAGTGACTGAATCATTCGAGAGCTGATGAATTAGGGCACATGGAGGTGTTCAGTGAATTAAAACAGGTGACTTCCAGTGTACACACTTCACCCCTCCATTTGTGAGCTCCCACCTTATCATGGTGGAGGGGTTTGCGTGTCCCAATGATCCTAGAAGCTAAGTTGTCCGGGGCTTTATGCCCCTGGTAGGGTCTCCCATGGCAAACAGGTCCTAGGGGAGGGACCAGACAAAGAGTAGCTCACAAAGACCCCTAATGATGAAAGACAGAAATGGTTTTGCGTTTCCCTTGCCCGGACATGGGTCACCGGGGCCCCCTCCTGGAGCCAGGCCTGGGGGTGGGGCTCGATGGCGAGCGCCTTGTGGCCGGGCCTACTCCCATGGGGCCCGGCCGGGCACAGCCCGAAGAGGCAACGTGGGACCCCCTTCCCGTGGGCTCACCACCTGCAGGAGGGGCCATAGGGGTCGGGTGCGAAGTGAGTTGGGCGGCAGCCGAAGGCAGGGACCTTGGCGGACTGATCCTCGGCTGCAGAAGCTAGCTCTAGGGACGTGGAACGTCACCTCTCTGGCGGGGAAGGAGCCTGAGCTGGTGCGCGAGGCTGAGAAATTCGGGCTAGATAAAGTCGGTCTCACCTCGACACATAGCAAGGGCTCTGGAACCAGCCTTCTCGAGAGGGGTTGGACTCTCTTCCACTCTGGAGTTGCCGATGATGAGAGGCGGCGGGCAGGGGTGGCGATACTCATTGCCCCTTGGCTCGGTGCATGTACGTTGGAGTTTACCCCGGTAAACTAGAGGGTAGCCTCCCTCCGCCTTCGGGTGGGGGGGACGGATCCTGACTGTTGTTTGTGGCTATGGTCCAAATAGCAGTTCAGAGTATCCACCCTTTTTGGAGTCCTTGGAGGGAGTGCTTGAGAGTGCTCTGTCTGGGGATTCCCTTGTCCTACTGGGGGACTTCAACGCTCCCATCGGCAATGACAGTGAGACCTGGAGAGGTGTGATTGGGAGGAACGCCCCCCCGATCTGAACCCGAGTGGTGCTTTGTTGTTGGATTTCTGTGCTCGTCACAGATTGTCCATAAAAAACACCATGTTCAAGCATAAGGGTGTCCATATGTGCACCTGGCACCAGGACACCCTAGGCCGCAGTTCGATGATCGACTTTGTAGTCGTGTCATCGGACTTGCGGCCGCATGTCTTGGACACTCTGGTAAAGAGAGGGGCGGAGCTGTCAACTGATCACCACCTGGTGGTGAGTTGGCTCCGATGGTGGGGGAAGATGCCGGTCAGACCTGGTAGAACCAAACGTATCGTGAGGGTCTGCTGGGAACGTCTGGCAGAGTCTCCCGTCAGAGAGAGCTTTAACTCCCACCTCCGGGAGAGCTTCAACTGTGTTCTGGGGGAGGTAGGGGACATTGAGTCCGAATGGGCTTTGTTCCGTGCCTCCATTGTTGAGGTGGCCGATCGGAGCTGTGGCCGTAAGGTGGTTGGTGCTTGTCGGGGCGGCAACACCCGAACCCGCTGGTGGACACCAGTGGTGAGGGATGCCGTCCAGCTGAAGAAGGAGTCTTATCGCGCCTATTTGGCATGTGGGACTCCCGAGGCAGCAGACAGGTACCGACAGGCCAAGCGGAATGCAGCTTCGGCGGTCGCTGAGGCAAAAACCCGGACATGGGAGGAGTTCGGTGAGGCCATGGAAAACGACTTCCGGACGGCTTCGAAGAGGTTCTGGACCACCATCCGGCATCTCAGGAGGGGGAACCAGTGCACTGTAAACACTGTGCTCAGTGGGGACCGTGCGCTGCTGACCTCGACTTGGGATGTTGTGGATCGGTGGAAGGAATACTTCGAAGACCTCCTCAATCCCACCGGCACGTCTTCCTTGGAGGAAGCAGGGTCTGGGAATGATGGGGTGGGCTCTTCCATCTCTGGGGTTGAAGTCGCCGAGGTGGTTAAAAAGCTCCTGGGTGGTAGGGCCCCGGGGGTGGATGAGATCCGCTCAGAGTTCCTTAAGGCCCTGGATGTTGTGGGTCTGTCATGGTTGACACGCCTTTGCAACATCGCGTGGACATCGGGGGCAGTGCCTCTGGATTGGCAGACCGGGGTGGTGGTCCCTCTTTTTAAGAAGGGGGACCGGAGGGTGTGCTCCAACTACAGGGGGATCACACTCCTCAGCCTCTCTGGTAAGGTCTATTTGGGGGTACTGGAGAGGAGGGTCCGTAGGTTAGTTGAGCCTCGGATTCAGGAGGAGCAATGTGGTTTTCGTCCTTGCTGTGGAACTGTGGACCAGCTCTATACCCTCAGCAGGGTCCTCGAGGGTGCATGGGAGTTTGCCCAACCTGTCCCCATGTGTTTTGTGGACTTGGAGAAGGCATTCAACCGTGTCCCTCGGGGAGTCCTGTGGGGGGTTCTCCGGGAGTATGGGGTGTCGGGCTGCTTGTTACGAGCTGTCCGTTCCCTGTACGACCGGTGCCAGAGCTTGGTCCGCATCGCTGGCAGTAAGTCGGACTCGTTTCCAGTGAGGGTTGGACTCCACCAGGGCTGCCCTTTGTCACAGATTCTGTTCATAACTTTTATGGACAGAATTTCTAGGCGCAGCCAGGGTATCGAGGGGGTCCAGTTTGGTGACCTCAGGATTGGATCACTGCTTTTTGCAGATGATGTGGTCCTGTTGGCTTCATCAAGCCGTGACCTCCAACTCTCTCTGGATCGGTTCACAGCCCAGTGTGAAGCGGCTGGGATGAGAATCAGCACCTCCAAATCCGAGTCCATGGTCCTCAGCCGGAAAAGGGTGGAGTGCCCTCTTCAGGTCGGGGACGAGATCCTGCCCCAAGTGGAGGAGTTTAAGTATCTCGGGGTCTTGTTCGCGAGGGAAGGATGGAGCGAGAGATCGACAGGCAGATCGGTGCAGCGTCTGCAGTAATGCGGACTCTGCACAGGTCTGTCGTGGTGAAGAGGGAGCTGAGCCGGAAGGCAAAGCTCTCTGTTTACCGGTCGATCTTCGTTCCCACCCTCACCTATGGTCATGAGCTTTGGGTAGTGACCGAAAGAACAAGATCGCGGGTACAAGCGGCCGAAATGAGCTTCCTCCGTAGGGTGGCCGGGCTCTCCCTTAGAGATAGGGTGAGAAGCTCGGCTATCCAGGAGGAGCTCGGAGTAGAGCCGCTGCTCCTCTGCGTTGAGAGGAGCCAGATGAGGTGGCTTGGGCATCTGGTACGGATGCCTCCCGGACGCCTCCCTGGTGAGGTGTTCAGGGCACGTCCCACCGGGAGGAGACACGCTGGGGAGACTACGTCTCTCGGCTGGCCTGGGAACGCCTCGGGATCCCCCGGGAAGAGCTGGCCGAAGTGGCTAGGGAGAGGGAAGTCTGGGCTTCCCTGCTTAGGCTGCTGCCCCCGCGACCCGACCTCGGATAAGCGGAAGAAGATGGATGGATGGATGGACTTCCAGTGCGAGCATGCTGTGATACTGGCGGATACGTTTCTTTCTGAGACATGATTTTATGGTAGCTCTCCCTCCACGTCTTCACTCCACTCCACCCTTGGTGTTTCTCTTTGGTCTTCTGTTGTTTTCTATTTGAGCCTGATGTGATATTCTACTGCCTTACTCAGTATTATTTGCACACAAGTTAACAAATAGAGGTCAATTTGGTATTTACCCTCCAGAGATGAATGTGAGACTATGAAACTACAACTCTGAGTGAAATAAGGATTGGTTTAGAGGAGTGTCTTTTGTATGCAAGTGTATTCTCACCTTTTTTTTGTTGTTGCTAGGTGCTGCCCAAGTAGCTGCCTGTTGCAGCAGCTCTCTCTTCTTTGTCCGTTTCTTGTAATTTTTTTTGCCTCTTTTTCATAATCTTTGTATCTGGAGTAGATCATTACTTTGTATGGTTCATTGTTGGTCATGGACACCAAACTTTTTGTGGCTTCTGTGATATTTTTACTACTTTTCTCCTGTGTTTGTCTGAAGATCCTACATGTAACCATTGTTGCATTGTTTACATGTGAAATTAGCTGTTAGCAGCCTGTAGCATGTCAATGCTAACTAGTGTAGGGCTTGATGATTTCCCTCGAGCTGAGGAGGAGGAGGTGAGGACGACGTGCTGGTTCTCAGGTGTGAGCTGGGAGGTGACGACGTGGACCTGTCCTTCCATCCATCGTTGTTGGGAACGTGGGATCTGCTAGGCTAACCCAGCGGCAGAGGGGCTGCCGGAGGGCAGAGTGGCATCGTGCTGTTCAGGGACGTGGCTGATGGAGCTGACATCGGACGCCGGCGCCACATTGGAGGAGCTTCGCCTGCTGTGGGCAGACAGGATCCAGGAGACAGAGACTGAACAGACTGCTGGGGAGGCTCAGTCCTGGACCCTGTGGAGGTGGAGACTGGCTGGGCTGGAGAGTGGTGGACGGGCTGTCGTCATCTATTTTCTTGTGGAGCTTTTTGCACTCTCTATACACTTTCTTACTTTTGTTTTCTTAAATGCTGCTGTGACTCCTGAATTTCCCCTCTGGGATAAATAAAGTATTTTCAATTCAATTCAATTCACCGGTTATCTTTTTTATGTATCTAAAGGAAATAAACTGCAACTGTTCATGACCAAACTCTGCCCCCTTAGAGGTTTGTCTGAGCTTTTAAAGTCTGTTTCCTCCTCTAAACACTTTGAATTTTCAATGAGTAAGTTTAAAAACAGCACATTCAACAAACAACAGAGACTCAGCACACTCAGAGATAAAACAGCACGGATTTCTACAAGAGACAAGCGAGTTGTTCCTCCAGAACCAGGGCAACAGATGGATGCAGATGTAAACTAAATTAAAACAAAATTACAGTTTGAGATTTTTTTATTGCAGCTATTTAAGACAGAACTCCACAAAAAAAAAAATCCAGAAGAGGGCACAGACACAAAAAACTCTGAACAAAAGGAGAAAGCAGTGACTGGGCTGACTTCAGATTTACCACATTTTCATTTATTTATACGAGTATTGGTCTGTTTAGGAAGGAAAAGTCATTAAAAATCAGAATTTTGCAAATCTGTATTTTACCCCCAAAATTCTTGAGTTTTCAAACTTAGTTTTTCCGATGGGGTCAGTGTAAGCTGTGTGTTCTGTTGGAGCTCTACATAGAGACAAGTGAGAGCCAAATGTCCTTTATTGTTGTTTTTCATCTTAACTACGATTTTATTTAACTTTTTCATGAATTTGATTAAGAAAACAAAGTCATCATGCTCAGTGAGTAAGACCAGTGGCAACAGAGAGAAGGTGTTGGAGGAAATAATTCATCCCTCCACTTGTTTAGTGAACCAATATTTAAATATTGTCTCAATACAAGAAACAACGTACATTTCTCTCACCCATTTAGCAGGTTTCTCCCACTCTTTTCAAACAATTCAGGTGTTTTTATATCGTTCAATGTCATAAATGAAGACATTTTTCTGGACTTCTTAGGTGACTATGGCTCATGTTAAGTCTAAGGATACTAAGTTTACTGGAAATGAGACACAAACACTTGACTGGATGTTGGTCAGCACTCAGGTGCAGAAATGTTCTTTAACAGGAACAATAATGTCAGTGTTAAGGGTATCAAACTCCAAGGTGCTGCAGGAGCAACACAGCATCGACACCTCCTGAAGGCTCATTTCTGTCATGGCATAGGTGGAGTTATGAGGATGTATATGTCTGTCCCATTTTTTATGGCTCCGTTTGAAGTTACACCAGCTGAAAAATGATTTTATGGATGGAAGGACCCTATGGTTTAAATCCAGAACTCAGTTTGACCCCCCTGAACTGAGATCAGACTCCAGCTGTCAGATCCTGGTTGATGTTCAGTCTTATTAAAGCTGAGCAGACAGCTCACAAACTGGCTTTACATTTGTCTTAACAGTCAGTATGAAGTGTCTGAGCCTACTGACAGCTGTCCACATGTCCAGCTTCTCCTCACACAGTCTGATGGAGTCCAGCTACAAACTCCTGATAGTGAGGCTCTGAAAGAGAAATACATCATCAGCATGAGACAACAAGAAACACCATGAGGATTTTACACACACACACACACACACACACACACACACACACACACACACACACACACACACACACACACACACACACACACACACACACACACACACACACACACACACACACACTGAGTCCGGCTCAATGAAGGAGTGTCTGATGAGGAAGTCTAGGACCACCATGGCACAGTTTGGTTTGAAGTCATTAGAGGCCAGCAGCTCCTTCACCTGAGACCAAAGACCACCATGTAAACCCTCATCTGAGCCAGAAGCTAACGCCTCTAATGTCTGTAGGTTGATTTTGCTCTGCAGGGAGTCCCAGTTAGACAAACCTTGTCCAGGGGCAGCAGGTAGAACTCCTGCACCTCTCCATCCCCGACTCTGGGATTGAACTCTCGAGGAAGCTCCAAATCAAACACAAACTGACTTTCTGGAAACACCTCTCCCTCTTCCACGTACGTGTAGCTGGAAAACAAACCAAAAAATAGTTTTATTGACTTTTAGGAAACTTTTTTATCATGTTTTTCATCCAATATTCATCAAAGAAGACACACTGAGCTGTGAAATATAAAGGGCACATCCTGTTCATGAATTAGGGCTGATGGAAGTTTTAAGTCTCTTCATTTTTATTTATTTTTGTCTTTTGATTTACACTAAGAGTTCTGATTTTTTCTGCATAAAGCCTTGAAGATACAGGTCTTAGGTAAGAAGGATCTCACCTTACTGTAGACACAGGTTTAGCCCTCTCAGCAATGGCTGAAGGGATACACGCCTCCTCCTCACATTCTTTAATCAGAGTGTGTTTGATGCCGGCATCAGCAGCCAGACCACCGGCTGCCTTTAGACACAAAACACACAGCATGTTACATTTCTTGGACTCCTCATTAACCGACTCCTCCTGTAGCAAAGATGGAAAACTTGTCTTCACTCACCACGTGGTCAAGCATCCCTGGGTACGTCTGCTTCGTAGGAGAGCGTCGTGCAAGCCACATGCGCATCTCTCCGCTGTCACTGACTGTGTAACCGTTAACATGGACTCCATATCGCTTCACCCCGAACAGACCTGAGAGCAGACTCACTTTAAAACCACTCATGAAACAATAACACGATGATCACAAACCATTTATCTGAGCGTACTGACTCACTTGTAGCAGCTCTTTCCATCCACATCAGAGGAGGGTCAGAGTACATGGGCATCACACTGTACCTCTGGGACACACCTCACAGTTAATCATTATATCTAATTAAGCACTGAAATGCATTTGTATTACATGATTTGGAACCAGAATCTTGTTTTATTACCAAGTACAACTACACATGGAAAACATGTGTGCTTTGGTGTAAAATGGTTGAACACAAATACAGAGAGAAAGTAGAAAGCTGAACTGCAAGAAGACGGGTTCTAACAAGTGTTTGTCTCATTTTTAGACAAAAAGGATTAAGTCACACTTACCTGTAGTGTCCAGCTTAAGATGTAATGGGTCAAAATTAAAGACTTCAATGATTGAAATAAGTGAACTGCTGGCCACTGCAGCAAGTTTCTTGTCTGCATAATTTTTGATTTTTAATTTCCCGTTGGACTCTGTTTTGACTCTCTCCTTGTCTGTGCCTGTATACCCAGTGCCTTACTTTGTGTCACCATATTGTGAACACTACGTGGGTATGTATAGAATAGGATGCACTCACTGGCCACTTAATTAAGTACAGCTTGCTAGTACCGGGTTGGACCCCCTTTTGCCTTCAGACCTGCCTTAATCCTCTGTGGCATAGATTCAACAAGGTCCTGGAAACATTCCTCAGAGAGTTCGGTCCATGTTGACATGATAGCATCACAAAGTTGCTGCAGATTTTTCAGCTGCACATCCATGATTTAAAACTCCCGTTCCACCACATCTCAAAGGAGCTCTATTGGATTGAGATCTGGGGACTGTGGAGGACATTTGAGTACAGGGAACTCATTGTCATGTTGAAGAAAGCAGTCTGAGATGATTCCAGCTTTATGACATGGAGCGTTATCCTGCTGGAAGTAGCCATCAGAAGATGGGTACACTGTGCTCATAAAGGGATGGACATGGTCAGCAACAATACTCAGGTAGGCTGTGGACTTTAAACCATGCTCAGTTGGTACTAAGGGGCCCAAAGTGAGCCAAGAAAATATCCCCCACACCATCACACCAGCAGCAGCAGCCTGAACCGTTGATACAAGGCAGGATGGATCCATGCTTTCATGTTGTTGAGGCCAAATTCTGACTCTACCATCTGAATGTGGAGCAGAAATCCAGACTCATCAGACCAGGCAACGTTTCCCAATCTTCTATTGTCCAGTTTTGGTGTTGCTGTGTGAATTGTAGCCTCAGTTTCCTGTTCTTAGCTGACAGGAGGATCACCTGGTGTGGTCTTCTGCTGCTGTAGCCCATCTGCCTCAAGGTTGGACGTGTTGTGTGTTCAGAGATGCTCCTCTGCAGACCTCGGTTGTAACCAGTGGTTATTTGAGTGTTGCCTTTCTATCAGCTCCAACCATTTTACTCTGGCATCAACAAGACATTTTGATCCACAGAACTGCCACTCACTGGATATTTTATCTTTTTCGGACCGTTCTCTGTAAACCCTCTGTAGATGGTTGTGGGTTAAAATCCCAGTAGATCAGCAGCTTCTGAAATACTCAGACCAGCCCATCTGGCACCAACAACCATGCCACGTTCAAAGTCTCTTAAATCGCCTTTCTTCCCCATTCTGATGCTTGGTTTGAACTGCAGCAGATCTTCTTGACCATGTCTACATGCACTGAGTTGCTGCCATGTAATTGGCTGATAAGAAATTTGCATTAACAAGCAGTCGGACGTGTGCCTAATTAAATGGCCAGTAAATATAAGTATATATATATATATATATGTGTGTGTGTGTGTGTGTGTGTGTGTGTGTGTGTGTGTGTGTGTGTGTGTGTGTTCTGTGTACACTGCCTGTGTTGATTTGGAGTAAATGCAGGCAATGCACTGAAAGTCAGGTTCTCTATGCCAGCCAGAGAGACTTTTATTGTGAAGGGCACAGCACTGAAAAGCCTTGCCCACTAACAAAATGAAATGTGGTGTGGAATTTTCATTTTTTTGTGTGAAAACGAAAAAAAAAAATAAAAAATGACAGGCTTTTTTCTTTTTCTTTTTTTTTTTTTTTTTTGCACAAAACACAAAAACAAAAAAAGAGCTGTTTCCTGTTGTTGTTTATTATTATTATTATTATTATTATTATTATTATTATTATTATTATTATTTTATTTTATTTTTTTTACAAAACGAAAAATAGCTGGATTTCTTGTTTCTGCTTGTGTCTTTCATACCCAGGAAACAAACTGATAAATCCTACCTTGGTCCCTCATACCACTTAACATTTTTGCTGAGTCTCTATCTTTAAAACGAGTAATTTAGAAGGTGTAATGTAGGAGTACTTTGTCAAAGAGACTTTACATTATCAGATATTATCTGCAAAACACCTGTATTATCGACCAAGGTACATTTATACCCAGTGGGACCAATAAGTAATAGCATTACTCTGTACTTCAGATATGCTGCATGTTGGTCGTGCTGAAGCCAACAGAGATAGATGTTCTATTCTATTCTATTCTTTTCTATTCTATTCTATGTCAAAAAAGACTCGTTCTCACCTCATTCCTCCATCCTTTCAGAAAGACCAGGTTCTCTTCTTTTCTCAGAGTTTGCAGGACTTTATCCACAGCTTCAGATCTCTTCTCATAGGAGTCCAGGCTGCTGCACAGAGACACGGCGCCACCATGTGGGCGGTTGAACACCTCAGGGTACCGTGCTAACAGCGGAGCTACATGAGGAGGGATCCAGCCCACCTGTGTCCCTTCTATTTCAAACCTAAAGCAATTAGTCCGACAGGATCCTGCAGAGAGACAAAAAACGTTCAGATACTAAACATACAGCACAACATGGACTTCATGCTGAGCTCTATAGAGCTGCGTTTATAAACGCAGGTTTACCTGGAGAATAGAAGTTATTCATACGACGGAGGAGCTGGATCATTTTTTCTGACCACGCAGAATTTGCCATTTCACTCTACAGGATAAAAACAAGCCGCACAAGAAAGACTTCTGTAAATGTGAGAGAGGAGTAAGAAGCATATACTCTGCACATGGGTAAAAAAGCTGACCGATCACACCGAGGCTCTGAAGGTTTTTCACACCAACAGAAATAAAAACCAATAAAAACTACTGGAAGAAGAAGAAGAAAGCTTCATCTGTCCATCATGAAAGTTTCACTTTGTTTTTCTTTTCTGATCGTTTTTAAAAGAGTGGCAAAAATACAGAACATTTGTTGACAACTGTTTATGAGAGGCCGGCCGGGAAAGCGCATGCGCACTCTTCCCTCCTTTTTTTCTTTAACTTTATTATATCTGTAAAAACAAACCACGGATATTTCAGTTAATAACAATCAAAGATGGAGCATTTTTATACATCAATCGGGAAGATGCAGGAATAATACGAAAACAGACAACTTCTTTTCAATATAAGATTAATAAATTTATAAAACTAAGTAGAATAGGCAGTATTCACAGGCCAGAATGACAGTCTTCGATAACATCTCAGATGTAAGCTTCTGCTTAATGTATAGTGCTGGGCAACTGTGATCCGTGTACCTTCCATTCGTTCTATGTACAAATCAAAAATCAAATTTAGGGTAGATTTTTCACTTTCCATTTCTGGTAACCAGTATAAAACAGTTATTCGAAAAAACTTTGTGCTACCAATTGAAACAGCTTTATAAGGTTGGACCACCAGGTTGTTTGTTTGAGTCCAAACTTTTAGCATTAAAGTTGAACCTACTTAAAACCTTTTATTTAGTGCATCATGACTCAAATCATTTGAGTGAAATCACTTGCCTCAATTTTAAAACAGTGCAGTTATTGCCAAAAACTCCAGTTTCATTTAGATTGAATTAAAAATTATAAACGGCCCATTCATTATGTTTAATTAAACTCTGCTAACAAACAACTTCGTTTTTTTTTTTTTTGTTTTTTTTTTGTAGCTTTTCTTTACTTCCATCGTACCGCTCGGTATAGAGTTTATTACAGAGCTATATTCTTTAAATTTAATAGGGAATGTTTTTTTGTGATAAAATCTTTATAATTAAGTAACTGACCATTGCAGTTCAATAGATCTTTCAAGTAAATTATATTCTGATCATTTCAATTTTGTAAATTGAGCGATTTTTTTTCCTTTGGTGACATTATTCATTATCTATATTATTGATTTGTGTGGAGAAAAGTTATGTAAGTAACACATTTTCTATGCCAACATAGCTTGTTGATAAAATGCTGACATTTTAACTGGTAATCGTGTAATGTTGTAGTTACATGACAACAGCATTATACCGGAGGTTGCAGCAGGTTGAAAGCTTCGCTCTGACGACACTTCCGGCCCCTGCTGTTACGTTGTGAAAAAACAGGAGTGTGAACCTCTGGCTGCAGAGTTATTTTCGAATAATGATGTGAAAAACTTGAAGAAAAACTTTGAACGAAGCTAACTGGGACACGACAACTCAACGCCCGTAATCAAGAGCCGCTAACTGATCTGAAAACAGCCACAATGCGAGAAACAAGCCCAGACCTGGACTGTTTTCCTCCACCGAGCTGAGCTAACTTAGCTAGGAGCTAGCGGACTCAGTCAGTAAGCCTTGGCCGGGGAATATGTTCTGAAGACGGGCACGGTTCTGTAACCAAGCACGCTGGGTGCCCCGTTCAGACTCACAGCTGGGCTGCTGTCGTTGAAACTCAGAATGTGGCTGCAGCAGAGACTGAAGGGGTTGCCGGGGCTGCTATCCAGCAGCTGGGCTCGGAGGCTCCTCATCGGGCTGCTCCTCTTCCTCATCTTCTACTGGTACCTGGGGGCGGAGCGCAGGTGGAGGTTCTTCAGCGGCACGGCCATGCCCGGCGGGGCAGCAGGACAGTGCCTGTTGGCAGAGATCCACAGGTGGAGCTCCCTGGTGGAGCGAGGAGAGGGGATCTACAGCACACCTCAGGAACAACTGGACACACCTTTTGTGTCAGGTAACGGCCATATTATGATTGACATTGACTCCAATAAACTGTGGGTAGCTTCGTCCTCACAGCCCGGGTCAGCTCCGGTGCATCAGACAGATTTCTCCCCGAGAGTTGGCGTTCACCTGGAGGGGAAGCGGGCTGAAACACAGGCCACCATGCTGTGGTTCAGGAAGGGAGCCGTGCTGGTGGTCCGCTGTGCCTCTCCTGCTGCCCTGCAGTCCCCCAGGGACTGTGTCACCATCAGAGAGGAGTTCATCGCACACAGGAGCAGACCCAATATCTTCCTGCAGCGAATCCACATCAACAACCCCTCCGACAGGCCCGTCTCCCTGGACATCTCCTCCGACAGGCCCTCCTTTGGGAGCAAGTTCTCCTCCAGCGTGGAGAAGCTGGAGGATAAAGACATCGTGCTGTCTTCAGGCAGAGTTCCTGTAGAAAACAACCGCATGGTGCTGGTGGTGGTGGTCTCTAAAAAGATGAGCAGCAGGATCCAGGTATTGGCAAAGTCTGAGTACACAGACAGTATCCTGTCAGTGGTGTGGACCTCAGACCCCATCGAGTCCTCCAAGCTGGAGGAGACCTTTAGTATGCTCAGAGAAGGAGCCAAGAAGGAGCTTGGGGAGATGCTGAGGGCCAGCGTGGATGAGCTGGTCCTGGACCATCAGCAGGCCTGGATGGACCTCTTCATTTCAGGTGAGCTGATCCTGCAGCAGCACCTGGTTCTAGTCTTTCAACAGACACACTGACAGAGAGGGACAGGTGTTTTTTATTGATCCCAAACTGATCAATCATGCTGTATCACACTTTAGATAAAGCCCATTATCACAGTAACTCCAGGATTAAGTGATTCTGTCACAGCTGATGAGCTGAATACATCTGATTCACTTAAGAGTGGTTATAGGAGTGGCCAGAATACAAAGGTCAAAGTCAAAATGAGTTTTATTGATATAATGAAAACCCTCACATCTAAGTATAGGAGGTGAATCATAATATAGTAAAATACAGGAGAACAAACACCCTAAGGTTTAGTGGAAAGCTTCATCACTGAATTTATGGAATATCCTTCTCAGATCCTCTGTCAGCAGCTTTAAAAATCACTCATCCTGTTCATTCATTGGTGTTTGCTGAAGCGTCTGCACTGCCAGTGTTCTTAGAGCCAGTTTCAGGATCAAATTAAACATTTGTCATCTGTAAAACACCTTTAAAAAACAAACAAAGGTCACAGGGTGCTGTTTCTGTCTGTCTGACAGATTATGACGGGGCTACTCGTGGTTCTTTTTCCATCCTTTGCGGCTTCAGAAAAAACAGGAAATGTCATAAAAGATTGTGGGGGTTTCGATGTGTTTAAATGTGTGTTTTCTCGCAGATCTCAGTCATCCTGTTTGCTGAGATTGTTTACCCTCACAGATTGTGAAAAGAAGAGATTCATGAAGGCTGACTCTGTTCTCCTTTTTATTGTTTCCTTCAAACTTTGAACCAGCTGAGTCAGCGCAGCATGCTGTGCTTAAATAGTTGGTATGCAGGGTAAAATGTGTTGATAGAGTAAATCTTCATATCTCGTCTGGAGCCATTTGATGTTTTATGCAGCATATGTCTGATGAAGACCGTCTGGTTATAACATGTTCCCTTATCTGTGGTTTCTCTGAGCCTCAGTCTCACCGGATGTTTGACTCACAAAGCTCTTGTTGTACAAGTTCAGCAAGTTCACTCACCACACTTGCTGACTGGGAATCCTACTCCACACTGGGCCTTTTCACTGACATGGTCCCAGCTGAAAAGAGTTATATGCTGTTTAATATATGCAGAGTTCACCGATCGGCCACTCCTGGTTTAGGAACAGGAAGCATAGCAGAACAGCTGAATTACAGGGTGTCCGCAGGGTCTTAAAAAGTATTAAAAGTTGATAAATCAGTTGTGGGAAAATCAAGGCCCTTAAAAAGTATTAAAAAGCCTTGATCGTGATGTTGTGAGGTATTACATTTTATTGGTATTCAAGCTTTTTCTCCTTGGGACAGTTACAAACTAACCTGACACGCCAGACAGACAGATCCATATATCCTCCACAGAAACAGTCCATCTGATTGGCAAATGTTTTCAGGGTCTGAACCTTCAAAAATAACCACACCTAGTGATTGGACAATCATTCTGCTCGTCACACTCATCACAGACCAGCGTGAGGATCTAGAAAAAGCTTTAGCATCTCAAAATATTTCTCTCTAGATCATAAGAGTTTCTCGAGCCTCCTGGGAAAATTTCTCTGACTTTTGATGACCTGGGATCTTGGAATCTTACCATTTAGAAAAAGCTTCTCCTGATCTCATTTGTTTTGGAACAATTTTTGTTTTGTTCAAATCACCTTTTTACTGGATACAACGCGAAGAGATTAGTTACTTATTAATACAGTTATGTAGCGCTGTTGTTTGAAACCTGACAACAAGCAAAGTTGTGATTTTGTGAGGCACGGACTATATGTAGCACGAGCAGCCCAACATACCCGTAGGCTAATGTGACAACAAACTCTGTTCATACAGTAGTTTAGTAGCTGTCCGTATGTAGCGCTGATAGAAAGCAAATAACACAATCATAAGCACATGTCCTAAATTTTGATAATGATGAAATAAAATTCTTGTTTTTTTTCTGCAAGTTGGCCTTATATAACTGCTGTAACTCTTTGTGGGAATGTCAATTAACTTGCCTTCAGTTTCATTTATTCTTTCAATCTTTATTCCTCCTCAGCTTACCTAATTTATGTTAAAATGCAAACTACAACTGTCAAAGATCTGTTGCTAACAACAGCTTAAAGTCACGATAAGATCTTAATACTTTTTGAACGGTTTTTTAAAAAGTCTTAAAAAGGTTTTGAATTTAACCTCAGGATTTCAGCATATACCCTGAATTTAAATTGTCCCATCATGCAAGGCATCAGTTTTTCCTGAGCTATATTTCTGCTTCATTCCTCCTTCAGGTGTTGAAATGAGAAAGATCACAGACTTCCACACCCCGTTAAGCCGCACAGTGAACACCACCCTCTATTACATCCTGTCCTCCACCACGGCTCCTCTGCTGGATCGACGGCTAAGCAGTGACGAGCGCGCTCGCCTCGAGTCCAGCCTTAACTACGCCGACCACTGCTTCAGCGGCCACGCCACCATGCATGCAGAGAACCTCTGGCCTGAGCGGGTGAGCAGCACAGCTCAGATCCTGCAGCTGGTCACGCTGTGGACTCTGACCCTGCAGAAGAGAGGCTGCAAGGTGCTTGTGGCAGCAGGAGCTCATGGAACTATGCAGGGCATGGTACTCAGCTTTGGAGGCCTTCAGTTCACAGAGAACCACCTTCAGTTCCAGGCTGACCCTGACGTGCTGCACAACAGCTATGCCCTGAGGGGGATTCACTACAACCAGGACCTGATCAACCTGGCGGTGCTGCTGGACGTGGAGGGGAAGCCGTTCCTGCACGTGTCGGTGAAGCCTCAGGAGACTCCGGTGAAGCTGTATGCCTGCGAGGCCGGCTGCCTCAATGAGCCTGTGGAGCTGACATCAGAGATCAAAGGTCACACCTTCCCCGTGATGGTGACTCAGCCAATCACACCACTGCTTTACATCTCCACAGACCTGCGCCACCTGCAGGACCTCCGCCACACCCTGCACCTTAAGGCCATCCTGGCTCACGAGGAGCACATGGCCAATAGGTACCCGGGCCTGCCCTTCCTCTTCTGGTTCAGCGTGGCCTCACTCATCACCCTCTTCCACCTTTTCCTCTTCAAGCTTATTTACAATGAGTACTGTGGCCCAGGGGCCAAGCCCCTCTTCAGGAGCAAGGTATAAAACCAGCATTATAAAACTGGGAGCAGAACAAACTGGTGTGTTTTTAAGTGTGTGCTGGGTCTCTCTCCTTGCGCTCTCTGTGGGTTGGTTTCTTACTTTGGCTTTCACTTTCTCTGTGAGTGAACTGTTCCCATCTCACCTGGTTCAGTGTTGGGAGTGGCTGTGCACATGAGAGGACTCCACAGGTTTGGTTCAGCACCGAAGGAGCTAAAAAAAGATTTTCCTGCAGCTGTTTACCCTGAGAGGCTGAGAGCGATAAGAGGTCTGATTACGCTTTCATGCTCCAGTCCAGTTTCTGCCTTACTTTAAAGACAAAATACGTCAAGTTACTTTAAACCATCTGGTCCCACCACCCAATCAGCCATTTTTTAATGTGGTGCATCCGTGGATCACAATGGAAGAGAAATAAGCACAAAAGTTCAAATTTAGATTTGAATCTGTCTTTGTAGCTTCTTTAAAGCCTCACTGTTCTAACTTCATGATCTTATAACCCCACCATGATTCTACTTTTACAACAGATCACATTTTACATCTAGAGGGATTCATTCATTTTACTCCAGGTGTCAGACTGACTTTACAGCCTGTCTTTATAAACTTTCAAAGTCAGCATCATAGCTGCTTTAAATTTGTCAAAGTGATTGTTTGGTTGTTTTTGAAGGTGCCCTCTGCAGTTTTTCTGACATCCCCGCTGATGCTTCCTCACAAGCCAACTTTAAAGGATAAGTTCAGTTAATACAGCTTTTACATTGTTTACAGCATTAAGTAGAACAAAATACTCACCCAGAAGGCTTTCCTGATCCAAGCAGTGCTTCAGGAGATATTTAGATCCAAAATCGTGCAGCGGACGTCCGTATTATGGGATCCATCGGGGCAGAGACAGCGCCGCTCCTAAAACTGAATTAATCGTCCAAAAATTCACGTTTTTCACCAATATTCCATCATGGTCTGCTCTGGGTTAGTTCTCTGCTGCAGTTTGTGTCACTCCAGACAGCGCTGTGTGGCTGTAATGACCTCTGACCTGACAAAGACTGTGTTTACGCTTGCCCCTCAAAGAAAGGGGGAAGTGCAGTTAGCGCTCCAGAGAGTACTGCGCACGCGCGGAGGGGCAAACGTAAACACAGTCTTCGTCAGTTCAGAGACACACAGACACACAGCGCTGTCTGGAGTGACACAGACTGCAGCAGAGGACTAACTTGGAGCGGACCATGATGGAATATTGGTGAAAAACATGAGTTTTTGGACGATTAATGCAGTTTTAGGAGTGGCGCTGTCTATGCCCCAATGGATCCCATTATACGGACGTCCGCTGCACGATTTTGGATCTAAATATCTCCCGAAGCACTGCTTGGATCAGGAAAACCTTCTGGGTGAGTATTTTGTTCTACTTCATGCTATAAACAATGTAAAAGCTGTATTAACTGAACTTATCCTTTAAGCAGTGATGCAGAAACAAGTGGACAAAGCAGAGCTGTAAAAAAACATCTTTATATCAAATTAAGTTCAACCAATCTTTGGGTTTAGGCTGACAAAAAACATTCACATACCTGCAACCTAAAAGGTCATTTTAGTTTATCAGTGTCGCTGCAGACACAATGACGTACCTGTGAATGAGACTTTGAGCTAGAACAGATAAACACAGTCATTTGGAGACATCTCTTTGGGAATGTGACTTTGAATAAATAAAAAAACAGGAGCATAAGTTTATAAGTCTTTAATGCTATATAATAGCTTGATGTTGTATATCAATCACTTTCAGACATTGCCGTGTTGTCCAGAAAAAAAACTCACTTCACAAACCTTTAATCAGATCAGATCAGCAGAGCTGATCACAACAGGACCTGAACATTTGCACCTTCAGTTCAGTTGTTCATCCTGAATCTGGATCCAACACAGCATTCAGACGAGCTGTGAGCAAACCTTAGAGTTAGAAACAAGCAAACACAACATGTTGAAGCTGTGCACAAAGTTTTCCTGAACAGCTGTCAGAAATCCTCCAGATATTCTCACTTTAAGTTTGTTCCTCATGAATTCTCCAGGTTTCTGTAAACTGTGAAGAAGGATGAAAATGACTGGTGGATCATCTCAAAGCTGAATTATCCCTTCCATTGATAGGACCTTCAATTATTCAGTGAAGTTTTAGGTGCTGTGGAGGCTTCAGTGTCTGTCTTTGAGAAGGCTTTCAGGAGGAGGCTGTGGCCTGTTGGACTGTGGGGGCGCTGCAGGTCAAACCTTTGTCTTGGCTTGGACTCTGTGCTCACTTTTTATCTGCTCCCTCCTTTTCCTTCCTGCGTTTTGATGATGTTTTTTTTTATGAAATCACTCTATTAAATTAACAAATCTCTGGGTTGGCTTTGGCTCTTTACTCTCAGCATGCCTGTGTGTGTGTGTCTCTCTCCTGGGGGTGGGTGGGTGATGTAAGGGGGGGCCTTGTTTCTCAGCTGTTCTAACACTCTGACTCTGACTCCACCAGGTCGCTGCAAAACGTGAAGACTGCGACATCAAGATCGCTGCTTGAGCTCTGTGCACACAACCCACATGTGGTTCTGCTTCAGCTTTAGCTTTGGCTAAAGTCACTCATGCTGTACATGTGGGAGTTTCTGGTGCTGAGTGACACAAATCCACTGCTGTGAACAGATTTGGAGGCATGGAGGTCAGAGAAGGCGTCCACTCCACATTAAACCACAGAGGGCGCTCACTCATAACTTTTGTTGAAGTGTAGATGTTTAGATTTGTTGATGCCTCTGCTATGATGAGTGCTGCAGCTTCAGACAGTTTTAAGTTTGCCAGTTCTTAAATCACAAAACATGAAGTTTGATCACATGCAGGATAAAAAAAAGCAGCTTTTCAGGGGTTAAAACGTTTTTTTCACTTTTTTTGTGTGAAGGAACTCTCAGCATGGTTGATTTTGGTGCCCTCTTGGGGACAAAGTGGTCCTGCACACTGATTTTGTCCTGTACATTTGTTTTTAGAAGTTTTTTTTAAGCCTTAATTGGATGACAGTCAGGCAGGAAAAGAAGGAATCAAGAAGGAAAACATTGAACTTCTGTAATGAAAGCTGTCCTCCTCAGGAGGTGCTAGTGGACGCGGTTTGGCCAGCCACACCTTATTTTATTGAGAGTAAAGCAGAGTTGACTTAAAAAGCCTTTGCAAACCTTTCCTTTGGAACATGTAGAAAGAAAAAGAGGACTACTTTGGGGACATGCATTAAGCCACTCACCTGACTCCTACCCCACCACAGCATTCTAGGATCAGAGAAATGGACACGAGGCAGTCATCATGTTGCTGATTGTCCTGTTTGCTTTTGCTGGTCATAAAAGGCACATCATTTAATTCTGTTTCATAAACAACTACGATAATCCCCTCACAGGAGCTTTAAAGGTTTTATAAAAAGGTTTGTGATCCTGTGAAGATTTCTTAAAGCTTGACATGAAACAGACTGAAATTAGCCCAGGTTCCCCTTAATGACCCACAAAAGCAACATGGACTGTCAGCAAATGATTTTAAGTTCTTGTTCTGAATTTGTAATGCCTTAGAGTTGCTGTGATGGGGTCAGTGCCAGAGGGCACGTCACCGCCTGGTAAAGATAAACCTTTCTATACTTTTCCAAAGGATATGTTAATGGTAAGTGAAACATATGACAGCCAAAAGAAAAAAAGTTCAGGGAACTTTTGTTTGAAAACACTACAAAATAAGATCAGCCAACATGTAGGAGGTTCCACTTTGATTAAAGGGGGCAACAAAATCCATACAACCAGAGGGTTCCTCACAGGAGCTTTAAGGATGCATGATCATTTCTAAATATTGGGCTATAGTTTTAAGTTCTACAAGAGTAGAAGTTCATCATTTACACATCAAAAAATTACAGAAATATTTTGGCGGGGCTTAGGTCTATTTTTGTTTGATTTTGATATTCAGATAATTCTTTTGGACGGGAAATAAAAGGTTTGTTTTTAGATTTTCTGTGTCAGGTGTAATCAGTCACATGATACAAAGACTTTGTGCTGCTAAAAGAACAAATAGGAGGTTTTCTGACTCTTTGAAGCTGATGCACAAGAGAGCAAGGGAAATATTTGCATTTCTAGAGGAGTGATGAGTCAGTCCTTAAAAGTTTCCTCTGACTCTGAGTGGATCAAATCCTCCATGCTTCCTCTCTGTCTCGTTTCCTTCCCTCCACACAAAAGGCAGTCTGTTTTGGGATGTTTCTGTGATTAATCAGGAGGCTTATCAGTGGAAGACTGACGTGTTTAAGGTGATACCTCTTCTTTTGAGTCGTTATATGCGATGCACAAAATTACGGGAAGTTTATTTTTCAAAGAGGGACCAGGTTCTGGAGGGCACTGAGGGCACTGTGTGACCTCTGTGAAGGGGTCTTTCTGCTCAAAATGCTGTTTGCTTTCTCTCTTAGATACACTGTTTCTGATCATCTTCATTTAGCACCACAGCTCTCAGAGATAAACTCTGAGGGGATCTTGAGGTGGTGGGGGGGTTTGATGACTGGAAACAGAGGTGTATGTGTGTGTTTACTGGTCTTCCTCTGTGTGGGCTTTATCTGATCTTTTTGCTGTGAACTGCCAAGTGTCTTAATGAAGAAAGACATTAATTTATTGTGTTTGTTGTTCTATCTTGAATGGTTTGTGATTGAGCTGATCTTTAAGGGGGGAAATAAATCACTGAATTATTAAAACACGAGTCAAAACGTTTGATTTTTGGGTCAAGAGGAAGGTGTTTTTCTTTTTTATGTTTTTGCATTCCCAAACAGCATCATGAATTGACCGAAAGGACAGTAGGTGGGAGTAAGATGCTGCTCCTTCATACCCAAACGAGCCAGTCGAGCTGTTCAGGAAATCATTATAACGCCTCCCTGAAGATGTTTTCTACTCTAATCTGACCTGGACAGTGTAACTCCTCCTGTCTGGGAAACAAGACACAAGGGGAAACCTCCTTTACCCCCACCGTGTCTCCACTTCCACTCCAGTATTGAAAAACACACACACAAAAATGACTAACACTCACAGGTATCCTCCAATGGTTTTATTTGAAAAGGAGAAATACAGTGACGTCTCATCAGAAGAGGACTGTATCAACTAAAGCAGGTCATAACTCATGACAGCACAGTCTGGAGAACGTAACATGAAACACAGCATCTGCAGAGAGATGGATGGCTCAGTCTGTACGCTGATAGAGGAAATGCTGCCATTTCTTTTTAAAAATAGAAAAATATACTTTAGATACAACAGTTTTAAAAACCCTCCTTAGCGTGGCTCAGAGGAGAAACAGGGTCTATAAATTCAAAGGTTCAGCACTCTGGAAGAAGAAAATTAGCCTCTGAGTGGCTGAGTTTTAGTTCTGTGTCAGCATGTGGATGAAGGCACTCAGGACGGACTTCAGACTGTTAGAGGGGAACTAAACAGAGCTGCACCAGCAAAGAGAGTGATTTATAAATGAAGACGTTCTACCCTCTGTTCCCTCTCTACATTATGAGGTAGAACTCAGCTCTGACCTGGGACGACACTGTTCCTCTGATGTGAGCTTCAGGAGTTAGTTTCTCTCTGTTGATAACCTGTGAAGAATATGACTCAGTGCTGCTACACAATAAACAAGAAGAAATCAATATCTGCGTGTGATGCTCCTCACAGCCAGAGAATGCTGGCTGTGAGCTGTCTTTGATTTCACTCTGACCCTCAAGACGTGACAACGAGCATGGTGTGTGATGAGGAAAGAGTGATAATGGAATTTCCACAGAAAAGAAGGTGCTGGGATTTATTGTTAGTGTGGTTGTTGTCCACAGGAAACTGAGGGAAACACTAAGGTCCATTTAAGAGTGTGCCACGTTCTTTACTTTGATGTCAGAAAGCCACTTAGTTTTGGCGCTGTACTCAGACTTGACTTGAACATTTTCTTCTGCATGTTCTGCTGTTCAAGTCTGCAGCATAAATACATCTAAGCTAACATCTGAGAGATCCTGACAGTGACATGACGTTTAGACCTTTATGAAGCAGAGACCAGAGAGGAAAAGGTAACTCAGGCTGAACTGTGCGCTACAGGCACAGGAACATGTGCGAATGGCACAAAAAGCAACAGGCTTTCTGACGTTTACGTTTTTTTTTTTTAAAGTAGCCTGAGACATGGCAGAGCTGACTCTGTCTGCAGAGGCCTCACTTCTGTCAGCCTGTTTCTCAAAGGGCTGAGCTGATTGGGATCTCCTGTAATTAACTCACTTTTACAAGCTCCTCAAACAACCTGACAGACCTCACAGATAGATTCTTTAATGCCTAAAGCTGTGAGTGCAGTGCTTTGACTCGGACGCTGGGATAAAGTGATGATAATGCAGAATGCGCCATTAAAGGATCTCTGTACGTTCCTCTCTTCTTTTTTGTCCCTTGGTTTGACAGCACTCAGAGTCTGACTTGCCTGTTGGTTCAAACTATCAGAAATCTGCTCTGTTCACTAATAACACTCAAGTAGTCTCCTCTTTGTACCCAGTCTTTCTCTGAGTCATCCAAAAATACAAGCTGTCATCCAGCTCCTTCTTCCTGTTTGAACTGTGTCCATGAGAGCAGGCCAGGACACAATAAGTAGCACTAGATCTGGATCAGGATTTAAAGGATCAGTTCGGTTTATACAGCTTTTACATTGTTTATAGAATGAAGTAGAACAAAATACTCACCCAGAAGGCTTTCCTGATCCAAGCAGTGCTACGGGAGATATTTAGATCCAAAATCGTGCAGCGGACGTCCGTATAATGGGATCCATCAGGGCACAGACAGCGTCGCTCCTAAAACTGCATTAATCGTCCAAAAACTCGTGTTTTCACCAATATTCCATCATGGGTTAGTCCTCTGCTGCAGTCTGTGTCCCTCCAGACAGCACTGTGTGGCTGTACTGACCTCTGAACTGACAAAGACTTTGTTGCCCCTCCGCGTGTGCGCAGTACTCTCTGGAGAGCCGACTCCTTTCTTTGAGGGGCAAACGTAAACACAGTCTTTGTCAGTTCAGAGGTCAGAACAGCCACACAGCGCTGTCTGGAGTGACACAGACTGCAGCAGAGGACTAACCCATGATGGAATATTGGTGAAAAACATGAGTTTTTGGACGATTAATGCAGTTTTAGGAGCGGCGCTGTCTATGCCCCGATGGATCCCATTATACGGACGTCCGCTGCACGATTTTGGATCTAAATATCTCCTGAAGCACTGCTTGGATCAGGAAAGCCTTCTGGGTGAGTATTTTGTTCTACTTCATTCTATAAACAATGTAAAAGCTGTATAAACCAAACTTATCCTTTAAAGTACATCTGACACCAGAAATAGGTGCGTGCGTGCGTGTGTGAATTACAGAACAAATGAAACACTAACTCCAAACTTTTAGTAACAGATAATTAAAGGGACATGTTGTCAATAAAAAAAAACAGCCCACCTAACTTGTCTTGGGTGAGCTTTCTTGAAGCAGTCCGACAGTGAAGTAAAAAAAAGTCTCTGTTGAGTCCTCCAGTCCAGAAAAGGATCCCAGACTGAAACTTGGAGTCATCTCAAAGGTAGTTTGGGACCCTGAGTGCATTGTGTTTGTCCAGTGACTGTGTGAAGACGTGTGTGGGGGAGGGAAAATGGGGGCTACGAGTCTTTGAGCTGGCTAATCTGGGCGTAGATCTTGAGTGCAGGGCCCAGTTTGATGTTCATGGTTCCCATTAAATGATCCTCCTTCAGCAGCATCAGAGCCTGACCGTCGATCTCCTGAGAGCGGAACTCCTCAGCGATATCCAGACAACCTGAGGAACAACACTTGCCGTCAGTTCACATATGAGATACTCCGACTATCAGACCCCAAGACCCCAAATGCACCAACCTGGCAGAGAGGAGATGAACTCATAGACATCTTCGATGTTCCACTGGCAGGGGTCACTGGGAAGGAAACTGTGAGGCAACAGAGGTAGATCACAGCCTCGGACAGCAGGAATTCTCTGGGAGGGCGACAGGGGGGACAGAGGTCTTTTGTAGCCCAACAGGTCTGAACACTGGCTGGATTCCCCCTGAGCAGGATGCACCAAGTGACCCGGGGACAGAGCAGCAGCAGGAGCAGGAGGTTTCTGCACTGAGGGGATGATCTGAAAGGGAACCAGACTCTATCCTTCACCACAGCCAAAGACTTCTTGTCTAAACTCAGAGTCTGAGTCTCACCTTCTTCTTCCTTGAGTCTAAGCTGCAGTTTTTCATGTTTCCGTTCAGCATTCCTCTCGGTTTCTTCATGTTCTGCAGTGAGGCTTTACGGTTTGGGAACAGACCCATCCTCTTTGTGCACCCAACATTGTAGCTGCACAGACAGAGAGCATTACAGAGTCAAACTGCTTGACAGGGAAAGTTGTTTCTATCAGTTAAATTTACAAATGGCAGGGGTGACTTTTTTCCCCAAACCTCATCTGCAAGTGTCACCCTGAGGTCTGACAAGTTCAGTCATTGAGCCTAATCTCTTGACCTAGGTCATGTTTGTAGTCTCAGTAGAAATAACCAATCAGGTGTCAGCAGGAAAAACAGTCTGTTTGAAGATTAAAAGCAGGAGAAACACAATAGAGCAGTGTTACCCAACCCTGGTCCTGGGGACCCCCTGCCCTGCATGTTTTTTATGTTCCTGACTCCAGCACACCTGATTCAAATGAATGGCTCGTCATCAAGCTCTGCTGGAGCCTGATAACGAGCCATTCATTTGAATCAGGTGTGCTGGAGTGGGGTAACATCTAAAACACGCAGGGCAGGGGGGCCACAGGACCAGGGCTGGGTAACACTGCAATAGCGCATAGTCCAGGATGAGAGCACTTCTAAAACCTCTATGATCTCCAGAGGCAGTTGGGGGCTAAAGACTTGATAAAGACTTTGAAGTGGAGAGACTACCATGCTCTCAGACTGACCGTTTGGCACACACAGTGGAGCAGAACCTCTTGGACCTTTTGAAGACGGAAGCAAAATCAACTCTGCCGCACAGCTCGCAGGTCAACATGGGCTCCTGCTGGGCCTTTAACTCTGGGGGGGGCACAGTCAACACAAACAGCTGGTGACAGACAGCAGAAATGCCACAGCTAATAATGAAAACACAGTGTAAGGCTACTGACATGTAACCCGTTCACATGTATTCACCTTCACTTTCATCATGAGCTCACTAATGGCAATGACTAAAAACACAGCAAAGCATGGTCACATCACATGGGGTTTGGATCTCCCCCAGGCCTCTGTTTACTGCAAAAAAGCACTAATCAAATCATCAGACAGAGAATTTTGTCTCCTGTGGGTCCTCGTGCAGGACCTGGACAGTTGTGAAAGGTGTAAAAGCATGCACGCTTTAAATCAATAAGCCATCCTCTGCTTCTGTTTAGTAAACTTCTGCAGCATGCAGAGACCAGTCTGTGAATGCTTTGAGACAGAGATTTATAATGAACTCTGACATCCAGACTGTGTTTAGGTTTGAAAGTGTAGGGATCACAGGGGAGCAGAGTCAGTACTTTCTAGCCTCAGCACAGATAAGAATCCAGATAAAACTGTAGAAATGATTAACTCAGCACTGGATTTTTGTTTGCATTACGTTTAAGAATCTTAAAAACTAAATCCACAGGGATGCATCAAAGTCGGATAGATACAGAAACAGCTCAAGCTAGGGATGGGTACTGTTAGGAACTTTACAATTCAATTCCATTTCAATTCTTCAGGTTGATTCTGTGTCCATTCCATTTAATACTGATTTAAATGCATTGAGGTCAATTTAGTAAGAAGTAGAAGTACACAAATGAGTATGAGATAATGAGTTTCTGTTGACAATTTTTAAATATTCATGCTCATGTGAACATAAGTGGAATTTCACCTCACATTTTTGAGCAAAAATAAAAACAACCCAAATGCCAGACTTAAAAGTTGAAGGAGCTTTGGTTGCCATTTTGTTGCAGTTTGGTCTAATCCTTCTTCCATACAAGCGAATAACATGCACAGCATCCCCCACTGGCCAGGACATGAATTGATTTCGAGAATTTGCTGAATCGATGTTGAATTGGACAAGGAACGATTGTGTTGCACTGATTAATCAATATTCTTTTATCAACCCCTAGTTCAAACTATCAGCATCCAAACATGGGATAGAAGATACATCCGCTCCACACTCTGAGAAATAAATAAAAAAAAACAACTAAGCTGTGTTTCTGTCTTTACAGCTCTACATGTGAATATATTTACCCTTTGGTGAGATGCTGTCCACCTTTGAGTCTGTGTTCCTCCTTAAACACTCAATCGAGAAAGATGGGCGTTCCACCTGCGGACGTGAAACACTCTCATTACAGCTTCTGATCGCACTGGCAGAGTGAAAGTAACCACAGAAAACTGAAAAACATCACACTGCTCTGATTCTGGCTTGAATAAGATCATTTGTAAAATACAGAGAGTGGGAATAGCTTTCATGACAGATGAGAGGAAAGAAGGAAACATTTGACTCTATTGTCTTAGGCTGCAAACAAAACTCTGTAAACTGTCTTGTTGGAACCTTCTGACATGAATGTTTCTTGTCATCAGTCCATCCCAGGAACTCCACAGGGACTAAAACCCTTTGGAGGAGTTGTTCAAGGTAGAGAAAGGGGCTAAATCATATTTCACCCTAAAGGGTCCCGGAACTTGGTGCAGGGTAGGCCTGTCACGATAATCAATTAATCAATAACTGAACGATGAATAAAAACGTCCTCTGTAAGTTTGCCAGCCTCGATAAACTGACAGGAGCATGCATGTTTGTTTTCCTCCTCTCTTTCCACCAAAGAGGCTGAATGAGAAGATGGCTCACTACGTCTATCTTTCCTAACATCGGGGTGCATAGATTCTATAGCAGATTTATAGCAGAGTGAGCATCTGTCAAAAATGCAATCTTTGGGGTGAAGACGGGGCTGCTCACGCGTACACACGGAGAGAGCTGAAGCGAGCGTCCTGAGGGGTAAGGAGGAAACACACGCTAATATGAGTGATGGCACGAAAGATACGGTTCTTAAGCCGCCTGCCACAGTCCCAGTGTGGGAATATTTTGTTTTTTATCAGAATGAACAAAGTGTGAGCTCATGAACACCAACGAGCTGATATGTCGCATTTGTTTGAAAATAGTGGCGACGAAGAAGAAGAAGGGGAGGTGCAGCGGAGCCTTGTTCTTTGACAATCCACTCTTACTGAGGCTTTTGGTCGGTAAAGTAAATAGAAATAAAAGAGCCAAATGGTGGGAGCTCAAAGACAGCTACATTACCAAAGAAATGCAGCCCTTCAATATGGTTGAAAGCCAGAAATGTTCAAAATGTTTGACAGACAGTACGGATTGACTGGGCAAAAGGACATGTTACAAACAATTCAGGAACTGTACAAACTCCCTTTTATTTAGGCTATAGTTTTTATTGTTGGTTTTTTTTTTTTTGGAGTTTCTTTTTTCTTTAGAGACAGGGTCCATGTTTTATTGTTTTTGATTAGTATTAATTATTTTCATTTACATGTATTTTTTTCTAAAAGAGAGTCCATTTCATTTTCATTTTATTTTTTTTCTCTTTCTTGTGTTATATTTATTATATTTTTTGTTTAATTTATTTTATTTAGAAGATCCTGACCTTTTATTACAGTTAAATACTCTTAAAAAATTAAAGTTTCTTGCTTTTGATATGGTGTACTCACTTTATTACCCCATTTATCATAATTACATCAATGAAAAAATGGGAAAAAAAAACAAAATAATATTGACAATAATATCGTTTATCGGCAATAATATTTTGGAAAATTATCGTCTAGTAAAATTAGTTATCGTGACAGACCTAGTGCAGGGACTTTTACCCAACATGTTTAGCCCTGTCTAGCAGAGTTGTATTGTAGAATCAGGTTCATTTTTGGCTTTGAGTTTGCACTGACGGCCATTGTGATGAAAGACTGCACATGTGTAAAAATAAAAATGCCTGTAGGGTTGAAGCTGAATCTGGATCATGTTTCTCCATACATGTGGAGTTAGATGCATCAGAAACACACACAGAGAGTATAAGGAGGGCTCTGGTTTGTACAGCTCTTTGGTGTGGCTTCACAGACAGACAGGTGCAGAGCTGGTGAACTCACAGGGAAAGGCTCAGCTCCCTCCTGGATGACGAAGCCTTCAATCAGATGGGTAAGGATGTGGGTCTTGACTAAAACCTGGGTTGGTTTGCTCTCTCCGTTGTGCTGGCTGCTGTTAGTGTTCCCATTACCAGAGGTCATGACTGGAGCACAGGTGGCCCCTCACCTGTTAAAAGGAGCAGCACCACAAACTCAGCCAGGAGTTAGAAGGCTGGACACAAAGCATCCAATGTGATATACTGAGAGTACAGGGCTTTGCGTCAGTTTTAGTAGCCCCCAGAGGACAAATATCTACCTTTAATAAAGCTGATTTTGTTCCGTACAGGTGTAGGTAAAACTGAGAACTGCAGTATAATTCAAGAAATGAAACAACACCTGAGACGAGGCATGTGAGAATAACACTCTGCACCAATCAAACTCTTAAGGATCAGCTGGTACCCATACTGATCTGATCCTAATATCAATTTAAAGAAAATCATGTCACAACACATCACAATACCTGGTTAATTTGAAATACAAAACAAGTATTAGCAAATTAGCATTTGTGGTCTGTGTGTGCACACTCAAAGTACTGCACAGAGGTGTATGGGTAAAAACCAAGATTTCATAATATTCTGGTACAGTAGGATGCAGCTTAGCAAGCTGTTAGCTTTGAATTGATCAGGGCTGAATTGGAAGAGGAAAAATAAATCTTTGCTGTTTACTTTGGATTCAAGAGGGACATGCCGCAGCCACATGCTGGTTAAAACGTGGGGAACAGCAAGTGAACAGAGAAATTAGGTTCAAGCTGATATATAATCTTTATTTCTAATTGATCAGACTTCATTTTGTTTTAAATATAGCAGTAAATTGAGTTTATTTATTACTTTTGTGGATAAAACAAAGAAGCTGTTCACGTTAGCTTCCCCCTTACTTGAGTTATGTGCCAAAATAAATGTTACGTAAACTTATAACTAACCTTGACTAAAATCAGTGTAGCTCAGTGGTTAGAGGGCTTTGCTGCTTGAATATAAAGTGAGATTAAACGCACATTAGGCCTACAGACACAGGAGACAGCTTTATTACAAGTAACAAACTTAAGAGTAGTTCTCTTACTTTTACAGTCCGAAACTCCCCCTGAGAGAGTTAGCAAACAGGCGCTCCGCTCGCTAACAATGGTACAGGGGAGAAAAGCTCTTTGTTCAACGGCTCCAAACAACGCTTTCATTTACTCCTCCGACGACAAACACACCGCGAGGAACCGGGGCCAGCCCGCCGCTTCCACCCCGAGAAATGTTCACCGTGTGGCCGAACTACCGGTGAACTTAGCCGGTTACACGAGGGGCACACGCAGAGTCAGAAACGGACTCATATTTTCGCTTTAATTCACTTCAGAGTTCATTCGAGCTGCAGACACAACGGCGCTGCTCCCTCGCGCGCCTGTGCATAACGATCACCCCAAGAAGTGTGCGTCAATAACTTCCGGCAACAACTTTTCACAATAAAGACACACCTTCAATTTTTCTTCATGTGATTCAACAGACTTCCCGTCGTAAAGTCAGTATCACAAAATAGTCCGATCTGTTATCTTGAAATAAACTCAAAAATATAATAACGTCTGCAGAAAGACTGCACTACGTTTATTAAATGAATGCAAATAAGTCGTAAGATCAAAGCCCATTTATCAGTCAGACATAATTGCTGTGAATGCAGCAATGTATTCACAGCATATTCTCTTCTGTTACAAAAAAAGATATTCTTCCGCTTCCTCTTCTTCCGCCCGTTTTTTTTTGGACCACTACTCCTCCTACAAACCTCAAACGTGCATCTCATTTAGTTCAAGGGGGCTATAACTTTTCAGACACTTTTCACAAATACTGTCAGAGATATTTGGGTTTTTCGCAACTTCGCTCCCATAGAGAATGAATGGGAATTTTTCAAAATTTGCTCCTTTCAGGAAGTTTTTCAGCCTTCTTCAAACCCTTCTTATTCAGTCCTACATTCATCTACAAACTGCATTCAAACTTCAAAATATTCAGCTATTTTTTGGCTTTACTCAGTGGGTTTCAAATTTTTCCTAGCATTCGTAGTCTCTTCACAATGATCCTTCAAAAGTCATGATGCATTTCAGCTCTTCCAGCCATTTAACATTGGTGTGTATCGCACGGAATGTTCCAGCTCAAAATAATTTTAACTATATTGAAAAACATACATCAAATGTGTAGCTGAACTATCAGTGTATAAAACCATGTGAATCGTGTAGCTAGGTATCAGCCTGGATTGCTAGGCTCGGTTGTTTTTAACAAAATGGTGGGGTAAAGTGAGCCAAACTGCTTTGGGTAAATTGACCCAGTGGTTTAACTTACCCCACAATAAGGCACTAAAGTGTCAGAGGTAAAATGTGTTTAAGTGTAGTGATACATAATGATTTGTTTTTTTGTTTTGTTTTTTTAAATATGTGTAACATTGTAGACAAGCTAGAATGCAGAGGAAATACAGCAGAAAGACAAACTGGGGCTCAAAACCCCTTGATGAGATGCAGAGAGCAGCAACCAAAGTCCAGGGTGGAAAATCCCCAAGAAAAGTGGCCACAGAGAGAAATATTGACAGGACAACCTTGCGCAGATTCCTAAAAAAGAAAGAGGGA
This sequence comes from Halichoeres trimaculatus, assembly GCF_033239565.1. Classification (NCBI taxonomy): domain Eukaryota; kingdom Metazoa; phylum Chordata; class Actinopteri; order Labriformes; family Labridae; genus Halichoeres; species Halichoeres trimaculatus. The sequence goes on along the minus strand of NW_027437189.1, from coordinate 35,093,329 downwards.
GGGGAAGTGACAGTGGCAGGCTACACAGGGACAGCAAACGCAAAGAGGGTCTTTACAGAGGAGATGGAGGAAGACCTGGAAAACCATGTGAAAAAACTGGCTGACCAGTTCCGTGGTTTCACGGCAAAGAAATCCTGTGATCCAGCCGTTGAAATGGCAGACAAAAAACAATATCCCTGTCCCAGAGAGCTGGAAAGCTAACCGTTCAGCTAGTGTAGAAGAGGTTACAATTCAACAAACAGTTGGTCTTGTAGCTAAACAGATTCTTAGTTAAGTCCCTATTCTTTTAGGTTGAGATTGGTTCATCAACTTCAAGGAACGCTACCAAAAAAGTCAAAAGGTCAACTTACCCCCATGTGGTTCAATTTATCCTTTGAGGTGGAGCAATTTACCCCTTAGCTGGGGCAAGTTGAGCCACATTTTTGAGATGGGACAATTTTTTGACAGGTTATATTTCCATGACCAATCATTATGGATGTGGTCTAATTATTTCCATTGATGTGAGACATCGTGAAATTAATGTACATTTGTTGATTTTACTTCAATTTCATTTCCACTTGCCTACAGGTCAAACAATGTAAAAAGTGGCTCAGTTTACCCTGTTCTCCCCTATAATATGTCAAAATGTAGGTAATCTTGTCCTGCTTCTGACAAAGTGTTTTTTAAAGCAAAAGGATGGGGCACTTAATCCCAAAAGGCCAATTGTCAGGTAAAGTCAGCACCAGCACACCATGTACTTCCATGTCAATTCCTGAGGGGTTTTCTCAGAGATCAGTCAAATTTCACTCATTCGTCTCTTAGTGTCACGGGCACATTTCTGGGTCTACAGACATGTAGACATGTACATAGATTGTACGATGAGTTTAATGGAGTTAGCGTAAGTTCATGTAGGACACGGAAGTCATATGCCAAGCTGTGATTAGCTGACAGGCTGATGTTCAATCTCTAACCCCTCTCAACCAATCACAGCATGTGTAACAACAAGGCGGCGTATATAAATCACATGTTTACTCTGTCTTATCCCTGCTATCTTTTTGCTACCCAGCTGCTGCTGTCTCATGTACTAAGATATGATGACGTTCTTTTCGTGTTGGCTGTACTGCTTCCTTACCATCTCTTCAGCTGTGATGTTTCATCTGGAGCTCAACTTCAATTTCATTGTACTTATCACAATGACAACAAAGTTCTATTTTATTTTATTCAATTCTGGAGATGAGAGAATAAATGACTCTCAGTTGAGGAAGAAGAAAGGCCTCGGCTGGCAAGTAAAACAACCATGTGTCTAAGGATGGTCCGTGCCTAAGATTCCAAAACCTATGTAATGTTGGAATATCACTGTCTCTCCCGGAGTCAGTCATGAGTAGCTCTTTCACTTCTTCCTGTCTAATATCCTCGGAAAGATCAGGCCTCTGTTCCCCCCACTGCTCCTCCTTCAGGTCCAAAATAAAGTTCAGGAAAAAAGCCCTCTCAGCTCCCTCCATGTAAGTCCATGGGTTTGGAGCCTCCACCTCGCGCAGGCTTCCGCACTTGGGCCTCTAGACAAAAAAATAAAACTCAAACAGCTTTAAACATAACATGAATGGATTCCTGACAAAATTTCCTACAAAAGTATGATATTTTTACACAGACAAGGTCAAGAGCCTGGCCTATATGACAAGTTGTTTGTAGACTTTTGTCAATTTGAATCAAATTTTTGATGATCGCAAGGTGCGTGCCATAATGTGTGTGCCAATTTCGTGAAAACTTTTGATATGATACCAAACATTATCCCAAACATCCCATAATATGCCCTCTAGTGCCACCTAGGTAGAGGTGTGGTAGTGTGATAGAAAAAATGTAAACTCTCTTCTTAAACTTCACAGCTTATGATTAATACAGAATAGAACATTAATTTAGACACCAATAACAAGAGCACCAAGCACAAAAATCAACAAGAAAATGACCAATCAACCCGAGGCTGTTATATCAGTACTTTGCTTCCCATAACCATAACACCACACAGTGTTGCATAGAATTGGCAGAATGAAGCAATCAGGTCATCATGACAATACCTTATATCCTAACTGAATGTTGATTTACCGTAGCTCAGCTCTTATGTTACCCTAATTCAAGATTCCACTGGCTTCTACATTTTTGGCTGTGAAAAAAAACAATGGTGCCGATACATCTCGGATGAATCCAGGTATGTTGCTTTATCAGTATAATGTTGATGCTAGGTCTACACGGCATGGCCAAGGTAACTCTAGTTAGCAATTGCATTGAGTCAACTGCAAGGTTTGATGAGAGGAGCTCTAAACATTTCTGTTATGTTAAACAAGTTTGTAAGATATTGTTGGACATGTTTGTTATATTGTAGATAATTGAATGTTCAATGACAGAGGATATTGTAT